>NC_063452.1:28707538-29076008 GCF_020379485.1 Brassica napus
CATGCATGCATATATAGACGTGGGTTCTTGATCCTCATTATCCATAAGTTCAAGTGCTACTTCATAAGAAAATAAATCATCCATGTCGACATGTTTTCGGTTCCACTGTTTCCCAGACAAGACATAATTTTATTGAGATCTCATTATTATCTGCACCATCAGTACTATGAATCTTGGCGTCCCAAGAATCATTGTTTGGCACATGAGGGCCGGCCACTTTAGTGGCATCAGGTCCAGCTATGTCTAGAACCGGGTTGGTCGCGGCCACATCACGAGCTTGATCGACCGCGGCCGTGTCTGGTGTCTTATGAACCTCGGTTGCACCTTTTTTTATTTTCCGAGGGTTCTTTTTTTGGAACCTATTGGTCTACCACGTTTCACACGCTAGCTAGACTCTGTAGCAACTTGATTGTGTCCCTCTTGAACATCAATTCTTATTGGTGCATTAGCAGCAGGTATGTATGACTTGGTCACACTTTTCGGGTCAGCAAAGGAATCTGGCAATTGATTAGCTAGCTTTTGTAAATGTATAATCTTTTGAACTTCAAGATCACACACTTGAGTTCGAGGATCTTGCCAAGAAATGGATGTTTGATTCCATGAAATTTTTCTTTTATCATTTTGCTGCTATCTCCCCCTAAGGTCGGATGTTCGGATTCATTAAAATAACAATCCGCATATCTGGCCTTATACAAATCACCCGTAGTTGGCTCAAGATATTTTAAAATCGTGGGGGAATCAAATCCGACATATATCCCATCCTCCTTTGAGGTCCCATCTTTGTTCTCTGTGGTGGAGCTATAGAAACATAAATGGCACAGCCGAATGTCTTAAGATGGGATACGTCTGGCTCATGACCCCTAAGTAATTGTAATGGGAAATACTTATGTTCACTTGATGGCCTGATGCGTATGAGCTCGGCCCCGTGAAGGACCGCATGTCCCCACGCTGAGACCGGAAGCCTCGACCTCATGAGTAATGGTCGAGCTATGAGCTGTACGTGTTTTATAAATGACTCGGCCAAGTCGTTTTGTGTATGTACATGTGCCATGGAGTGTTCCACACTTACCCCCATGGATATACAGTAGTCATTAAACGCTTGAGAAGTGAACTCACCAGCATTATCAAGACGTATAGTCTTTAATGGAAAATCTGGAAAGTGTGCTCGTAATCGAATTATCTGAGCAAGCAACCTGGCAAAGGCCAAGTTCATGGTCGACAGGAGACAGACATGCGACCATCTAGTGGACGCATTTATGAGGACCATGAAATATGTAAACGTTCCACAAGGTGGATGTATTGGTCCACAGATGTCTCCTTGAATTCTTTCCAGAAAGTTTATAGTCTCTTTAGTGACTTTAACTGGTGATGGCCTAGAAACGAGTTTCCCTTGGGATCAAGCAACACAAGATAGGTGCTTAGGGATGACTCGTTTCTCTTTAAGGGAATGGCCGTTCGAGTTCATAATCAGTTTACGCACCATGGACGACCCGGGATGACCCAGCCGGTCGTGCCACAAAGTGAAGTTATCGATTGCCTCTTTATTAAAAATGGCATTAGCTTCGATCATACTGACTTTAGTGTGGTAAAGACGAGTAGATAGTGCGGGGATGCATTCTAAGACTTTCTTATTGCCATGAACAAGTTAAAAGATTTGAAGAGATTCTTTGTTTCCCTCGCCCTTGGTTTCAATGTGAAATCCATTCATTCAAATGTCTTTAAAGCTTAATAGACTTCTCATAGAGTTGGGTGAATACAAGGCATCTGATATCTCAAGATGTGTACCCATAGGCAACAATATACTAGCCTGGTCGTGCCCCTCTATGAGGCTGGCAATACCCGCAATGGTTGAGATGTTGGCATTTTTAAGAGTTAGATTTATGAAGTATCTCTTATCTTTAAGAATCGTGTGGCTTGAGCCACTGTCCACAACGAGTACATCCTTGTTCTCGTTCATTTCTTTTGTTTGCAAATTGTTGAAACCGGACCACCAAGAGAACCTTGAGCTAGAAGATCGGACGCGAGCTGGAACGAACGCGTGCTGAGGCGCGAGCTGTCTCCTTCCTATCTGGTCGAGAACGGGAGCTGTAGCTGTCCGGGATGCAAGCTGAGAATGGATGGAGCTGAGGCTGAGTTCGTCTAGTATCAGAAACGCCTTAGGGCTGGGGCTGATCGGATGACCACGAGCTGGAACGGTTGCAAGAACAGATTAGGGTTCGTCGGGTTTCAAGTTCGCCGGCTAGGTTTTAGGTTTAGGAGTTTTTCGATTAGGTTTTTAGGCTCAGGGTGTTTAGGGACTATCGTGCTGATAACGTGTTGTGAAACAATAGATTTATAGCTGAATGTTTCTGTATCTTATTAATGAATAAGTGTTTCCTTTATATAGGGGATTACAAGATAAGTAAAAAGGAAAGTATCCAAAACCTAAACCAACTAGGATTAGGAAAGACTACTAATACATAATATGGAAAGATTACAAAGAAAAAAAATCATAATCATATAAAGAAAAGAAAACATATGAATGTGGCCACCTCTCTCTCTCCTCAATAGGCCGACTCTCTCCTCTCTCTCTCTCCTGCGGATGGGTCGGTTTACAGACCGGGCCGGTTATGAACATCCATCAATTGATTTATAACAGGATTTGATTTTTAATGACTTATTAGATTTTTTTTTGGTAGGAAATTGGGAGAAAGAACTCCCAATATTTATTTAAGAACAAACTTCATACTACAAACGAGTTTCTCATGGCCGTAGAGGTCCATCAACATCCTCTCGCAATAAACTAACAACATCTGACGACGCAGCGTCTAATTTATGAAAACTAAACGAAAGAGAAAAAACAAGGTTAGCTAAACCATCAGCTAAGCGGTTTGCATCCCTGTATACATGAACGATTCGAACCAACCAGTCCCTTGTCAGGAAGCCATGACACAATCGTACCAGGAAAGATAGCGGATGAGAGTCCCCAATCCCTATTGTAAGAAACTCCACCACCATTTTAGAATCAACTTCCAACTCGAGCCTACTAATACCTTTCTCCCAAGCAATCACAAGGCCATAGTAGACTCCCCAAAGCTCTGCCAAAGGAGCAGAGCACCTTCCTATTTTATGAGCAAAACCACCACACCACTCACCCTCACCATTACACAACACTCCCCCTGCAGACGCCGGTCCCGGGTTTCCATGAGAAGCCCCGTCAGCGTTAAGCTTCATCCACCCCACCCGAGGAGGCGTCCATCCTATCATTCTTGTGACACTTCTACCACGGTCCATACATCCATTGTCCGCTTCCTTCGCTGATATCACTTCTTTGGCCAAATTACGTAAAAATTGTACTATGTATCTCCACAGCCGATTCTCTCCAAAAACATTCCCACATCTCCACTTCCATCCCCACCATGTAGCCAAAGCGAACATTGTGGCACACGGAATCCCACTACTTGCATCCTTATCACATAAATTACGGTAAAGCCACTCAAACAAAGACACCGAGAAGAAAGCCTGTCTCTTCGTAGATGGGACAAATCTATTTCATATTCATGTCATCGCTGGACAATCTCTACGAACATGCAAGATCGTTTTGATCCCTCCTTTACAGACCTAACACACATTAGTCCCACTAAGGTGTCGTCTATATATCTCTGCATTAGTCATGATTGCCTGATTTCCAACTAGCCAGAAGAACATTCATACTCTCTCTGAGGCCACCACATGCCACATACTTCTAAAAAATCTCTCCATATGTGGCATTGGCGTATCATCTCGTGTGATCAGGTTATAAGCAGACTTTACTGTAAACTTTCCATTTGGTGTTTCTCCCGAAGCCAAACGGTCCTGCACTTCAGAAACAGTATCTATCACCACAACCGCAAGTTCAAGCCGTATATCGCCTGTGACAAAAGGAGAAATTCTCGTTAGATCCCAACCTCCGCCTTCCACCCATAACTCTCTCGCGGTTATATTTTCATATTCGTCTGGAAGGTCCGCAATAGCAATCGCCATAAGTGATTGACCTGAAAGCCACCTATCCGTCCAAAATTTGATTCCTCTTCCATTGCCAATGACCCAAGTGTGACCCTTAGCCACCACTTCCCTGATCCCCATTGCTATACTCCTCCAAGTAGACAGAACCTTCTTGCCCACTATCATCCAAGCTAGATCATGAATGTCCCCCACTGAATACTTACTGCGCAGCACCCTAGCCCATAAACTCTCCTTATCATGCAACAGACGCCATCCCACTTTAGCTATTAAAGATTTATTCATCTCTCTCGACACTCTGATTCCCAGACCACCTTCAGCTTTTGGTCTACAGATTTTAACCCAAGAGACCAAATGTTGTCCACTTCCCCACACAAAGCTTCTTGATAAGCTATCCAGTTTCTCAAGTGTGCTAACATGCAGGTATATCGTGCTCATCGAATGCACCTGTATTGATGATAACACTGTCTTAGTTAGAGTTACCCTTCCTGCAAGGCTTAGAGTTTGCTTCTTCCAACTTGCTAATCGTGAAGTCACTTTCTCAAAGACCTCCCCAAACGTATCTTTATTTATTCTCTTTTGTAGAATCGGCATCCCCAAGTATTTTCCCAGGTCTCTTGTTGATACAACGCACTCGCCCGACTTAATGACTTATTAGATGATTAAGTGATTTAGTAAATTTGCTACTATGATTATAAATAGAACATTTTATCCCTGAGATTTAGAATTTTATTTTTTGTTTACTAAAAGGTTCCACTAAAGTATCTTAAAATCATTAGGGTTTCAAATAATTCTAAAATAACAATGTTAATAACACTATATTTGATATAATTTCTGAAAATTAAAATTGGAATAACAGTAAATTCGTCATTTTAATGTGTTTCACTTCAAATTTTAGATTGTATACTTCCCTTAGTTACTTACACACTTTTGTATAAATTTTGACCTATTTTAACATTATTATTTATACATAAATAAGTTAGGTAACCATAAATATTCAACATATCCCTTCTCAAATTCCAATAAAACACACACAATAGATAAATCTCCTTATTTAATTCGCTTATGTTTTTAGCTTTCCTTAGATTGTATACACCTTCCTTTAATTACTTACACACTTTTGTGTAAATTTTAACCTATTTTGACATTTTTATTTATACATTATTAATTTAGCTAACCATAAAGATTCAATAACCCCTTTTCAAATTTCAAATAACAAAATATTAGAGAAATTTCTTTGAAGAATTACTTTTTTTGTGCAACCTTCTAATATTTAAATAACAAACTATTAGAGATCAGAATATTGAAGTGCTCAAAAATTTCAAAGCAATTTGTGTACATGGTTAGCAAAAAGAAACAGAATATTTATCTATTTATTAAAGTGAAAAATTTATATATTATTCGAAATTGAATCCGGTTAACAAATTTCAAAGCAATAGATCGCCACAGTCATCTAGAAATGACTAAAAAGATTCTCTAAAACAAAATTTAAAGGGACGATGTATACAATGTCGAATAATATTAGCCATAAAATAAAAAGAAAATTACAAAGAAACAAAAAATCGAGAGTTATATGGAAATCTAAAGGCGGTTAAGACCTAATCCTCCGGACATTTTTTTTATAAAATGAAAATTTCAGAGAA
This sequence comes from Brassica napus, assembly GCF_020379485.1. NCBI lineage: Eukaryota > Viridiplantae > Streptophyta > Magnoliopsida > Brassicales > Brassicaceae > Brassica > Brassica napus. Next base: position 28,713,163 of record NC_063452.1, read on the forward strand.
AAGATTCGGACATTGACACATTGTGAGTAGCAAGAAATGGAATGATTCGTTGATTCCCTCTCCAAAATCCTTTTTTTATATTTATTTTATTTATTAAAGTGAAAAAGGCTGAGACGAAAGTGGCGATCATTGGATAACCGCCTCTTCTCCCTCTCTTCTGAGAAAAAAAAAAAAGAAAGGAAAACAAATTCTGCTCTCAGGCAGAGTATAAAAGCCACGTGATTCGTTCTACGTTTGACTCATATCATCACAGATCATTCTTTCTTCAAATTCTTTTTTTTTTTTCAAAATTAGGGTTATTGTGTGTTTTTGGGGGTAAGCTCTAAGCTCCACCACCACATTTTTTTTTTTATTTTGACCTGAATCTAATCAATCGCTTACTTGATTCTTCTCCAAACGGGTTTCTTTCCGACACCCAGATTCACCTTACGGATTCGTTGCTGTTCTGTCTCAATTTTCCGCTGCTGTAGGTATGATTAGATTGGCTTCTCGGTTAAAGACTTTGGTGAATGGATGTTGCAGATTTTTTGAAATCTATTGCAAATGTTTCTCTTGATCTATTGAATTAAAAGAGCATCTAATCTAATGATGTTTGTTAATGTTATTATTTATTTATTTATTTGGGGATTGTATAGCATAAGAGTCGCAGGTTGCTTATTCTAGTAAGTTTGTTCTTTGGCTTATTTACTTCTCCTCTGACCAAAGTGTATTTGTACATCTTTGTGTGATTTCTTGAAGTGTTTTCACTGTTTCTTTTGATGGTATATCATATATGTGAGTTTGCTTCATACTATTAATACGATAAACTGAGGAAATTAATTAAACAGCTTCAGGTTGTTTCTGTGTTGATTACATCTCTGGCTAACATTTTTTTAATGCTTTATGATGGTGTTAGCTTAGTTTGCTTATGTTTGATGGGTGGATTTACAGATGCGCTTGTAATGCTTCTAGTATCAGTGATCATTTTTTAAAAAAATTCAGGGATCAAGCAAGGGTTCTTATGAATCAATCAGACAGCAGTCTAGATTATCCTCCTATTTGATATTTTTATACCATCTAATCATTTTCTGTAATGTGTGGCACTTGTTTGTCCATGGATACTGGATCATTACTGTGGTTAATGTATTCTTCTTCATTTTCTTTTTGTTTCATTAGGCACAAGGTTTTGTATGCTGAACTAGACCCCGGAAACCCAAAGTTGTGTTGTTTTGTATGGGCTCTGACAAGCACTCTGCTCGTTTATTGAATACCCTCAAAATGGAGAGGGTCAGGACGATTCTAACCCACACTTACCCTTACCCCCATGAGCATTCTCGCCATGCTATCATCGCTGTTTTTCTCGGTTGCCTATTCTTTATTTCCTCGGATAACATGCACACCCTCATAGAAAAGTTTTCAGTCAAGTGGTGGTTAATGTATGGCTGCTTGCTCGGATTCTTCTACTTCTTTTCTTCTCCTTTTATTGGGAAGACTATCAGACCAAACTATTCAAACTTCAGTCGATGGTAAGCATCTCTTCATTTCATTATGTCTTCCTAAAATATTTTACATTAATATTCAGTCTTTAAAGTTCTTAATTCTTTTTTTTTTTAGGTACATTGCCTGGATTTTAGTTGCAGCTCTGTATCATCTTCCTAATTTTCAGTCCATGGGTTTGGATTTGAGGATGAATTTGTCCTTGTTTTTGACGATTTACATATCATCAATAGTCTTCCTTGTTGTCTTCCACATCATTTTTCTTGCCCTTTGGTATGTTGGCCTTGTTTCTCGCGTGGCTGGAAGACGCCCAGAGATTTTAACCATTCTTCAAAACTGCACCGTAAGTAGTCCACCATGGGAGAGTCTTACACATTAAGCCCACTTATTTGCCTAGCTTAAAATACATAAAAGTTTACTGTCTTCATGTCTTTCATCTGTTCAGGTTCTTAGCATGGCTTGCTGTATCTTTTACAGCCATTGTGGTAACCGAGCTATTCTTAGGGACAAAACTCCTGGAAGACAGCAGCATTCTAGCTTGTTTTCCTTCTGGAAAAGAGAACATCGGAACAATACCTGGATTGCACGGTTCATTCGTATGAATGAGCTGAAAGACCAAGTGTGCTCGTCATGGTTTGCTCCAGTTGGATCCGCTAGTGATTATCCACTGTTGTCCAAATGGTTCATTTACGGAGAGGTATCTCTTTTTGAAACCCTTCAGTGAGCTGTGATTATGTTTTATTTGTCCACCCTTTGATTTTTTGGTCTTGTTCCTATCTTGATACTTTCAGATTGCGTGTAATGGATCATGTCCTGATTCATCTAGCGAAATTTCTCCCATATACTCGTTGTGGGCCACATTTATTGGTCTTTACATTGCCAATTATGTAGTGGAGAGATCAACAGGGTAAGTTGCATCTCTCTATATGAACAGATTTGGTCTTACATTCAAATGGCATCTTTAATCTAAAACTTTTGTTACGCTGTTTCAGGTGGGCTCTGACACACCCTCTTTCAGTCGAGAAATGTGAGAAGTTGAAGAAGGAACAAATGAAACCAAATTTCTTAGATATGGTTCCTTGGTATTCAGGGTACGTAAATGCCAAACGAGCATTTCCCTTTTCTGCTTACCATTGTTTTTATTGAGGAGAGTAAACGATGAAAGAAAGACAATTGACCAGGTGCTGACTTGTCTAATTATATATTTCAGAACATCGGCTGATTTGTTTAAAACAGTGTTTGACCTCCTCGTATCAGTGACGGTCTTTGTTGGTCGCTTTGACATGCGGATGCTGCAGGTATGGTTCTTTTTGTTTATGAGTTATATGATCAATCTTTCTCTGGCCAGACATCTGTTGTAATGTTTTTGATTATTTCCTTTTTGAAAAATCTTTAGGCAGCAATGACCAAATCTTGTGATGAAACCAAGAGGGAAGAACTTTTATATGACCACCTTGCTAACAAGGAAGACTTTTGGTTTGATTTCATGGCGGATACCGGTGACGGTGGGAACTCATCATATGCTGTTGCCAAACTTCTCGCTCAGCCTAATCTCGAAGTTGTATTGGGTGATGAATATCGACCTTTACCTCGGGGTAATGTACTGCTTATTGGAGGAGACCTTGCGTAAGTGATTTACATATTGTCTGTAGTCTTTACATATTCTCTAGCTTCCGATTGTAACCGTGGATGTCTTTCAATGATATGCCCCCAGATACCCCAACCCATCAGCGTTTACATATGAGAAGCGTCTCTTTTGTCCTTTTGAGTATGCGCTCCAGCCTCCCCATTGGTATAAAAATGACTCTATTGCTGTTGACAAACCTGAGTTACCGGAGGGAGTGAAAGATCTAAAGGATTATGATGGTCCTCAATGTTTTCTCATCCCTGGAAACCACGGTGAGTTCTAGGTCTCACCATCATTTTACCTTTGAAATAAGTTGTTTCACATACTTTTGTTTCTTCTTCCACTGCCTCTGACCATAGAGTTGTTGTTTATTGTATCACAGACTGGTTTGACGGACTCAATACATTCATGAGGTATATATGCCATAAGAGTTGGTTAGGTGGCTGGTTTATGCCCCAGAAGAAAAGCTATTTTGCCCTGCAGCTACCTGAGGGATGGTGGGTGTTTGGTTTGGATCTTGCTCTTCATGGTGATATTGATGTCGACCAGTTTAAATTTTTCTCTGAATTGGCCAAGGAGAAGGTAATTTTGCATATCATATTTCCCTACGCTTTATAGATTTGTTGACACTATGTTATATTTTCGTTCCTACTCTAGTTCTACTCTTTAGTTTCTAAAGTAATCTTTAAAAGTGGTTTAGGCTTTATATTCTAGTGGCGTAGTGTTTTCATATTACACAATTTTCAGTATGTTTCTTAAGTAGAATAAATATTTTCTCATTCAGGTTAAGGAGGATGATGCAGTGATCATTATAACGCATGAACCCAGCTGGCTTCTTGATTGGTATTGGAGCAGCGATACAGGGAAGAACGTGAGGCATCTGATCTGCGACGTTTTGAAACACAGATGTAAACTTAGAATGGCAGGGGACTTGCATCACTATATGCGACATTCATGTGCTCAGTCAGATGGACCTGCCCACGTCCAACATCTTCTTGTAAATGGCTGTGGAGGAGCTTTTCTGCATCCCACCCATGTGTTCAGCAAATTTTCAAAGTTCTATGGGTCTTCGTATGTAAGCAAGGCTGCCTACCCTTCTTTTCACGATTCAAGCAAGGTAATCTTTTCTTTCTACAGGCTCTTTCACTAACTTGCCATGCATCCTGATGTTATATGGTGTTTTCTGCTGTTGGCAGATTGCTTTGGGAAATATTTTGAAGTTCCGGAAAAAGAACTGGCAGTTTGATATCATTGGTGGCATTATATACTTTATCTTGGTCTTTTCATTGTTCCCTCAGGTGCGTTTTAAGCTTTGATTGTCTTATTTAAACAGTGCACAGCATCCAGTTATAGAAGCTGAGCTGGTGTTTTATATGGTATAGCTGTTTTTTATTGCTATTCTCATTTCTTCTCGTTTATCATTTTGTTTCAGTGTAAGCTAGCCCACATCTTACGAGGCGATTCGTTTCCTGGTCACCTGGAGAGTTTCTTAGGCACAGTTTGGAGCGCATTTGTATACGTGATGGAACAGTCTTACGTGTCTTTTACTGGTGTACTGGTTTTGCTGATCTCTGCAATCATATTCGTCCCTTCAAAATTATCTCGGAAGAGAAGGGTGATGATTGGAGTTCTTCATGTTGCTGCCCACCTGATGGCAGCTCTGATTCTCATGTTGATGTTGGAACTAGGCATAGAAATCTGTGTTCAGCACAACCTCCTTGCTAACTCTGGTCAGTTTCTATTCCATTACAATGTCATCGAGGCCAATGGATAACAAGTGACTCAGTGAATTTGTCTGTGATTCAGCCATTGATTAATTTTGTGACACTTTTGTTCCCACAGGGTATCATACATTGTATCAGTGGTACAAATCAGTGGAAAGCGAGCATTTCCCGGACCCTACTGGCCTTCGAGTCCGTATCGAACAATGGACGTTTGGCCTTTATCCCGCATGCATCAAGTATCTTATGTCAGCATTTGATGTTCCTGAGGTAATTACTGTGCTGTGTTTTTGTGTCTATTTCGATAAAACGACTGACCTGAGTGGGTTAACATCAGGTGATGGCGGTTACCCGGAACAACATTTGTAAAGAAGGAATGGAATCTCTCTCTCGAAGCGGAGCTGTTATTTATTATGCTTCTGTCTTCCTTTACTTCTGGGTCTTTTCAACACCTGTGGTGTCTTTGGTGTTTGGAAGCTACTTGTATATCTGCATCAACTGGCTCCACATTCACTTCGATGAAGCTTTCTCTTCACTCCGCATTGCTAATTACAAATCTTTCACTCGTTTCCACATCAAAAAGAATAAAGACATTGAAGTATTCACTCTAGCCGTTGATAAGGTAAGAAAAGAATACTCTACAGTTGCTACAAAACTGGTAGTGCTGATACTAAAATGTTTATCATGAACCAATCGTTATGGATCTTGTCATTGCTTGTTGTTGATTGAGCAGTAGTTTAATGAATCTTTATGGAACTTTAATTGTGTATATGATATGAGTGTAGGTGCCAAAAGACTGGAAGCTGGACAAAGATTGGGATGCAGAGCCGAAACAGAGTGGGGTGATGAGCCATAAGAGAAAGTTTCCAAGCAAATGGTGTGCATCATCAGCGCAACAAGACCCTGTTGCTACCGTGAAAGTTGTGGATCGTTTCGTTATTTATAGATCACAGAATCAAAACGGAGTGTGTTAGGTATGGATCAATACTTCACTGATCCTTGGCTATTGTTTCCCTACCATTTTGTATAAATTTAGTAATGTAATGTATGTAGTAGTAGCTCTGCTTCTTGTTTGCGTTACTCTACTCATAGTAAGATCAGTTGGCTAATATATAAAAAGGAATGATTTATTGTGTTTTGAGTTTTTAAGTTACAAAGACTGGCACAACAATCTCTATTACGCTACAGAATAAGTTTGGCACTCTTCTCTCTCAATCATACAACAATGAGTATGACTTTAATTAAACCTTATGTTACTCTCAAGAGCCTTCCTAATATTACAGAACAAGGGAGACAAAAAATAGCGTGGATGGCTCGATAAGCGATAACAAGGTCCTGTGTTTGGGCATGTTTATGAAGAAGGTGCGTATTCTTGGATGGCTGTTGCTAACTTATCCCTAGCCTCTGCTGTCTTTGTCCTTATCAGAAAGGTTCTAGGTGTTACTTTCTCGTTGGAATCCTCCTGCTGCAGGTAGATAAAATCAACGAAACTACAAAACCACCATGAAAGCACTAAAGAAAAAGCTTCTAATTTGTTTACCGATGAATGGAATATTGCAACAAGTGCGTTCTTCTGTGTGCTAGTCTTGATTCCAGTGTATAGTAGAGCATTCAGAAGCAGTTTCCCAACCTGGCAGAATGAAAAGGTTTAGAATCTGTAAACCAAGTTGTATGTGAAGTGTTTGTGTGGAACAGAATCATACATCGTTTCTGACAATAATTGTGGGCTTAGATTCTTTTGTCCCCTTGTCGACGCCTTCTTTGCATTTTATGTAGAGATTCCCCGTTCCTTTATCTTTCCATGCACCTTTATCTGTTGGGTCATTTGACTACATAATACACAAAGTTACAACAAGTTACTACAGCAAGATTAGAACATCAATGTCAGTAAAATAGAGAGACATGAAACTACTTCACAACCACTATAACACCTAATAAGACTTCGAGTAAGAATAGTAATTAGGAAAAAAAAACATTTCCATCTCTAACAACCTTAATGGTTTCATTCGTGTTGGCTATATACATTTATGAACAACAGCAAAGTATTTGGAACAGTATATTGAGAAAGGGGAAAGATAACATCCAAGTTTCAGATAACACATACCTTGACATAGAGTTTGCATTTAACTTCATGAACCACAGTAACTCCCTTCTCTTCGGTTTTTTTGACAGATGGGCTGCTCGGTTGAGGTGGTTCATCTTCTGCAGAGTCAAAAGAATCCAATCTTTACACGCCCATTACGCCTTTGGTTTTTGTAACAATAGATATTTAAATATTGGTTTTAAATCAGTATTACAGTGGTCAAAAAACTTACCAGCCTCTGCATCATCTGGAGAATCTCGCTTTGCAGGTATGGACACTGGAGTAACTAAAGAAAGTAGAGGTTAGGTCACTGATATCAAAGTAATGACAAGTCCCATAAAATGCATTTTGGTAATGGGAAGTAGATACCTCCAGATGAAAAAGGGTTTTGGTTATTAGAAAATGAGAAAGAAGGTTGGCTATTAGAGATCCCTCCTGCTTGAGTGCTAGAAAATAGGCTAGGTGGGCTGCTCTTGGCTAAACCAAACTGGCCACTGCTAAAAGATCCAGTTTGGCTATTGGATGCTAAACCAAATGGACTGCTGGAGAATACTCCAGGCTGGCTTGAAAACGAACCAGACTGATGACTAGTGGAAAAACTGGAAGATTGATTGGTTAAGAAGAGCCCAGGCTGATTGTTTGAAGTAAACAAGCTGGTATTTGAAACTGGTTTAACGTCGCTATTCTTGACTTCAGCCATTGGTTTCTTCTCTGGTCCACGAGATTCTGGGGATGCATTCTCACCCTTTCCTTTATTTTCTTTTAGCCAGTTGACAACATCTTTGAACTTTTCCTGTAAGAGAGAGATGGGCATGGAGTAGATACATGTATGAGCTAAAGAAGTATTTACCACAAAGAAAAAAGCAAAGAAACTCAAAGAGTTAGCCAATGTATCCTTATGGACATCTAAAACAGAAGACATAGCAGAATTAGAGAATGTGATTAGAGAATATAACCAGAATGTTGGAAGCATGGGTAATGTAGTCATTCATCCCATCTTCCCAAAGTTCATCAGGATGATTCTTCAGCTGTATTTGCACCCAACTGTTTTCACATTGAAGCAAACAAAATAGATAAAAGCATGTTTCAAAAAAAAAAACTATATAGAAGACCCAAAAGTAGAGAAAGTAATGGTATCTCAAGCACATAAGTGTTCACCTTACAAATTGGTTATTAAGAGCTTTCACATGCTTCCTAGCTAACTCAGCCCTCTGTTTATCCAATGATGCGGCCGGCGATAACGAACTCTGGGTACCAAACAAGGATCCTTCCACTGGTTTTGCATTCTTAAACTGCAGATCCTCTTTCAAAATTAGCTCTCAAGTAAAGCAAAACAAAGCAGGTCTCCAGTGATGAGGGCAATTTGAAACTCAAAATCGAAAAACTGTAAAAGTACAATGAGCCCCCCACGACTAAAAGGTGCCGACTTTATTCATCATCATCCAAAATAGAACTAATCATCAAGGAAAGTTTCGATTTTTCATATCCTAAACCCAGAAACAGGGGAATCCACTCAATACTGGATCTTAACGAGATTCAATCGAGGAAAAACTCACTGGGGATTGGTTGGGTTCGGAAACAGCGGCGCGTTTGAGTCCCCTCATGATTGATTGATTGATTGATTGATTCAGTCAGTCGCGGCGGCGGAATGAGAATCGGAGAAAACCAAAAGGAGGGGCAGCTGCTGCTTTAATGGACGAACTTTTATTTAGGGTTTTTTATTATTGTGCCTTTCTTCACAAAAATTAAAAAAACAATTGTAAAACTAAAAAAACTTGAGTTATTTACAGTTAAAGAGTTTTTATATCACTCAAAAAGAAACTTTCAGCTACTAAGATAGTTTATCTCAACTAAAATGAAACTAGAAATGAGTTTTTCAACTAGTGGGACCCATCATTATCTCTTTTCTTTTTAATCTTTTTAATCTTTTTCTTTCAGCTACTAAGGTAGTTTATCTCAACTAAAATGAAACCAGAAGTAAGTTTTTCAACTAGTGGGACCCATCATTATCTCTTTCCTTTTTAATCTTTTTCTTCCATCGTTGTTTCTTTTTCTTTTCTAGCTAAAAATTATCTATCAATCTTTCCAAACAAGAAGAAGAAAAGACACGAAGATCTCAAAATACTTCAGATCCGTTATAATCTACACCGTCAAAAGTCCTAAATTCCTGCGTTCTTCCGTTTCAATCAAGCTCTGCCATGAATTTCATCCATCGCCAATCTCCGCACCAGAGACTCTTTTGAAGTTTCGACCAAAGCTCTAGTCTTTTTGGGCCAACGAAACTAGCATCGCATCAGACTCTTTCATACCTTTTTCCGACGTCATGGCATCACATCTCGCCGTCACGGCTCCGCCAGAACAAGTTCGAGAGCACCAATGGCTATTTTATGTTTTTTGCGCGTTTGGTCCTTTAGGATTCACATAATTGCGTTTTGACCCCAATCTTTTAATTGTGCGGATGTCTACTCGAATTGACTCCCTAACTTCTTGATTGTTCATTTCAGCCCTTCATCATAACTACATGAATGGTCTTTTATCTTTTGCTTGCTTTCATTTTTTCTCCATATTGTCAAAATAAACAATTGTGTTTTGTGCTTTCTTATGTACGTCATTCATGTACACAAGTACATAATGTCAGCGTACATGTGTACATGTGAAAGAGAGAATTTTATCTTTGTAAGTGTAAGGATGAGGAAGTGTGGTTTACGTGAATAGAAATAGTTCTCATTTTTTGAGTGAAGCTTAGTTTAGATCTTGATACCATATGCGTTGATATTATATTTCCTACCTTCTCTATGTAACATGTGTGGTGTACACGTGTACAAGCGTTTTTGTGTACAATAAATAAGGAGGTGTACATGTGTACGCTAAATATGATAGTGTACATATGCAAAACAACTAGAAATTAATCAAGCTAAGGCCTACCATGAAGCTAGCATGAAAACACACACACTGATCAGAAGCTCTGAAACATGATGAGAGCATGATTTGGATAACTCACAACCAGCATAAGTACTATATGTGATACTCTCTATCACTTTCTATTGATTTGGTAGCTCAGTCTCTTACCGGATTTAGGTGTACATATGGTTTTTCGTACACATGGATATTGACAAATTCAGGGTACATGTGGACATACATAACCAATAGAAAAATCCAGGCAATACGTACACAAATTTTGTTCTATCACATGTACAATAATTCACATGTTCATCAATTAATTTGTACAATAATATATGGACACCAGAAAATATTTTAGATTTATTTGCAAGGATTCAAATGTACACCTGATAAATTTGTTTGGTACATTTGCAAATTACAATATTTATATGGTAAAAAATTGTAACTTTAAAAGCTATTTTATGTGTACATTATACTATGTACACAAATATTTTTCATCCATGTGTACAATAGTTCGCATGTACATTAATTGATTTGTAGAATAATACATGAACACCGGATCATTTTTGTACACATATTGCAAGTTTCGTTATTTGTATTGTCAATATGACCTACTCAACTTATGTAAATATGTTGTTCATTGATAACTCATAATTTTAGTAGGTTTTAACATTTGCATTTACCTCATTTAAATAAATTTGGGATGTATTTAGAGGTATTTTGTGCATATATTTGTTTATTTTTGTTTATTTGCATTTGACAAAGTCTAAAGTTCACATTTGAAAGTTTTGGGTTAATTAAACATGACTTATATGCAAATCTGGATGTTTTGAGACAACAATGGAAACATTTAAAATTACAAGGACCAAAAGTGAAAATTAAAGAAACTTCATCTCAAAGTTGAACAATGGCGATCAACATCTCGATGCAACAGCGGCTTCGCTTTATAGTCCACCGGAGGTCACAGAGAGAGGCTAAGATCACGGCAAAGACGTAACATAGGGCATGACGTTGAAGCTCCCACCGGACTTGAGACACCGCAAAAGATAAGTCCCGTGGAAAAGAAATGAGACTGCGGTGGTGGAGCTCGTTGTGGCTGTGATTTGCGGTGTATAATAAACATCACTTGACATATCTCAAAAGATAGATTGAATAATAAAGATACTGATTATATGCATATCTTATTAAAAGAATGTTCCGAAAAAACAACATTCATTTTACAAAAAAAAATGAAGAACTGAAGAGAAAAAAACGAAGAAGAAGATACATGGGACCCACATTCTTTTATTTAGTTAGTTTATGACTAGAAAATGAGTTTGGTTAGAAAAAACTGTCTTAGTAGCACAAACTGCCTTATAGTGTAATATTAAAACTTGAAACTGCCTCTCAGTCTAGGTTGCACGGAAGCTTCATCGGACGTACGCTTCCCACTTCGGAACCGGAATCGGAATCGGAACCTTGTGGAAGCTTACGGAATCTCGCTTCCAAAACGCTTCTAAAATATTCTATTTAAAAACACGTTGGGAGCTTACGATTCCATTTTGGAATCACGCTTCCACTTTTTCTTAAGAACACAATGTCATAAATAAATAGAAAATTAAATTCATAGTTTTAATTTATATAAAATCTAAATTTTAATAGTAATGAAATAGAGAGAATTAAAATATATAAATATTAAATCTAATACTATGAAGTATCTTTATGCATAGAGGTTTTTACTAAAGATATAGCATAGATTCAAATATATTGTGTCAATCATTTAGAAGTATTAAAAATAATTAATATAATGATTTTTTTAAACTTAATTTATGTGTATTTTCACAATTTTAATATGAAATCATTTCAAAATTATTATAAATGAATAAATACTTAATTATAAGTTTAAATTATATAATTTTAGTCCAAGATTTTTAAAAAATTTCTTATATTTTAATATATATATATATATATATATATATATATATATGTATGTATATATATGTATAAATGGATATACGCTTCCAATACATATCCGCTTCCTAATTTTTTTAAAAAATTTCGCTTCTGCGCTTCTATACGCTTCCGCTTCCACGTATCAGCTTCCGTTTCCATGTAACATAGCTCTCAGTGTAATACTTTCAAAAAACTTTATAGTAAAAAAGAATAAGAGAAAGATTCTCTTTTTATTATATGCTTCGTTTTAAAAAATAATTATATAGTGGAAAAATCTACCACTAAAAGGATGATTTCATGCTGTATTATATAGGACTAATCCAACGTGGATTTGTCCGATCGGAAACACTTATAAAGACATGCACCATGTTAGACGTTGGAAGTGGGTGGTTCTATGCGACTTATCAATCAAAAATCGTGATATGTGGACCTTTTTTTTCTTTAACCTCGAGATATACCGGACTCATGGAAAATCCAGACTAATCTTTGAAAACATGTGTAACTAGATCTTGACCACCGTAACAGCACGGATTTTTGTTTTCATTTATTTTTATATAAATATTTTGTTTTCAATTATAAATTAGCATATATTATAATACATATGCGTCTATCAATTTTTAAAACATAATAAGTTTACGGTATATTTTTTCATTGAATAGATTGTTTCAAACTTTCACATGTATTTGTATCTTCTTCTATATATATATATATATATATATATTCGGATTATTATTTCATTATTAAAATCGTAACTATATATATAAAGATTAGTAAAATATTGTTTTATTGTCATATTCAAATATATTGTAAAAATTAGAAATTTTCAAAAAAATAGAAATTTTCAAAAAATTTAGAAATTTTCAAAAAATTTAGAAATTTTTAAAAAATTTAGAAATTTTCAAAAAATTTAGAAATTTTCAAAAAATTTAGAAATTTTCAAAAAATTTAGAAATTTTCAAAAAATTTAGAAATTTTCAAAAAATTTAGAAATTTTCAAAAAATTTAGAAATTTTTAAAAAATTTAGAAATTTTTAAAAAATTAAATTTTTCGCTTCATAGATTTATATTATCGAGTAAATAATTAAACATTTAGTTTTTGTTTAATTTTTAAAATAAACTATATAGTTTAAAATTTATTTTCATTGATTTAAGGTAGTAAAGATTAATCATTGTTAGATAATATGATTTTTGTTATTTAACAAAAAATCTTTATAATTTTAAAAGTTAACATCGACAAATATTTAAATATTTAACATATAGATGTATAGTATTACAACATTAAATTATATCTATTTAATTTATACTATCTATAAATCCAATGAGTCATCTATTTTTTAAATCCAATTATTGATGGCCCATTAAAAATTTTTGGTAGGCCAAAAATTTAAATGATAAGATTAGAGATTAAATGTAACATGAATTTATAGGAATAGGTCCATTAGGTCCATTTTAAAAAAAAATCACACATGAATCAAGGTTGTGACTTCTGTTTTAATATATACTAGATCTAGATCCGCGCAACCGCGCAAATTTTTGTTTTCATTTATTTTTATATAAATATTTTGTTTTCAATTCGAAATTGGTATATATTATAATATATATGTGTCTATCAATTTTTAAAACATAATAAGTTTACTGTATATTTTTTTTCATTGGATAGATTGTTTCAAACTTTTACTTGTATCTTCTTCTATATATATATTTTCAGATTATTATTTCATTATTAAAATCATAACTATATATATAAAGATTAGTAAAATATTGTTTTATTGTCATATTCAAAGATATTGTAACATTTCACAAATTTAGAAAGTTTTTAAAAAATTAAACTTTTCGCTTCATAGATTTATATTATCGAGTAAATAATTAAACATTTAGTTTTTGTTTAATTTTTAAATGGGCAAATCTCCAAAATAGCATCTTTCTAAGTTTATTCACAAAAATAGCCATCAAAAAATAAAATGACCAAATAGCATTTTATCTTTTGAAAAATTTAAATTTTTTTTATTTTTCAAAATTTGAAATTTTATCCCAAAACCCCACTTCCCAACTCTAAACCCTAAAACCTAAGCTCTAAACCCTAAATCCTAAACCCTAAACCCTAAATCCTAAACCCCACCCTTTAACTCTAAACCCTAAACCTTAAACCCTACACCCCACCCCTAAACTCTAAGCCCTAAACCCTAAACTCTAAACCTTAAACCCTAAACCCTAAATCTTAAATCCTAACCCTACCCCTTAACTCTAAACCCTAATGTCTAAATTAATTTACCATTGGGATATAAGTGTATATTTATCTCTTTTGATAAAACATTAAGTGTTATTTTGGTCATTTTTATTCTTAGAGGCTATATTTGTGACAAAAAAAAATTTAGTGTTATCCTAGTCATTTTCTCTTTTTAAAATAAACTGTATAGTTTAAAATTTGTTTTCACTGGTTTAAGGTAGTAAAGATTAATCATTGTTAGATAATATGATTTTTGTTATTTAAAAAAAAATCTTTATAATTTTAAAAGTTAACATCGACAAATATTTAAATATTTAGCATATAGAGGTATAGTATTACAACTTTAAATTATATATATTTAATTTATACTATCTATAAATCCAATGAATTATCTATTGTTTAAATCCAATTATTGATAGCCCAATAAAAGTTTTTGGTAGGCCCAAAATTTAAATGATAATATTATATATTAAATGTAACATGACTTTCAAGGAATATGTCTATTAGTTCTATTTGTTAAAAAATCACACATGAATCAAAGTTGTGACTTCTGTTTTAATATATAAGATTCATAAATATACTTTTTCGGATATGTAAATACGCCACTTCGTAAGTAAACGTCCCCTATCTATATAAGTGTCTAAAAACAATATGACTGATTACTCAACATAATACGTTTTGACATCTGACAGCTTCCGACGAAAGAGAAGTTCTGCAACCCAATTTGACCAAACTTCAAATCTTTGCTTGGGAAGTTAATGCACCATAAAAGATTTTTCATCTTATATAGTAATTAATTTCAGGACAGGTAGCACTAACAAGGAATCTGGTACGCCGTAATATACGATGTGATAACTATTGTCCAAGATGTGGAGAGTCATAAGAAACTGTTACTCATGCGATCTTCGAATGCCCGCCAGCTTTACAAGCGTGGACATTATCATCGACACTGTCAAGCTCTCAGACTTTGCTTGTATTGAGTATATACGCCAATATGGACTATCTCTGGAGGAAAAATAATATTATGAAGCCAGAAGATGACAAAGATCCTTATCCTTGGATAATCTGGTATATATGGAAGGCTACAAATGATGAGCTATTTAGAGGTATAGACAGAGACCCATTGGAATTAGTCAGATATGCAGAGAGTGAATGCCAAGCTTGGTATAATGCAAAGGATAGCATACATGTTCTTCAACGGGCACAAATTGTTGAAGAAGCACAAGCCTTAAGCTTGGGTAATATTTGTATGGTGGATGGCTCATGAACCTCCACAGCTCAATTTAGTGGATTTGGATGGGTTTGGAAATATCGCATGGGGAAGATTCAACTTATGGGGTCACGGAACATGAGGAGGCGTGAGGCAGCATTACACTCGAAACTGGAAGCGTTAAAATAGGCAATGGAGAGCATGATACAACATTCGACCTGTCAGAGATTTGGGACAGACTGCAAGGACCTGATTGCAATGATAGTGGACCCAAAAGTTTGGCTAAACTTCTCAACTGAGCTGGAGGTCGTTCAAGGACACAAGGACTTCAAGATCAGCTATTTCCCAAGGACGCAAAATGAGATTGTTGATTCGCTAGCTAGGAATGCCCGTTCCTTTCATAGATTTCTTTGTTTTATTGGTTGTTTTATTCCGGTCTGGTTACCCAGACCACCTCAAGTTTGAGTAATAAAATAGCTGTTTGTTGCAAAAAAGAAAAAAAATGTTTTGACATACCATCTTATGTACCTATGGTCTATGGATCTCCAATATAGAGCAAGTGTTATAAAAAAAGATATTAAATTTATAGTTATTGATAAAAATTAAATTTCATTTATCGCTTTTATTTTCTAAAAAAATTATATATATATAGTTAAAGAAATAATGCAGTCTTACTATTGACGGAAAATGTAGAGCAAAAATGCAATTTATTATTTTGGTCAAAGAAAAAAAATGGGAATGATTGGTTGGAATATAGCTTTAAATTTTTTTCTCTGTATAAATTTGGTTATATAATTTTTGTTTTAGATTTATCTGTTGTAGTTGTATATTTTTCCTACAACATATAAAATATTGCTTTTAAAAATAGGAGTTTTACCGCCTTTTTTTATTGTATCTTTAGAAATTGATTTAAAGAATGATTGATATTTTTAGATAGATAAAAGTTAAATATAAAGTTGGTATCTACCGTCCAACCAATCACTTCCGGTGTTTTTTTTTAGTTGAGAAATAATTTGGGGGAAAATAGAATATTTTTATTAAAAAATACATTTTTCCAGAAAAGTACGAAAACTACAATTTTGATAGACATCGATCGTAAAAGAATATTTTTAGTTGAAAACAGACAGAAAAAATTTTATGAGAAAAATGAAAAATGTTATTTTACGACCAAATGTAGCCTATGTTTTTAACATAAAATATTCTTAGTAACGGAAAACAAAATAAAGAATAACATTTTTGGTGGGAAGGTGGATAACATTTTTATTATGAGTTTTTCTTGGGTTCACCCTAGAACATATAACATGTAAGTTCAGCAACCAATAGTATTTAGTTATTTAGATTCAATATATATTTTTTTTTTAAATAATAAAAATTTGTAAAGTTATACTATATTTTTAAATAATAAAATTAATAGTACTTACCAAAAAAGATTTTTTTTTTTAATATTGTGTACGCCATCATAAAATACTAAACACTAAATCATAAACCTTTGGATAAACCATGAATTTTTAATCCTAAACCCTAAACCAAACCCTAAACTCATAGATAAATCATAAACCCTAGGATTTAGGATTTTTTATCCAAGGGTTTAGGACTTATGATTTAGGGTTTGGAGTTTAGTATTTTACTGACGGCGTTAACAATATTTAAAAAACAAATTTGGTAATTACAACTATTTTTATTTATTTTAAAAACATAATACAACTAAATATTATTGGTCGGTGAACATATAGATTTATCGTAGAGGGTGAGCCTAAGAAAAACTCTTTTATTATATAACACATTGGGGGTGATTGGTAGTTGCTGTAGATGCTGTCTACAGCCCTATTTATTTATAAAGCACCAAATTCAGAGCAATCAAGCTTTTTTAAAACCACGGCTCTTGAAATAACCTACAGCTGTACAAGTGCTCTGCAGAGCCAAATATCCAAAGCAATTTTTTAGTGCTTTCCATAAAATTCTACAGCAATAAAATCTAAAGCCACAACAAAAAGTCTACAAATTTTTTTCTACAGCAAATTTTTTAAAGCTACAGCCCTTACCAATCAGACCCATTAACACAGAATTATATTTTCGTTGGAAAATATACTTTCAGGACATACAAATAAATTTTGATAGATATTTTCAATAGTGTTTTGGTAGAAAACATTAGAGAACGAGCTACATATTCACATTTGGAAAAAGTATTATAGAATTATTTTCCTGACAGAAAAAACATGTTTGACAAGAAATTATGTAACTATATTTAATGAAAAAAAATGTTAGGAAACTGTAGAATCTTATTTTGGAAAATAGATGATGGAACCAGAAGAATACGAAAACATAGTTTATACTCCCTCTGTTTGATGCCGTTTTAGGTTTCGGCACACAAATTAAGGAAACAAATTATTTTTTACACTTCCTATAAAAAAAACACTATTACCTATACACCTAACCATATTTCAACCAATAGAAAAATAAATTTTGCATAAAATTAATAAATTTTGCATTGAAAATCGAAAACGACACTTATTTTGTAACGAAAAAAATTCTCTAAAACGACGCTTGATATGAAACGGAGGGAGTATATTTTTATATTAACAAACTTGTAATATGGTCTTTATGAATTTAATATATTTTATCAAAGAATTTGTAAACACATCAAATTTTTGAAAGCACATCATAAATGCTTCCATATTTGGTGAATGGCAGAATCCTATCAAACTATTCATTGTACTCAAATAAGGAGAGTGATGCATGTGAGAGCTATAGACATCACTGGACTCGTCTCACAGTATACATATGTTCCGACTTTTCGCAATAAACAATATCTCCTTCAAAAACATACGTTCCCTTCATCAAGTCCCTTCTAATATCACTAAGCAGCAAGTTGAGCCTATGATCATCAAGGCAAACTGAACTCATGAATCTTTTTTAAAAACATAAAAGACAGAATGCCAGATAACAAAACCGGATGCACATAGTAACATAAACGTGAGCAATGGGTGGTGTAAGAATACAAGTACTAAGTGCCCATTTCTTTGTCATTCCAACTTGATTATTAAACATTTTAAATATGTTTTACTCATTTTTTTGTTAAGTTATGTTTCAATTGGTTTTTGAATAAACTTGGGACTTTCCAGTTATTTTTTTAAAGTTAACTGCTGATCTGCACCATAAGTTGTAGAGTGAATGTATTGTTCAAACTCTTTAAAAGTGTTGTGGAATTTATTTCGACATTTGAAAAGTAAGCAGATTGAGAGATCATATTAAAAGTTAGAAAAACAAAACAACACATGACTCTGGATTTAACACTCACTCTAGAGGCTAGACACTAAAAATTAAAAAATGAACATGGACTACAAGCATTTTATACGAATCATTCTTCTTATGCCAAACTACAAATAGTTTTATTTCTAATACACTGTGAAATCTATACGCTTTTCATACGAGTCATTCCCCTTATGCCAAACTACATATTTTTTATTCCGAGATAACATATATCTAATACATTATGACATCTAATCTTTTAAAAAGTTAAAATCTTAATTTCTCCCACCCCCCCACCTCCAAAAAAAAAACTTTAGTCATCATCACAAAACTAAGTCGAAGATGAATTCATCCACCAAGAAAGTGAAGAAACCATTAGCCAATTCTTCAACCACATTCTCTTTCTCATCTCCATTAATGCAACCCCATTTCATTTCCTTCACATAAACCTCTCTCTTCTCCCTCACTTCCCAACTCATAAACATCTCTTCTTGTCTATCCATCACCCAATCTTCTACTTTCTTCACCATTAATGTCTCTTCTTTTGCCCCAATGTTATCTTCTTGAGGATAATCTAACAATAGATTATTTGCTACATTAAAAGCTAGTATGTTGTTTGTTTCGCCGATTCTTGACTTCACAAGAGCAAACAAGCGGTTTGCTCGGTTTTCTGATTCGTCCTCTTCGGTTTCTACCACGTGATATGAATACTCTTCTTCTTCTCGCTCGACATACTTCTCTATGCGTTTCTCCAATTCTAGTGGCTCAAGCCGTACCAAACCATTTACTCTCCTGCTTTTTCTTGCATTTTTCTCATATGTATCTGCGGATGTGAGCTTGTAAAGTCAGTTACAAAATTATATCTCTCTTGTAGTATATAAAGATTTGTTAAATATGGATGAATAGTCTTTTGACAACGTTACCATTTTGGTGGGAGATAAGACCAGTTATTTCATCTTCAAAAGGGCATTCCAAGATTGATACTGGACTGAGTTGTTCTTTTTCTTCATTCACAAATTCCTAAAGAAATTTCAAACATAATAAACTCCGGCTCGCATGTAATCACACAACACTACAAAAAATAACTAAACAAAGAATTGTCTCAACAAAATAATAATAATAATAATAATAATAATAATAATAATATATATGAGAGAAATCATATTGGAAAAAAATAAGTTGACAAGAGTCAACCCATCCCATGACCACAGCATGTTTTTCTCTATCTATCTGTCAATGCCCCCGATCGATAAATTAATTATGATCGTATCCTAACTTCTTTTGATTGAGATTTTATGTTTGGTATTTAAAAATCATTTTATAAAGTATCAAATCCAATAATTAAAGATTTCATGTATTAGCTGCTAAATTTCATGAACATGGGTGAGAAACTGATAATTAAAATCTTCATACTTAAATATGGCAAGTACTACAATATAAATGTATGAAGATATGCGTATCTTACGAAGTTTGTACCATGAAACAAAAAAAAAAACTCTCGCGGGATCATGTGCCGTATAATCCGCATTAGAAGTTACGTATGAAGAATCTCAGCCCTCGACTTTATCGCTAATCTAAATCCTACACCACACGTGACTCGCACGCGTTCCCCGACAAGTTTCAAATATCTGAACTATTTTATTTATTTTAATTTATTAAGACAACAAATTCAAGTGCATTCACACTGTACAGTTGTACAGTGAAGAAGGAAAACGATCTTTTAACGAACTAACCTTTCTGTTGCACAGGCTGTCGCAGTTGACAGATGATCCGTCACAGTCACGTGCGTTTAAACTCTCTCCGATCTCACCACCGTCTTCCACGGCGTCGTTTCCGTTCGACGTCGAAGAGAACAACGAAGAAGATGACTGTACAATCTCCGACGACGACGAGTTCGTGAAAAACTCGCTACCGGAACTCGACGAGTCACCACCGATGATAATGTTCACGGTGGTGGTGATCACCGAATCTTCAGAGACTGAGAATGTCGCTTCGTCGGCGACGGTGGAGATTTGAGAAAACAGATCGGACGGTTGTCCTAAACTCTCTTCGTCCGGGAAAAACGCGGCGGATCGCCACCATTGGATCTCTCCATCTCCGACGTCAATGACGGTAACTTCACGGCGAGATTGACTTACCGGTTTTCCCCAGAAGCGTCTTTTAGAGAAGCTTCCAGAGAAACCGCCTTGTTGTTTCTCATCTCCCTTTCCTAACGTAGCGGTTGCATGGAACGGTATAAGTTTAACGGCGTTAAGAAACGCCGTAGAAGCTTTATGGACGGCGTTACTGATCGCCGTTCCGCAAGTCGTACGGCTTCTTCTAGTGAGACGCGGCTTGTGGATCAACCCTGACAGTTTCATCTCGGCGTCAAGGAGACGACGAACGGTGGAAGATGAAGAGGAAGGAAGAGGTTGACGACGTGGGAATGATTTGAAGCCGTTGGATGAACAAGAGCTGAGATCATCGAGTAATAAGTAGTCTCTTAATATCAACGGCTTTAAACGTCTCTTGCTTGTTGGGAGACGTTGATCGGAGGAACAGGTGATCGACGCCATTGCTAGTCGTGAGTTTAAGTGATGAGTTTAACTAAGATTTATAAGTGAAGAATAAGAAAGAAGCTTCTATGTGAGGTGTGTGATCATCAAACCGAGGTTTTTCATTTTTTATAATTAATATTTTGAAAATATGAAGTTACGTTTGTTGAATTATTTATTGGTTTAGATTTGAAATCAGAATCTACTAAATAAGGAGATTAATATCTAATTGAATGATTAATAAGTAAAATTTAGAAGTGAATAGAGAGAGAGACCAGAAGTTGACCTTGTAATAATAAAACAGGGGACGAGATTCTTGCGGCTAAACTACAGTGTTTGCCTCTCACGTGTGTGTGCACGGCTCCCCTACGTCCTTTCCTCAATACACTTTTCTATTAGATTTACAACAGTTTTATGTTTTTAATATGTACTTATTAGTGTAATTTCCAGATCTCTATTACCAGATTCCAACTATTACATCGAAACTACAAAAAATTCTGATTTGGTCATAATCAGTTTTGTATTTAGTGAGTAGACTTTGTGACTAATAATATACAAGAATTTAAAACCAATTAAAAACATATTTTTGAATGTAACAGCAACTAAAAATAGGAAAATATTATTATTTCAGAGTAGTGCTTGATGAAATTATTCGCTAAAAGACTTGATTTACGTGTTGTGAGCAAGATCGATGGAAGAGAGAGATTTGGAGAAGATGAAGTTTGTTAGAAAGTTCTATATTGATTTGTTAACTTTATAGTTTACAAACTAAGCTATTTATATACATTACATATGTACTAAACCGAAAAACTGAACCAGCGAAAATTAAAAACTAATTCAGCTTAACCAAAACCTGGTTTACACTTCAATAAATATATATGGTGGCATTACCAGTTTAATATATATGGTGGCATTACCAATTTAATAGATCCCATGATTATTGGGGATTCTTAGGGTGGGTTCTTAGCGGAATATAATAATCCGTCTCTTAACTTTTAACTAAAAAAGCTAAGAACCAGTTATTAAATAAGAGTTTTAAGAGCCGGTTCTTAAATTTTTTAGTTAAAAGTTAAGAGACGGGTTCTTATATTCCGCTAAAAGCCTCACTCTAAGAACCCCCCAATAATCATGCTTAGAACACCATTAACGCGGTTTCCTATTGTGGGTTTTTAATGTTTTTAGGATTAAAAAAAAAAAAATTATGCAATTAGAGAAAGAACGTCTCTCAATTAGGGTCCAGAAAACGTCTCTTAATTAGGGTCCAGAAGACACGTCTCTTATGAGACACGTGTTGGGCATTCACGTCTCTTTCTCTCTCTCCCGAAATCAACCCCGCCTCTCTCTCTCGTGATCTCTCCTCGACTATCTCTCCTTGGCTCTGCGCCGCGTTATCCCTCATCCTCTCCATGAATTCCTCCCCAGCTTGCTTCTTCCACTCTCCTCTTCGACCCATCTCGCTTCCCCAATCCTCCTATGGCTTCTTCTCAAAGCGTAAGCTTCTCTTCCTCTGATTACATCTGAATCAAAGCAATCATTTATGAGGACACAGTCTGTTGATGATAGATTAAGAATCAGAGCAATCACTTATCTGTCAATTGATTCTGTTTTGTTGCTTTTGTTTAATTTCTTGTGGGTTTCTTAAATATGACAATCGATGTTGATGCTATCGAAGATGATGATGATGTTGTTGAGTCAACTGCTTCTTCTTTTGATCGAGTATCCTCTCTTCTTCTTCTTTTTCTTCTTTATCCCACTATTACAATACATGTATGTGTGTAATTGATTCTGTTTCGTTCTTGTTTCAGGCTAAAATTACAAGATTGTGATTGATGATGATACCAAGTGATCATGTAAATGTGTTGCGCACAAGTCCTTTGTCATGTTCTTCCATCCTTGCACTTCTCTCCAATACTCTGTTTTTGCAGCCACAGAGAGAACAAAGGGGGTGCCTAGACGACAACAGGAGGCCAGGTCTGAATCCTCTTCCTCCTCAATAATTCTTCTAGATTACGTTCCTGAGATTGATGTGGTTTAAAAAAAAATGATTTCAGAGCTTCATGCGTTTTATTTCGACGAGGAGAAGAAGAAATATTTCACAATTAAAGGTCTTATCCCAGGTTCAAAACCTTCTTCTTCTTCTTCTTCAAAAGCAGCAGAACGAAAGCCTGAATCAGAGCCTTTCAAGGCCAGTTACTTACTGTGTAAAAAGCTTGAGTCTTGGCAGATTGTTTGTATAATCAATCAGTTTTTATTTTCATTAGGAACCTAATTATCAGAAGAGAAATAAACTGAAAGCATTGAAGCTGCTTTGTTCCCGAGAGCTAAGTGGCAGTGTTATTGCTCTTAATAATAAGAAGAACAAGTCTAAATTCAAGGAGGAGATTGAAAAGACACACGCCTCTAACCCTCTGGTATTGGAGTAGTTAAGTTTACAGATTATATATAGACCGGTATTGTAACAAGATATTTGTGTAATGCATTAGATGTGGAGATATGATTCTACGGAAAACATAGGCGATGCTGCTTTGAAAGAGTTTCAGGTTGATATACAAACATCTCAAGGCCTCACCATATTTGTGTAATTGAGGCTGCTTGAGGTATGTTCTATGAGTTAAGTCTCCTCCTAGAATTAACAACATTAGATTTTTTTCATTCCAATCTATATGCTTTGGACATGTCTAATTTTTTTTTAAGACCCCCTAAATAAGAAACTACCATTGGAGGGTATGAATCAAGGTGTTTCTTAAACAAGGTTCTTAATTACATTTAATTAGTAAAATATTCATTAAGAGATCCAATGGGGTTTGTGGGTTAATCATGCTCTTAGAAGTACAAGAACATATTGCCCGTGACAGCTGTTTAGAAAAGTGTATTGGAATTATGCGTAGAAGTTATGAACTGATGATATTTATTGATGTATAACATACAAGAGTTGTTATGAAGATAAGGATAAATCGATGCTAGATAAGTACAAGAATACCTTCAATAACTTAGATAATTACTAATACGAATATGTTATTATTTATACCAATATACCTCTTTAAGTTAAGTTAGACGTCGGTTACAAAGTCCAATCTTGGAATTTAAAGTGGAGAAACCTTCATCGAAGAAGAAGTTTGGTTAAGGCATCAGCTAGTTGTTCAGCAGAGCAAATGTTTGACACATATTTTTTTTGGCTTCAACTTATTCACGAACAAAATGATATGCAAACCAAATGTTTCATTCTAGAGTGAAACACTGGGTTCACAGCCAAGTATGTCGCACATATATTGTCGCAGTAGATAGTTGGAATGATAGTCGACTGAAGGCTAAGTTCTGTCATCAGCGAGCTTATCCATTTTATCTCAGCAGCAGCATCCGAGACTGCCATGTATTTAGTGTGTGTGGAAGATCTTGCAACACTTCCTTGCTTTCGTGCAGACCAAGAAATGGGGTTCTTGCCCAAGTAGGTTGCATAGGCTCCAGTGGAAATGTAGCCATCTTTATCTCATACCAATCCACATCAGTGTAAGCATGAAGAGTAGAAGGCGAGGCAGCTGAGAAGAAAATGTCCTTATCGGTTGTTTCAACAAGATACCTAAGAACTCTTCTAAACGTATCCTGGTGACTTGTAGAAGGTTGGTGCATTTACAATTGATTACAAAGAAATAGTAGTGAAATTGACTATAAAAGACGATGAACTCATCAATAATAAAGTAGAGCTGTAAACTCTAGTTCTTATCAACCCGAATTATTTTTCATGCGGACCATATGACAAACCTACTTTTTTTTATAATCATGGTGTGATTTAAAAAGTTTTTTAGGTCCAAAGATTAATCACTACAAAGACCCATGAAAATTCAGATTTTCTTGCCACTTAAGGCATCTACGGGTGGCCAAGAAGAATCGAACCCATGGCGGAAGCTCTAGCTGGAGCCCCTTTATCATTAGACCAAAACCACTTGGTTGACAAACCTACTTTTACAATAACATTTAAAATAAATTTGTTAAAAGGATCCTAATCCTTTTTTTTTGAAAAAGTTCTTAAATACTAGCTTGTGTTGTAAAACGAAGGTTTGAGAACTGAATGTTTCTATCTATCATTAATGAATAATTGTTCCCTTATATAGGGGATCACAAGATAAGTAAAAAGGAAAGTATCCAAAACATAAACCCACTAGGATTAGGAAAACTACTAATACATAATAATGGAAAGATAACAATTACAAGGAAAAGGAAAGATGGTTTCTTTTTCTCCAAGCCGTCTCTCTCTCTCTCTCTAAGCCGTGGCCGACTCTCTCTCTAGGTGTATGGACCGGTTATGGACCGGGCTGGTTATGGACATCAACTAATTGATTTATAACACTCCCCCTTGGATGCCATAACCATTCATGGATTGTAATACGCTTAATGTTGCCTCATTAAAACCTTATCATGAAAAACCCAGTGGGACAAAAACATGATGAAGGAAAAAGAGTACAACACGTACTACTCCCCCTGATGTGGACCTCAGTGGAGGTTTCTTCAGTCTACGCATCTGATGCGTGATCTTTCCTGAACGTGCAAGTAGGGAGTAAACAAATCGGCCAAGTTCATTACTGAACCGCAATTGGATTACTTTGACCTTTCCGGTCTCTTCTCATGTCTTCTGACATCGTGTGTGTATAGTCAAGAAGTGGACCTTTGGCTGTCGACTACTCTTAATTAGGTCGGACAGACTAAACACACTGTGGACAATATATACTGAGCATGGTACTTATGAACTTATAGTCTCAGGTTGTAAACCGATGTTCCGGTGTATCTACTACACGGTTGTGTACCAATGTCTCTGTCCATAGATCTTTCTTTATTATCATCGACTATGCACTAATCTGATCGATCCATATTAAGTCATAGACTTCTTCTATACATGTTTATAACCTGTCTCATGAGTGTTCTAGATCAAGATGTGATCAATGATTATTGCTGTAATGAGTTTTATAATCTCATCAAGCTATGGCTCTTCGGCCGAACACACTCATGGATCTCGATCAGTAATCTCTCTTGCATTCGGTAATGCTATTGCAGTCTTTTATCCATACCTTGATGGTGTCCCATGACCTTTTTTGCCGTGGATCATACCACGCACCGGAAGATCTATTAGGTCATGGACCTCGACTACACGAGCTTATGGACGGCAATCATGATGGCTGATCTTTCTTTTCCACTAGCCATGATCAAAGAAGAAGGGCCGGACACCTCTAGCCAGACAGATTTAATAAATAATATGTATCAACCAATTAACCTCTCTTTAGGCTGGTTTAGTATAAAGTAAACACAAGGAATTCAAATCTCTTTTATAAGTATATGTATGGACTGAATTTGGATTGTTTTTATACAATTCCTTTATATAATATATGCAGCTTCTTTGTTTCAGTCCATGAACAACTTAGGAACAATGTTGTTCTTTATCCATGAACAGCTTAGGAATAATGTTGTTCTTTATCCAGTGATCCATATGTTGCTTACTACATCTTTGTATCTAATTTCTTTCTTATGACCAGACCTTTGTCAATTTCGAAAATATGTAGCAGCATCCACCACATAGGAGTTTATCTCCTTATAATCTGTTCCTTTGGTGTCTGTGAGTATCCTTGTGTAACAAGCTATGGTCGAATGTTGTTAGTAGGAAACATGAACACCTTTAGACCACGTGATCATGTACCATATCTCACGGTTTCTTTTCCCTCACAAGACCCATCTATTTCACTGGTTTATCATGTGGCGTTTCTTTATATGTGTATGGCCAATACGCCTATCTCTTCTTTAGATACTTTAAACCCCACGTTTATCTTTTCAATCTAATCTTTAATCTTTATGAGTACTCTTTCGTGGGTTCATGATCCTCGTTTATATCTTTAAACTCAAGTGCTACTACTTTATGTATCCTATCCTTATACAAATATAACTCTCATGTGTCGACACTTATATATATGTGTGGTTCCATTGTGTTCCAGACATGATCTAATCGATTTGAGATTTCACTATCCAGGACCTTTGTTACCTAGTAGCTTGGGACGCCAAGCTACATGGTTTGGTACCTTAGATGTTTAGCTGTGCAGCCTTT
Source organism: Brassica napus (assembly GCF_020379485.1). NCBI lineage: Eukaryota > Viridiplantae > Streptophyta > Magnoliopsida > Brassicales > Brassicaceae > Brassica > Brassica napus. The sequence goes on from NC_063452.1 coordinate 28,740,208, forward strand.
TCTCAATGTATGGTATGGTTTCTATTTTGACCTCGGATCTGTATTCTATGCACCTTTTCTTTCCGAGGTTCCTTATCTTATGGAACACTTTGGTCTATCTTGTATAGACTCTGTAGCAACTTGACTGTGTCTCTAGGACATCAGATTTCGTTTGGTGCTAAGCTGGTTATGACTTAGTCATTCTTTTCTTTTCTTTTCGGGTCAGTGTCTGGCATCTAGATTAGCTAGCTTTGTATAATCTTTCTTTGGACGTCTTAAATCATAATTTTAGTCCGAGGATCTTGCCAAGACAATGATGGTTGATACCATTCTATTTTTCTTATCATTCTTTTAATCTTTACCAGCTTATAACTTTCTCCTTCTAATGTTGGATAGTCGGATTCATTAGTCATGCAATCCGTGTACCTGGCCTCAATCTGATCACCCATATTTGGCTCAAGGTCTCATAAAACTCGTGGGAGAAAGACATACTTTTATCCAACATATATTCCCAATCCTCTTCTGAGGTTCCATCTTAGACGGCACATATGTCTGTGGTGGTTTATTCAATAGTCTCTTAAGATGGTATATGTCTGGCTCATGACCCGTATTCAATCTGAGATGGGAATATCTATGCTCACTTATATGGCCTGATTCATATTAACCTTATATACATGTAAAACTCGTGATGTCCCTAAGCTTTATAGACTTTAGAGTCTGAGCCTTATAGATAATGGCTTATACGGCCGAACCTTTGTAGGTAATGGCCTTTGCAGCCGAGCCGTTTATAGCATGGTCATAGACCATAGTAGTACATGAATTTGTAGTATTGATCATGTGTGATCATGGATCACGGGTTTATCCTCTCTCCCCCTCATAAACATACTATAATTTCGTGATGCTTAGGACAATAAAGCCTCATGAGTTTTCCTTGTGTACATGTTACACAACGTGAGATCTTATGGGATAACTTTGTGTGCCTAATCAATATCAATCTTTGCATCAAGTTTAGACCAGGATGGCTAATCCGGTCATGTCATATAGTGTATAATTTTCGTGGGGTATACCAATCTGGTTACCATGGCTTTTGCCTTTATCATACTGATCTTTGCATAGTTTAGATCAGTAGAGAATGCATGTATAGTTTCGATCGCTCTTTGTTTCCTTTGCCCATTGTTTCTATATGGAAACCATTATCATATATCTTATAAACTCAATGGGCTTCTATGGGTGGATATAGATCATTAGGTCTTTTATGCGTGCTATTTCTAGGCACCAATGTACTTAGCCTCTTTAGGCGCCAATGTACTAAGTCTAGCCGTAGCCCTTTAGATAATTCTATACTGGTCGCAGGCCCTTATCTGACTGACTATACCCGCAACATTGCCTTATATATTGGCGTTTTCTTAGTCATATCTAAAATCATTCATTCATCTTATAATATAAGTTCTTAATTCAAGAAAATCACAAACATAAAGCAAAGCAAACACAGAAATCGAAATCAACATTATTCTTTTTAGACAATCAGATGTTTTAGCCTAATGATTTCCCATTACATATCTTATGGCACACTGACTTGGTCGAGTGTAGTGGCTTAGAAATGCCACGGCCTCCTCTCCCTTAACCATGGCCAAAACTGGGTCCACAACCACGGTTATAGTGATTCATATGTCCATGGTCGTATAAGGTAGTTTGGCTACGCCCACGTCCTTTCCATCCATTACGGTTACAGCTGTATGGTTTATCATGATGGACGTGACTGCTTTCTTTAGATTTTTTTTTTCTTTTCCTCTGTAGCCTCATTGGCTTCAGGTAATGGGGTTGGCGAGTAATCATTATTGCCCTGTATCTATTACTTTTACTTGCATAATTGTCCTCGATGATACATTCACCGAGCCCCTTTGATTTCAGGACAATCTCTGTGTCTAATGCCCATTGTAAATAATTATCTCCAAAGAGATTTAGGGCAGCATAATCTAGATTGCTGATTTTCAACATCTGTAATCATATATCACTCAATCTTTATAAGAAAATAAATCGTGTGAACAAGTAAACAATCGAGTTAATGCATTTCTAATAAACAAGCCACACGGCTATAGGGGTGATATGCAATGAGGTCACACGGCCTAGGTGATGTATGATGCGGCCAAGCAAGCAATCAAGTAATGATCAATGCATCAGTAAGTAAGCCACACGGATATGCGGGTTTAATGCAATACAATCAAGGCCACACGGCCATACAGTCATGATGCAAGCAAAGAGGCCACACGGCTAGATAGATATATGATGCATACGATCCTAGCTTTCGGATTCTATATGTGATCAAGGTGATATGATGTATGCAAGCCACACAACTATGATAGTAAGGTGCAATAAAGGCCACACGGCCAAGCTATGATGCAAACAGTCTATGTTGATCCAATTAGAGTTTTATCATCTTAGCAATACGAAATGTGGCTAGGGTTTCAGATTTTATGAGAATCAAAATAATCTAGCACCTTAGCTTTCAAGACATCAATTAGATCAGTCAAAATAACAAGAATCAAACCTAAACTCAATTTGGATCAATATCATAGGATTTAGGGTTTCAAGGCCCTTAGGGATTCAAATTCAAGATTTAGGGTTTCAGATTCAATATGCAATCAATCTAGTTGGCTTAACTCACAATCAATAGAATCAATCCAGCAAGCAAGCCTTATGGCTAAGGTTTATGCCTCACGGCCAAGAAGAAGCCACACGGCCAAAACAAGAAAACAAGTCGCACGGCTAATGATTCAATTCAAGATGAATGCATATAGTTTGTTGTGTAATTGCAATCCTAGCATAGATGCATTCTATCAGTTTATACAATGTACTCAACACAAGCAAGCTAATCGGCCAAGCAAAGAAGAATCATACTTGATTTCAATTTTAATTTTAATACCATTCTAACATGAGATTCTAAGTGCAATTGCAATCAATCAATGTGATTAGGTTTAGGTATGAATACAACAAGGCCACACGGCCACAAATATGATTATGTCTAGAATAGTTTAACCTAATCCTATAGTTTCAGATTTCAATTTTAAACAATCTAAACTAGATCATTAGGGTTTTAGTTTAAACATGCCAATCAATTCAGATTTCAAGATTCAAGTTTGAACAATCATAATCATAGTTCTAGGTGATCAATCAATCAAACAAAGTTTCAAATTCCAAACAATTATAATCGATTTTTCAAATTACGGTTTTGGGAATTCGATTTGATCTTATAACAAGGGAGTTTAATTTTGAGATTCAAAAACCTTTAGGGTTCTGATTTTAATTGATCAATGGATCAAATCTCGATTTTAGGGTCTGGATCGAACTTATAGAGCTTTGATTTACTCATAGAGTATTGATCTATTATCCTACGGCTTTCATATTTTTAGAGATTATATTTTAGGGTTTCAATCTTTACAAAACAACCATATTCGATTCATGTTTTCAGATTTCGAATTACCTTTAGGGTTTTGAAGATTGTAGAACCGGAACACCAAGAGAACCTCGAGCTGGACGATCGGACGCGAGGTGGAACAAGCTGGAACGCGAGATGGAACGGAACGCGTCTGATCGGGAACGCGAGTTGTAGCTGTCCGGGATGCAAGCTGAGAACAGATGGAGCTGAGGCTAAGTTCGTCTAGTATCAGGAACGCCTTGGGGTTGGGGCTGATCAGATGAACACGAGCTGGAACGCTTGCAAGAACAGATTGGGATTCCAAAGCAAATCGGCGCGCACTGTATCGATGCGTGAGGGCGCGTCAGTGGTCAGATCGACAAACGGTTTGCACTGACTGATTCGTCTCGGCAAGAGCTTCGATTTGATATCTTGATCGTTTTTTGGGTCCTTACGGTTTGGGAAAACGACCTATTTGAAGTTCCGGGGCAGATTCCTCTTCGTTTAGGGTTTTTAGGGTTTTTAGTGATTTTGGTTTTAGGCTCAGGGTGTTAGAGGCTACCGTGCTGATAACGTGTTGTAAAACGAAGGTTTGAGAACTGAATGTTTCTATCTATCATTAATGAATAAGTGTTCCCTTATATAGGGGATTACAAGATAAGTAAAAAGGAAAGTATCCAAAACCTAAACCCAATAGGATTAGGAAAACTACTAATACATAATAATGGAAAGATAACAATTACAAGGAAAAAGAAAGATGATTTCTTTTTCTCCAAGCCGCCTCTCTCTCTCTCTCTGTAAGTCGTGGCCGACTCTCTCTCTAGGTGTATGGGCCGGTTATGGACCGGGTCGGTTATGGACATCCACTAATTGATATAACAGCTTGAATCTTATAAAAGTTCTAACCAGTACAGATGCATTTTTGGCACTTTCCAAGAATAGGTACTAGTTCGTATGCCAACTTCGTGTGTTTGTGAATATTGATTGACGAGAGCCGGCTCTTGGGCCAAGCGGATGAAACCCATGCTTCCGGCCTGTTTTGAATAATTAAAATATCGGCCACATAATTTTTTTTTTTTTTTTTTTTTTTTGTGCATGGCCACATTATTTCTAAAAGTCTTCATAGTGATCTAGTGGTTCATTTCTGTAGAAAACAGTCTCATGCACTCAAAGCAGGTTCGAATCTCGTAAAGTCCGGCCTTCTTTTTAATTTTGTTTCTAGCCCTTATAATGCAAGACCTTTTCTTTTGCCGATTTGGTTTTCTTCAACCGCCTTTCTACCTTTAAGTGGACCGAGTTCGTTTACTCAATAAGTCTTGTCAAGAGACAGTCCATCTCTAACAAAGGTGATAATTACATGTAAATTAAGAAAGAAAATAGTTTTACAAAAGCACCTTTCTCACCATTTCGTTCATCATTAGTCTACATCTATAGACCTAGAAACCTTTCAGTTTTGATGTCCACGACTAAATCACACATAATTTGTAACTTTCGAAAACAGATTTTCGAATCTTTTGGTTGAATCATTAAGTAATGGGCTAAATTTGGATTCTACAACTAAGCCCAGCTCAACATTATCTTGATAAACTCAAATACGAACCAAATATTTTCCAAATCAATTTAATCTTTAAACCGTATTATCTACTTGATCCATCCCTCAAAATTTTCCTGAGTAATATAATAAGAACAAAACTTAGGTTCTGAACCTTTAAATTCACCTCTCTTTCCACGAGTTTGATTACTCTCTAAACATTTTCTGCTGATGAAGAACGGCCAAGAATGTTCACCTGTCAATATGATCACACATCTTCCGGATGATTTACTGTTGAATTGCTTAGCTAGCGTTTCGAGATTGCACTACCCGATTCTCTCTTTAGTTTCCAAGAGGCTTCGCTCCCTCATTGCATCGCTTGAGCTTTAAAAGACCCGAACACTCTTAGGCCACAGCGAGACTTGTCTTTATGTGTGCTTACGTTTCAGCTCTTCTTCTAACTCACATTGGTTCACTCTATGTCGAAGACCAACGCGAAGCCCTAATTCTAACCCTAACCCTAACCCTAACCCACGATTGTTCACTCCATGCTTTAGACCACAAAGAACCCTGAAGAACACGACTAGGAAGGAAGAGACGAGGCAGAGCAACAATCTTATGGTCTCAGTCCCAACTCGCAATTTCTCTATTGTGCATTGGCGGAACACTACAAGAAAACAGCGGTATTCTGATGGACATTCCGACGGAAAATGAAATCCTCGGAATATCCCGAGAAATTTCCCTGGATATTCCGAGGAAACACAAAATTTGGTTTCCTCGGAATATACCGACGGAATTCCGAGGAAATATCAATCCGTCGGAATATTCTTATGGAATCCCGAGGAAAAATGTATTCCTCGGAAAAAACCGATGAATTCCGAGGATATATTATAGCCGTTAGAGAGCCGTTGGGGGATTTTAAAAATTCCGAATAAATTTCGACAAACTAGCCGTTTCCGTCGGTATTCCGTCAGAATTTTCTCGGTCTGTCGGTAGGATTTCAACTATAAATACAAGCACCCCTCTTCCTCTTCATTCACTCCATATCTTCATCCTCCCTCTTACTCTCTTTACACACAAATTTGATTCATAAAAAACATATCTTCCTCAAATTATTTTCGTTCTTGGATCGATCGACCTCATTTGGATCCGAACACGAGATTGCTTACGGAAGAATACCAACGAGGTATAACCGAATTCATGGGGTTAGTTCACCGACAACCGGAAGCAAAAACAGGTATGTTAAGATGTTCTTGCTCTAATTGTAAAAATAGAAAGGTTATTGAAGAGTGAGATGTTTGGACTCATCTATATTTTAGTGGGTTTACACGAATTTACAAAATTTGGTATCATCATGGGGAAACTGATTATGAACATGGTAGTACTAGCGAACCTCAGCCAGCGGTTAGATTAGAAGAACCAATTAGAACAGATGTAGATTATGGTGTAGGTACTGAGCAGATGGTAAATGATCATTTTAGAGGGGAAGATTTACCCAATGCACAAGCTAGGAGATTTTATGATATGTTGGATGCTGGAAAGCAACCATTGTACGAAGGTTGCAGAGATGGTCATTCAGCTTTATCATCTGCTACAAGATTGATGGGCATTACAACAGATTATAATTTGGCTGAAGACTGTGTGGATGCGATTGCTGATTTTGTAAAAGGTATTCTACCCGAGGATAATGTAGCTCCTGGTTCATACTACGAGGTTCAGAAACTCGTAGCTGGTCTTGGTTTATCGTATCAGGTAATAAATGTATGCAGCGACAACTGCATGATTTATTGGAGGGCGGATGAACAGCGGGTTATATGCAAATTTTGTGGAAAGCCTCGTTATAAAGATACGAGTGGAAGAGTTCCAGTGCCATATAAAAGGATGTGGTATTTGCCTTTGACGGAAAGGTCGCAGAGGTTGTATCTGCCTGAACGCACAGCGCAACCAATGAGATGGCATGCGGAGCACTCAACAGATGGTGAGATCAGACATCCTTCAGATGCAAAAGCGTGGAAGCATTTCCAATCAAAGTATCCCGACTTTGCGTATGAGAGAAGAAATGTCTACCTTGGTGCATGTACTGATGGTTTCAGCCCGTTTGGCAAGAGTGGAAGACAGTATTCTCTATGGCCTGTCATTCTTACACCATACAACCTACCCCCAAACTTGTGCTTGCGACGAGAGTTTTTGTTTCTCTCGATTCTCGTTCCCGGACCAGAGCATCCTAAGAGATCACTTGATGTGTTTCTTCAGCCACTAATATATGAGTTGCAACAACTATGGGCTCAAGGTGCTGAAACATACGATGTTTCGTGTAAAGAAAACTTTCAAATGCGGGCAGTACTAATGTGGACAATAAGTGATTTTCCAGCATATGGTATGTTATCTGGATGGACAACGCATGGAAGGCTATCATGTCCATATTGTCAAGATAACACTGATGCTTTCCAACTAAAACACAGAAGGAAAACATGTTGGTTTGACTGTCACAGGAGATTCCTACCACCTGATCATCCATATCGTAGGAGTAGGAAATTGTTTACGAAGAACAAGAGGGTGTTTGACAGTCCACCTCCGGAAATTTGTGGGAAAGATTTGAAGACACAACTAAGAGATTTTGGTGCAGAAAGGACGCCAGACGTCGGTGGACATGAGCGTTTTCCGGTAGATGCTGTTGGAGACCTACATAACTGGCACAAAAAAAGTATTTTCTGGGATCTGCCATACTGGGAGGATCATCTGCTAAGGCATAATTTAGATGTCATGCATATTGAGAAGAACTTTTTTGACAATCTCATGAACACGATCCTTAATGTTCAAGGTAAAACAAAGGATAATTTGAAGTCAAGACTGGATTTAGTCGATATATGTGCTCGTTCAGAAGGGCTCCTTTTCCCATATACCGACTTGATGCAGAGGAAAAAGATGCGTTCTTTGATTGGATTTCAAACGATGTGAAATTTCCAGACGGTTACGCATCTAATTTGCGTAACTGTATCGATAGAAAGGAAGGAAAGTTTACTGGCTTGAAAAGCCACGATTGCCATGTAATGATGCAGCGCCTCCTTCCGTTTGCCTTCAAGGAACTATTACCACGAAATGTTCATGAAGCAATTGCAGGGATAAGTGGTTTCTTCCGCGATTTATGCACGAGATCAGTGACTCTTGAAGGTATTGAAAATTTGAAGACTAACATAGCCGTGATTCACTGCAACCTTGAGAAGATATTTCCTCCCCCATTTTTTGATGTTATGGAGCATCTTGTTATTCACCTGGCAAGAGAATTGGAACTTGGTGGTCCTGTGCAGTATAGATGGATGTATCTGTATGAGCGGTATATGTTCCATTTGAAGAAGATGGTGAAAAATTTAAGTAGGGTGGAAGGTTCTATAGTCGCACAGATGATCAATGAAGAAACTTCAAACTTTGCCGAGTACTACTTTCCAGCAGAAGTTCAGACCAAAAACAGATGACCTGCTCGGCATGATGATAGAGGCGAACGGGGAACATATCATGTTACGGTTCCAGACATTTTCACAGACGTTGGACGACTTAGCGGAAAACCAAAGGACCGTCGACTTACTGAGCAGGAGCGCAGTAATTTGCAAACATATTTGCTCACCAACTGCGAATATGTTCTTCAATATGAGAGGTAAATAAATTAGCTTACAAATTTTTATTTTAACAAGTTGAAATTTAAATCTTAATTAATTACAATATTGTCATCATATGTACAGGATTTTTATGGCAGAAAAGCGGTTCGAATATTGATACGCCACAGAGGACGAACTAGAAGAAATGAAGCAGGAAAAATTTTCTGGATGCATGTTTACTTATGTGAGTGGTTTAAACAAATTAAAATATCATTTATCACATATTTATACTAATTCACATTTATTGATATAACATATATATGTGCTATTAATATAGGTGTCTGCTGGTTTGCCCAGAGGTGAAACATTTGACGATTGGATACGCGAGATGGTCGTTGGACCAAAATTTGTTGTGAAGTCATATCCGAGATTTTGTACTCGAGGATATGCATTCACAACTCAGAAGAGGAGACGTTCGAGTACGACTTATGATGCTGGCGTTTGTTCTGCATCAGGAGATGATGTATACTACGGACACATACGTGAGATTTTGAAAATCACGTATTTGGGCATGGTTGGATTGCACTGTACTGTTTTCTATTGTGATTGGCACGACAACACTCTAGATCGAGGTGTGCGAACAAATGCATTTGGTGTTACATCAGTAAATTCGAGGCGAAAGCTGCAATATTATGATCATTTCATTCTTGCTTCTCAGACCGATCAGGTAATTAAATGTTAATTATTTAGAATGATTCATCATCATGTGTATTAATTTATAATTTTACTAATAATTTTTTCAATGTTACAGGTTTGTTATATCAAGTACCCCCGGGTAAGGAACAAAGATGATCCATGGGTTACTGTTACAAGACTCAACCCGAGAGGCCGAGTTCAGTGAAGTTCTGAGCTGGAAGACCCTCTACAACCAAGCACATCCGGCAACTTAAGTGCAGCAGAAGATTTAGCTAGAGTTGGCCTTGTAGTCGATTTAACCGACTTCGGAGAGGAGGCCGTCGTTCACGTAGAGGATGAACCAGTGATTGGAGAGTTTCACCAAGATCCAGATTCAGATTCATCTGGTGATGATGACTCGGAAACAGACTAACATCGACTTTTTTTTTTCTTTTTAATAGAAATACCGAGGAAATTCCGAGGGAAGATATGTTTTCCTCGGAATTTCCTCGGAAGGGATTTGATTATAGAGTCTTTTTTCTCGGAATTCCCTCGGTATTTCCGACGGAATTCAGAGGAAGATAAGGGTTTCCTCGGAATTCCCTCAGAATATTCCGAGGAAATTCCGAGGAACTAGGGGTTTTTAACCGAAAACAACGTTTTGCGGATTGAATAACACGTATATAACCTTCATTAAGTGTCCTAACCAGATTATGAAGTCAAACTTTGGTGTTGTACCCAATAACAAACACTTTTACGATTGCATGAACGAAAACCACACAACATAAGAGAAACACTTATACACTTTAATAAACGGTAAAAGGAATACTTACAATTATTTTTGAAATTTTGTTATTTCATGGTTTATGATCATCTATACAAAGAATCTTCAATGGTATGCATTTCAATTGTATAAGAAATGAAATACGGCAAAAAAAAATCGATGTTTTGAAACCCCAAACACTAGTTCCTCGGTATTTCCTCGGAATATTCCGAGGAAATTCCGAGGAAGATAAGGGTTTCCTCGGAATTCCTTCGGAATATTCCGAGAAAATTCCGAGGAAGTAGGGTTTTTAAACCTAAAACAACGTTTTGCGGTTTCAATAACACTTATATAACCCTTATTAAGTGTCTTAGACTGATTATGAAGTCAAAAATTTGTTCCTTACCCTATAATAAACACTTTTCCGATTGTATGAACGAAATCCCCACGACATAAGAGAAACACTTATACACTTTGATGAACGGTAAAGGGAATACTTACAATTCGTTTTGAAATTTTGTTATTTCATAGTTTATAATCATCTATACAAAGATTCCTCAATGGTATGCATTGCATTTGTATAAGAAATGATATAGGGAAATTTTTTTTGATGTTTTGAAACCCCAAACATGTGTTCCTCGGAATATTCCGAGGAAATTCCGACGGATCTTTAATTGTCCATCGGAATTTCCTCGGAATATTTACATTTAACCGGGCAAACCAGCCGCGAAATATTTCGCGAAAATTGAAATTGGAATTCTGAGGAAATTCCGACGGAAACTATCCGTCGGACCCTAGGTTTTATAACCACGAGCCGCTTCTTCTTCCCCATTTCTCTCTTCTTCCTCTCCGGCTCCTCTCCCTCCTCTCCGGCGATCTCCCCCTTCTCTCCGACGATATCTCCGGCCAATCCTCTCTAAACCTACACAAATCATGTAAGGACCCTATTCCACTCTCTTAGGTTCTATTTGTTAGTTTTTTTGTGTAGATTTGATAGATTTTTGTTAGGGTGATTGGTTAGGATTGTGATTTGGTTGTATAATAGGTTTAAAATTGTGATTTGGTTGAATAATTTGTTTTGTTGAATTGATTTAGAATTTTATTATAATTTTTTTATTTTTTTGTATTTATAAAATCGTTTTTTGTATATAAATTCGATTTTTGTGTATAAATTCGATTTTTGTATTTTACAAAATGATTTTTGTATATAAATTCGATTTTTAGGATTTTACAAAATGCTTTTTGCATATAAATTTGATTTTTTGGATTTTACAAAACATTTTTAATATCTATAAAACTTTTTTTTGTGATTAAAACCTATTATTTGGGAATTTTTTTTTTTTTTTAAGAAAAATATATATATATATATATATATATAATATAAATTTCTATATTTATTAAAAAATTTTAATATTATTAAAACTATTTTTTGTAATTATTAAACTATTTTTAATTTATTAAAACTGTTTTTTTGTTTATTAGAACTATTTTTATATATTTATTTAACATTTTTAATATCTATTAAACTTTTTTTGTGATTAAAAACTATTATTTGGAGTTTTTTTTAAAAAAAAATATATATATATATATTTATTGGTTCAACCGATCCGGGAACGGGGTCAGCGCATGGATCAACCGTATGATGTACTCGGCCCTCGACAAGGGACATCCGACTTTCACTCACTTCCCTACCGACAAGCAGCATCTGTGGTTTCGTCAGTTTGCGGTAAGTATTCTAATTTTTTACTTATATTTTTAATCTTTAATATAAATTTTCTACTAATTGTGTTTCTTTTTCGGCAAGAGTTCAACTGGAATTCCGATGAGACGCTCTTTATCTATCACCACTTCGTCCATAAAGTTATGGACAACTATGGGAAGCAGATCCACGAGTGGAAGAAGAAGTGGGAAATCAACAAGGTTCGATTTAATTTATTAAACAATTTTTTAATTTATTAAACTATTTTTTAATTTATTAAACTATTTTTTTTTTTATTAAAATGTCCCAAAGTCGATAAACAACACGGTCTGGACGGAGTTGTGTGCGCATTGGGATAAGGAAGAGACGAAAGAAACTTCTTCCACCAACTCCACCAACCGCAGGAGCGACCGTAAAGGGAAGGGCGTCTTCAAGCATAACTTGGGTGCTCAGTCTATTGCCTCTCTGGGGGATCGCATGGTAAGTTCAGCCGCTTTTTCTTCAATTATTTAAGTTTTGAAATTTTATTTTTTGTCTATTTCTTCTAATTTCTAATATTTCTTTAATTTATGTTTTTTTCAAGGCGGAAGAAAATGATGGCGAGCCGGTTGATGATCTCGCCCTAATGAAGAGGGCGTATACCAACAAGAAGACTGGCCAGATTGATGACGGTCTTGTGAGGGAAGTGGTCACCCTGGTCCAAACTTAGGTGCTAGACGAAGTGTCTCAGCTTCAAACCGAGGATGACGCTTTGACGGCTTCGACCAACTTGTCCCGGTTTCGAATCAACGAAATCGTTGAATCCGTAAGTTTTTTTTTTTTAAGTTCAATTCATTTATTTCTTGATTTAAATTTGGCTATTTTCTATTTCAGTCGGTTCAAAAGAAGAAGAGACGTTTGGTCGGTTTGGGTCGTCGCACCCAGTCGGTTCCTCCTCCTTCTGCACCACCGCCCTTTGTTGATCTAGAAGTACTTACGGCTCAGTTGAAGGACAAGGATGATCGCATATCTTTGTTGGAGACCCAGATGGTGGCTCAACAGGCGGGCTATGAGGCACAGAGTAGGCTGAACCAGCAAATGATGGAGATGATGCAGAGGATGTACCCGAACGAGGTGTTCCCGAACGTGCCAGACCCGTAGTTTTTTTTTTTCAAAAACTCGGAATGTTTTATTTTTATTTGTACAACTTTGAATATTAACTAATATGTTTTCAATTTTAATTTTAATTTTATATTTTTGAATTTAAATTTCAAAATTTTTTTTTTTTTTTAAATTAATTTTTTTTTAAATTCCGAGGAAATGAACCCTTGGAATATACCGAGGGACTCGTTCCTCGGAATATACCGAGGGACTCGTTCCTCGGAATATACCGAGGGACTCGTTCCTCGGAATATACCGAGGGACTCGTTCCTCGGAATATACCGAGGGACTCGTTCCTCGGAATTTTCCGACGGCTCCGTTCCTCGGAAATTCCCGATGAAAATTCCGAGAAACAATTCGTCGGAACTTCCGATGATTGGACCATCGGAAAGTCCATCGAAATATCCCGAGGAAGTTCTCCCTCGGTATATTCCGAGGAGCTTTCCGACGAACTGGTGGTCCTCGGAGTTTCCTCGGAATTCCGTCGGAAAATTCCGAGGGATTTCCGAGGAAAAATAAATTTTCGAGGAGTTATTTCCGAGGACTTGTTTCGTCGGTATGTCGTCGGAATAACGCTATTCCGATGACATACCGACGAATTTTTCCCTCAGTATGTCGCTGTTTTCTTGTAGTGGAATCACGCCGTAATCGGTTCTAACATCTACATCATTGGCAGATACTTGAACAGTAAGTTATCGTCGGCTAGGGTCTTTTTCTTGGACTGTCGGTCTTACAACTGGCACGAAGCTCCAAGCATGCGGACGAGAAGAAACTGCCCAAACATGAGTGCTATCGATGGGAAAATATATGTAGTGGGAAAATGGAACGTTCGTCCATCGAATTCCATAGAGATTTACGACCCCAAAACCCAAATATGGGAGTCTGTGCCGTGCCCTATAACAGAAATACTCGGCCAGAAGTTTACGTTAAACAGCTTAGCAATAGACGGAAAGCTTTACCTACTTGCCGATAAGTGTATGGTTTACAGGCCCGTGGAAAACAAATGGGATGTCGGATACTGGACTCTTTTCCTTTGGACTCAGTTTAAATTTACTTGCGTAATCTGCAACGTACTGTCCAGAGTGCTTAAATGGTACGACTCCGATGGGAGAATGTGGAGAGACTTGAAGGGTTTGGAAGAACTTCCTAAACTACCAAAGAGTTTTATCGTCTCAGGTTGGTTAACTACGAAAGATTGCGGATTGCGGTTCTGTGGGTGAGGAGTAGTGGTGTTTTCTCTAGGGAAAAGGTGATCTGGTGTGCTGTGATTGCGGTTGAAAGGCGCAACGGACAAGAGATTTATGGGAAGATTGAGTGGTGTGATGTTGTGCTTACAGTCCCCAAGTCATGCTGTGTATTGGAATCTATTGCTGTTACGATTTGATGAATTTAGTCACACTCACTAGTCACTAATGTCATTTCGTTTTCCATACGATGATGGATCTTTTTAATGCTTAAGATGTGTTTCCCTATCTTATATTTCTCTGTTTTTTTTTTTAAACACAGTTTGCATACAATGTAGTGTATGTACAAAAACATGTCCATAACTTTTTTTCACGTTTTTGTATACATCTTATTGCTTTTCATACTTGTTTAGCTTTTAACTTGTTACTTTAGCTAGGTACTAGTACCGACTTTACATATGTGCTGACAGTGCTTTTGCACTATGTTCCTTATTTTTTCATTAGTTTTCTTTAAGGAACTAAGGTCATGTTTTGTCAAAAAAACATAGATTGAGACTCCTAATTTTGGATTTATAAAGGAAAGAATTACACTCATAGTTAATTTACTACTCCAGTTACAAGATAAACCACTTTGTGCTTGGAAATCACTTTCTGATGACGAAATTTCCAACCTACCTTTTTAATCATAACCTCGTTTGTTTCAACGTGAATTTTCTAGGATATGCCAAACATGTTTTTAAATGTTTTTGGCTAGAAAAATAGAACCACCTAATTAAATAAGAATTTTTTACATCTAGAGGCACTTTCTCACATTCAAATTACATTACAAGACACTTATCACTTGAATCACACTTTTTTTTGTCAAAAAAACTCTTATGACCCTAAAGTAAAGAAAATCTATCACCTCTTCTTATTTCATTTTATTATTTTTCTTAGAGTAGTTTACGGTTGGAGTTACTTTTTCTTGGGTTTTGACGACCTGACATACTTCTCGCTTGAGGTATACTTTTTTCTTGCTTTATGAATTTTACATGCCTAAATTACCCTCTCAGTAACGTGATTCTGTTTTATTAGCTAGGTATAAAGTAACAAGCTAGTTACTTTATGTATCATTAGTTAGTTTTAGTTTCCTATATGTAATAAAAATATATTTTTATTTAATTAAAATTTTTACACCCCTATATCTTATACATCAATATTTCATATTGAATATATAAATATATATATATAAATGTATCTATAAAATAAACATATTTTTTTCTTTTTGTTCTGACATCCATATGTATATATATCAAATATATATTAAATAATTTTTTTTTTATTTGGTACAAATATATATCAATTGTGGATAAAAAAATGTGGTCAATAGAATAATGGATGTGAAAAACATTAACACAAGACACATGAGAGTTGTTTACGACAGCTGTGGTCAAAAACAAATATTAATGGAATTTGCAAAATTTTACACAACAAAATAACATCAAGTAACCAAAAACAAAGATAAGAAGTTTGGTAACTAAGTTGTTGTGAGTTAAGGTACCCATGGTGCAAGTGTTTGTATTTTTTGTTACATGTGGTTAGTGGTTAGTAACATATTCATATTGTATGGATTGCCAGATTGATGTGTGGTCAGTGATTTTGGTTGTGTGGTTAGTGGTGAGTGGTTCACAACCACAAATACCGATGTGGTTAGTTAGGCTCATACTTTTAGATCTACTCCAGAGGGGATAATCCAAAGCTAAGTTCCTTCTCCTCCACAGATTTCGTGAAAATGATTGTTGCCATTCACCATCAAACCCTAAACGGCAACTTCTCCAGAGATTGCTCTACACACCGCTCGCCGGAACTCCATAAGACCGCCGTCTTCTAACCTGCAACATTTCCGCCGCAGACAGATCTGGTACAAGTCGCATCCAACAACCGTCAGAGACACCGTGCATACCGTCGGAGAGAGCGAAATCAACTGGAGTAGATACACAATCTAACGACTATTTGTTTTAGTTAAGAGAGACCTCTAGGTTTTTTTAAAAATTTGATAATCTAAAACACCGACATAAACACATTTTTTATTTCTTTAGTTTTTAGATTTTTTTCACGAAACAAAAAAAAATATTATTGACGTTGAGGAGACGAGAAGATTTGTAACGGATGAGGTTATTTTTAGTTAGGTAAAATAGAAGGACTTTTTAGTCAATACACCATTGGAAAGTACACTACATGTCCAAAGTATGTGTAAACGCAAAGAGAGAGTAGAAAAGTAGGTCTAAGTGTAATTTATCCTTTTTCTTATTCAACTTTATGTATTTATTTACTTTTATCTCAAGTTATAAAATATATTAAACAAAAATAATTGTCATAATAAACTATATATAAAATTCTCTATCTTTTAAGATCCATGTTCATATATATATTATATATATATTAATGTGTAAACAAAATGTGGACGTGGACACGAAAGCGTGGATAACAAAATTATAAATTAGTTGTGGACATGAACATCTTAATAAAATTATAAACTAGCTGTGGACATGGACAATATTCATTCGATTTCATTCATCATCTCGGGATCTAAATTCAATTCTAATCAAAATTACATCAATCCACATCATGACAAAGCGCAAATTCCTTATATCAGAAATCTCTGACATGCAAGATCTATTACTCTCCGACAAAAGGTAAACGCTTCTTCGATTTTTTTCTCCGCTCATACTCACAATATCATCTGTTTCTCATCTTGATTGAAGTTTAAATGCAGATAATTTATCAATTGAGATAAAGAAGCCAAGTGTTTATATTGGAGATAACAGAGTCCGTGTCCACGTTTTATGGTATAATTTTAGTAACATGAGTTCATGTCCACGTATTGTTGTATAGTTTTATGGGATCAAAACAGAGAGTTTGTCCACTTATCTACTATAAACACATTAACATCACATATCCACACATTACTCATCACTCATCCACACATCGCCCGTCCACAAATCACTCAACCACACATCACTCGTCAACAAATCACTCATCCACAACTGTCCTTTCCATTAAGGGCAAAATTATCCACAATCTGTTGCTGGCCCACAACAAAATGTGTCACATGTAGGAAGTGTCTATAGGTGTAATAGAAAGTCAAAAAGTGTCTCTTAGTGTAATCAACTCCGTAAAGTTAAAAAATCAAATCAATTAGAAAATTAACACATAAAGAGTAAGAGAGAGTTTTGAATCTGTTGCATTTCTATATGTGCAATCACTTATTTAATGAGTTGATTATGTTGAAAACTTGAAGTTAGCTTGAGTTTCAAGCTATCCTAATCTTATTAGGATTGTGTTTATCCAATAAAGATTAGGATATATATGAAAGGTGATTACTAATAGGTTTAGGAGTTTACCTAGTCCTATATATAAAGATGAATGCTGTGATGAAAGAATAACGATTGTGTGTGAAAGTGATTGAGCTTATTGATTTGAATAATAAGAAATAAGTACTTGCGATTACGACTTCTTGATTTCTATATTTGGTATCAGAGCCATACATCAAAATCAAATAGTCGACGACGAGAGATACAACGACAACGACAATGGTAGACGTGAAAAGTGAAACCGAGAGCAACGTTAAAGAAACTGGACCCTCGTCCATCAAGTTTCCAATGCTGACTTCCACCAACTACACAGTTTGGGCTATGAAGATGAGAATTTCTCTCAAGGTAAACAAAGTCTGGGAAACAATTGATCCAGGGAGCAAGCATGAAGAAAAAAATAACTTGGCTATTGCCTTGTTGTTTCAATCCATACCCGAATCTTTAACATTACAAGTTGGAAATCTCGACACATCCAAAGCCGTGTGGGACGCGATTCAAGCCAGGCATATCGGGGCCGAAAGAGTTCGAGAAGCTCGACTACAAACACTAATGGCAGATTTCGACAAACTAAAGATGAAAGACGAAGATAATATTGATACATTCGTCGGCAAGTTAACCGAGATCTCATCAAAGTCAGCTTCGCTTGGAACAATCATAGAAGAACCAAAACTTGTGAAGAAATTCTTAAAGAGTTTGCCAAGGAAAAAATATATTCACATGGTTGCGTCTCTTGAACAAGTTCTGGATCTTAACGAAACTAGTTTCGAAGATATAGTTGGAAGGTTAAAAGCATATGAAGAGAGAATAAGCGAAGAAGAAGAAGAAGAACAGAATGATGATCGAGAGAAACTAATGTATGCCAATAACGAGTCACAGCAAGATGGTTATGGAACCGGTCGTGGAAGAGGACGTGGTGGAAGAGGCAACTGGAGAGGAGGAAGAGGCCGAGGACGTACTGGAGGGTTCTATGCTCAGAGAGAAGCATATAAACAAGGACAGTACGGGACCAAGGATAAAAGTCACATAACTTGCTTCTCATGCGACAAGCTCGGCCATTATGCCTCCGAGTGCCCTGATGCAAAGCTTAAACTATAAGAAACGGTGGAAAAGAAGGATGATGATACACAAGAAGCCGATGAATTAATGATGCACGAAGTTGTTTACCTAAACGAGCAAAAGGTAAAGCCAAGCACCTTTGAGGTTGAACAAGGAATGGAGAATCTATGGTATCTTGAGAACGGCGCAAGTAATCACATGAGTGGAAACCGCTTATTCTTCTACAAGCTTGACGAAGGAGTAACAGGAATGGTTCGTTTCGGAGATGACTCACGAATTGAAATAAAAGGAAAGGGATCTATAAAGTTCGTCTTGAAGGGAGGTGACAAGAAAGTCCTAAGTAATGTCTATTACATTCCCGGTTTGAAAAGCAACATAGTGAGCTTGGGACAGGCCACTGAAGCAGGGTGCGAAGTAAGCATGAAAGATGACATACTAAAACTATTTGATCATGCAGGACAATTAATGGTTAAGTCCACAAGGTCAAAGACCCGACTATATAAAGTCGTCTTGCAAGCAGACACAGTACAATGTCTACAAATTGCATCATGCTCAGAGTCTTCTAAGTGGCATGCGCGCCTAGGTCACCTCAACAACGAGACAATGAAGATGATGATGAACAAAAGTCTAGTTGTTGGCATGCCTAAAATAACGATCGAAAGAGAGACATGTGTATCGTGCCTTTTTGGTAAACTAGGAAGCCATTCCCGCAGTCAACGTCATATAGAGCAACAACACCACTTGAGCTTGTCCATGGGGACTTATGCGGGCCTATTACACCTCCCACACCAGGAGGAAAGCGTTATGTTTTCGTTTTAATTGATGATTTTTCAAGGTACATGTGGACAATATTACTGGAAAGAAAAAGCGAGGCGTTTGACAAGATCAAAATCTTCAAGAAACTTGCGGAAAAGGAAACGAAAGCAACACTGAAAACACTTCGAACTGACAGGGGTGGTGAGTTTCTTTCTCATGAGTTCAGGGATTACTGCGACAAGAACGGGATTAACAGACACTTAACAGCTCCATACTCACCCCAACAAAACGGAGTTGTGGAGCGTCGAAATCGCACTCTACTCGAGATGACCAGAAGCTTACTAAAGCATATGAAGGTACCTAATATTTTTTGGGGAGAAGCAGTGAGGCACGCCACCTATCTGATCAACAGAATCTCCACAAGGTCCTTGTCAGGGAAAACACCGTATGAGGCATTGCGTGAGAAACACCCTAACGTAGAACATCTGAAAGTGTTCGGTTGCGTATGTTATGCTAGAACAGAGGCGGCAGAAAGAAAGAAACTGGACGACCGATCAAGAGTGTTGATCCACTTAAGTATTGAGCCTGGCACAAAGGCGTACCGGTTGGTGGATCCCGACAGTAATAAAATTATTGTTAGTCGTGATGTGCATTTTGAAGAGGAGAAACAGTGGAATTGGAGCACGACCGAGACAAAAGATCATGAGGAGTCTGGTTCATTTGAAGTAGAGCTGATACCTCCTCAAGAACTCGACGTTGCACCTATTAACGAGATTGAGGACAGTGGCGAGGAGATAGAAGACGAGGATAATGAGGACGCAGAAGAACAAACAGAGCCGAATGTAAGAAGATGAAGATCAACAAGAGTTAGCACTAAGCCTTCTTATCTAGATGATTATATAATGCTTGCGGAGGTAGAGTGCGAAAAACTTTTGATGATCATAAATAATGAGCCATGGGACTATAGTGAAGCCAAGAAACTGCAAGTTTGGGTCGATGCATGTATAGACGAGCTATCCTCTATTGAAAGAAACAACACTTGGATTCTCGTCGATTTACCGAAAGGTTTCAAGCCTATCAGATTGAAGTGGGTATTCAAGATAAAAAAGAATGCAGATGGAAGCATCAGCAAATACAAAGCACGCCTAGTCGCTAAAGGATATGTTCAAAGACACGGAGTAGACTACGACGAAGTCTTTGCCCCTGTCGCACGCATTGAGACAATTCGAATGGTTATTTCACTTGCAGCTTCTAGAGGATGGGAAATACATCATTTAGATGTTAAAACCGTGTTTCTACATGGAGAATCGAAAGAAGAAGTATATGTTAATCAACCCGAAGGATTCGAGATCAAAGGAAAAGAAGAAAAAGTCTACAAGCTTAACAAAGCTCTTTATGGTTTGAAACAGGCTCCTAGGGCATGGAATATAAAACTCAACCGAATTCTACAGAGTCTTGGCTTCACCAGATGCTCCAAGGAACCGTCATTATATAGGAGAGAAGAGAAGAATGGTCTACTCGTCGTATGCGTGTATGTGGATGATCTGCTCGTTACCGGAGCTTACTTGCAGTCGATAATGGAGTTTAAGCGGGAGATGAGCAGCAAGTTCGAGATGAGTGATCTAGGTAAACTGACATACTACCTAGGTATTGAGGTCTGTCAGCTTGAAGGGAGCATTGTATTGTCACAAGACAAGTACGCTCGAAAGATTCTTGAAGAGACGAGTATGCATGGATGTAATCTCACTCATATACCCATGGAGTTGAACCTGCGATTGTCAAAGTCACTTCAAGAGCGAAGCATTGACGAGAGGTAGTATAGAAGAAGTATAGGATGTCTTCGCTATCTGCTACACACCAGACCTGATCTCTCTTTTAGTGTCGGAGTGTTGAGTAGATATATGCAAGATCCAAAAGAGTCTCATGGAGCAGCTTTGAAACAAGTGTTAAGATACTTGCGTGGAACTACATCACTAGGACTTCGGTTTGCGAGATCAAGCAATCAAGAACTGACTGGCTTCAGTGATAGCTCGCACAACGTTGATGATGACGATGGGAAAATCACAACCGGACACATATTTTATCTTGGAGAAAATCCTATAACTTGGTGTTCCCAAAAACAAGAAATTGTGGCGCTATCCTCGTGTGAAGCAGAGTTTATGGCTGCAACCGAAGCTGCAAAACAAGCAATTTGGCTCCAAGAGCTCTTAGGAGAGGTCGTAGGTGAAACGTGCAAGAAGGTGGTGATTAGAGTTGATAACAAATCAGCAATCGCTCTCACGAAAAATCCCGTATTTCATGGCCGAAGCAAGCACATTCATAGGAGGTTTCCCTTCATTCGAGAGTGTGTTGAAAACGAACAAGTTGAAGTCGAGCATGTTCCAGGCAATGAGCAAAAGGCTGATATATTAACTAAGTCACTTGGTCGAGTTAAATTTGCAGAGATGAGAAGACTGATCGGAGTTCAAAATGTGAAAGATGAAGGCTTCAAGCTTAAGGGGGAGAATGTTGAAAACTTGAAGTTAGCTTGAGTTTCAAGCTATCCTAATCTTATTAGGATTGTGTTTATCCAATAAAGATTAGGATATATATGAAATGTGATTACTAATAGGTTTAGGAGTTTACCTAGTCCTATATATAAAGATGAATGATGTGATGAAAGAATAACGATTGTGTGTGAAAGTGATTGAGCTTATTGGTTTGAATAATAAGAAATAAGTACTTGCGATTACGACTTCTTGATTTCTATAGATTGCACATATAGAAATACAACAGATTCAAAACTCTCTCTTACTCTCTGTGTTAATTTTCTAATTGATTTGATTTTTTTAACTTTATGTGTTCTTTTATGGTTAAATTTTGATTAAAAATTAGGGTCATAGGGACAATGATGATTACACACTATTGAGTATGGATGATCCACTTAACTCTACTCCTCAAAATTCATTCATGACACTGATCCACAAAATGCTAACTTCAAACCCGAGTTTTATTGCATATATTTCATGTACACAACTCTCCTATCCACATTTATAATATGAGCTTCTACACAATTCACATGTTCACAACTCTTTTATCCACATTTCTCTAGACAAAAAAAAATCTTTATCCACACTTTCTATGTTAACACCTCCACACAACACACAACACACATCCAATAAATTAAAATTTACAAAATTTAGAAAAATATATCTATATCAAAATAAAAAGTAAATAAAAATATACATTATCTTGATAAACTTAAATATGATCCAAAGATTTTGCAGATCAATTTAATATCTAAACTTTATTATCTCCTTGATCCGTCCCTTAAAGATTTCCTATTTCCATAATATTATTCCAGAAAACAGTTTTCTAAGTGTCCCGCTGCTCATGTTACTTCTTATGTTAGTTAATTACAGAGGCACCCATAATGAACTAAAGTATTATATCCAATTGCCATTATTAAAAAATATTTAATTATTTATACCAATTAAATTTAGTTTCCTTTTATATATTTGTCAAATAACATATATAATAAAAGGAAATATTCACATAATAAAAAAATGAAACTTATATTTTTTTAAGGAAAGAAAACATATTTAATGAAAACAATTAAATTTAGTCCATGCTTTGGACTACGTAGAATCCTGACGAAGAGGTTGAGCAACAATCTTTTGGTCCCAGTCCCAACTAGTAATTTCTCTGCTGTGTATTGGCCATATGGTGCAATTGGCTCTAATATCTACACCATTGTCGAATACGTACATGGTGAATTCTCGACTGATAGGGTATTTTACTTGGACTGTCGGTCTCACACCTGGCACGAAGCTCCAATCATGTGGATGATCAGAAGCAGCCCACTCATTCGTGTTCTGGATGGGAAACTGTATGTACTGCCACAAAGGAACGGTTTTCCCTCGAATTCGATTGAGATTTTCGATCCAAAAACTCAATTATGGGAGTATGTGAGAAGCCCTATAGCAGAGATACTAGGCACGAGGTCTAGTTTAATCAGCTTCGCAATAGACGGGGGGTTTTACCTGTATGGGGATAAGTGTATGGTTTACAAGCCCAAGGAAAATAAATGGGATGTCGTAGAGTACGAGACTGGTTTGGTTTGGGCTAGCTTTAGACTTTCTTGTGTGATAAACAACGTAATCTACAGTTCTAAACTCTCCAGAGTGCTTAAATGGTACGACTCCGAGGGGAGATTGTGGAGAGATTTGAAGGGTTTGGATAAACTTCCTAAACTACCAAAGAGTTTTAGTCGTCTCAGGTTGGTAAACTATGGTGGAAAGATTGCGGTTTCGTGGGAGAAGAGTGGTGGTGTTTCTTCTAGGGAGAAGATGATTTATGGGAAGATTGAGTGGTGTGAAGTTTGAGTGGTGTGCTGTGATTGCGGTTGAAAGGCGCAGCGGACAAGAGATTTATGGGAAGATTGAGTGGTGTGAAGTTGTGCTTACCGTCCCCAAGTCATGTTGTTTATTGGAGTTTTTTGCTGTTACGGTCTGATGAATAAAAATCATATTAGTCGCTTGTTTCATTTGGTTTTTGAAGAAGATGATGGATTTTTTTTTATACTGCTTAAAAATATAATGCATATGAATACATATGGCGTTCCTTTTTTTCTCTGTCTGATGCTTCTTACTCTGTTCTAGCTTGTTTCTATCTTTATATGTGCGTAAGTTTCACTTTTATATTTCAATCTGAACATAAGCTACGTTGGTTCATGCTATAAAATTCAGTAAAATAGTTGATTCTTTTAGAGTTAACTTTTCTTTAGTTGTGGTAGACATGGCAATAAGTTCGGTAAAGAATAGATTTGGTTAAATGATAAATTTTAAAAGTATTTTTGAATTTTTATTTGATTCTTTAAAATTAAAAGAATTACATAAAAGTGAACTTCAAACTCATTGCACTAAATTTTACCATACTTTTTCTCTTGGTGATTCTTCTGAATTTAATTTGAATGATTTTTATTCTGAATTGAGAATGATGCAAACGAGTTTCACTGATGTATATATATAACATAGTGAAGTTCTTGAATTTGTTGAAAGTGTGGATTGTTATCAAAATGTTTCTTGCTTATTAGATTTTTTTAACTACACTTGTGATGGTAGCCTCAGCAGAGAGGAGTTTTTCAAAATTAAAGTTTCTGAAAAATTGTTTAAGGTTTTGAAACGAAAACTGTTTTTAGTGTTTGTTTTTGATTAAAAAAATATATGTCATAACTTGGTTTGTATCAACAATATCATAAACTGCATTTTTCATATGTTGTGTCGATTTTACTAACTTCTTTTACCTAAGCGTAACTTAAGATGGTTCACTCCCTGTTTTAGACCATATAAAATCGTTGAGAAGAAGTCTAGTGGCAATCTTATGGTCTCATTCCGAACACAAAATTTTTCTCCCTCGTTTGTGTGGTCTCATATTTCACTTGGTTCTAATATCTACGTGATTGGTGAATACATCAAATATTAAATGTGTACCTATCCTAGTTATGTACTCAGAGGTTTTCGATCCTAAAACCCAAGAGCATATGCTAATCCCTAGAGCGGAAATAGTCAGCAAGAGTAACATATTAAAAAAAAAACATTTTAAAAAGCACTAAGTGGGTTTCTACTGATCAAGTCCTGACGAGATCAGCCGATAGAACATATTAAAAAGCTTAGCCTTGGGCGAAAAGAAGTATTCGGGGCTGATAAAAGTGTGGCAAAATAAATAGGATGTGGTAGAGCAGGAGTTCGGTTTGAGTTGAGGTGGCTTTATTCCTTCTTGTGTGGTAGATAACTTAGGGTCTGACTAGTGACCATTCGAGAAACAAAAGGAAAGAATAAAAAATGAACGTACGAGAATAAAATAACAGGAATAAAAAGGAATAGTTGTTCCTTCTCAAATTTAACAAGGAATAATTTTGTTTTTTAATTCTCTACAAAAAAAAAATGCGAAAAAATGAAAAAATTCCTTGTGAATGGTAATTTTTTTTAGAAACGTTAGGGGATGCATTATTACTCGTCATTCCTAGATCCGGAGTGCTTAAATGGTTGGACTCCCAAGGGAAGATCCTGAATGGTTTGGAGGAACTTCATAAATTAGCAAACGGTATGAACGGTGTGTTAAGTTTGTTAAGTAAGGCAGAATGATTGAAGTATTGTGGGTTTGATTGGGTTTGAAAGGTGAAGCGGACAAGAGAGGTGGTGTTTTCTCACCGTTAATGTTTGCTATGCATCTCTCTTGCAGGTTACTCTGCTTTGCCATATACAACTGAAACGATGTATTGTTTGAAAACTTATATAATCCCTCCCAACAAATATATTTTGTTCTTGTATAGAAAGAAATATAAACCACATAACTTAAAAATTAAACAGAGGTTCTAAGCAGAAAGTCTGATATATATTTTATGCGATTAAACAGTTTACTCAGATAAGCTCAAGAAACAATGCTTCTTGCTTGCTGCTCAATCCAAGATCATTCAGAGTAGACTCACTTTCTCCATCCCCAAACGCATGCCGAGGGTAAGGCCTCACCTGTTTCAAATAACACCATCCAGTTAAGCACTATGTCAGTTAACAAATATCTTTATGAGGGATTTTATTGATATAAATGCACAAGTTTGTACCAGTCGGTAAGTCCTGGGTTTCACCACTCTTGCAATGTCTATGAAATCGAAAAGAGACTGCAAAAAGAGTGGCATGGATGGTAGTTTTAATATAAACTTTGAGAAGGTTGCAATAGCAAAGATTTTGGGGGGAAACTAACTTGGAGTTTATCGGATCTAAGGAATCGGCGGCCATGTCGAGTTCCATCAGGCATCCTGACTAGAAGAGTAATAGCATTCTCTTCGTCTGCTTGCGGTTCCTTTGGCAGAGAAGCTTCTTTTGCTTTTAGTTGCCTCTCGAGCTCCTGCAACAACAGTCCAATGGAAAAAAAAAACAGTAATCAATAACAAAAGAACCGCCTTCACTAAGATCCAATAACGCGGTAGTCTTAGAAAGACGTGCCTGTTCCTCCTCAAGTTTTCTCTGAGCTTCTTCCTCTTTTTTCTTTTCTTCCTCCAGAAAAGCCTTTCTAGCAGCTTCTTCCTCTAACTGACGTGCCTCAGCATCTCTAATGGACTGCAGTTCTCTATCTCGGTCAGCTTGCAGGGACGCAAGATACTCATCATCCTGCACCATGTAGCAGCTCACTCAAGTTTATTATCACCAATATAACCCTCGATAAAACAAAGGGTTTTGTAAGTCAAGCAGCCAGTACCTGCTGTTCACGTATCAACCTCTGAGCTGTCAATGAAGGCGAGGGTGGACGTGGTGGTGCCCACTGCTGAGGAGGTAAGAATGGACGATGATTATATCCAGTTTCAGGAATGCCACCAAACATGGCTGCTTCGAGCATGACAGCTTCATCATGTTCCTCAGACGAAATGCCTCCCCACTTGAGTATTATATACAAAGAGTGTATCAGTAATGTACTGTATAAGCTACTCTACGATTCTCAACTGTAAAGTAATACAGGTACGCTAGTCTGGCCACTGTGTAAGAAACAAAACAGATATTACTGATACCTCGGAAGGAAACCTATTGCCACTGTCCACTGGATTATCTCCTTCAGGACTCCTACTCCGGGAACGGTCAGGGCTAGGTGGGGCCGGAGTTCCAGATGCCACACGTCTTGGCCTGTGTCTATAAAGAGGCTCATCATCAACGTCATCAGAGTCATCCTCAAATGGTGCGCTAGGTGCAGCCAATCTAGACAATATTAAACACACACAATTTTTCAGGCCTCGCTTTTTGACAAACAACAGCAGATAAACCGCAGAAGTTTTTGCAACTGGAGATATTAAGCTCAGAGATAACACAAAGCGTTACAGGAAGAACCAACAAACCTTCCGTTCAGGGCTTGGGTACTTTCTGATCCTTGAGCAGCAGAAGTTCCTATTTCTGAGGTTGAGGCCTTAAACCCTTGATTGCGTAAAGTTTCTTCCTCCGCTGACTGCATTCACACTTATATTAGAAGAGATCAAAGGAAGATGGGAAAAAGAAGAAGAGAGAGACGGGACAACCACAGACCTTCAGTGACATTGTGACGGCTTTTGCTATGTCATCAGCATCTCCCATGTGAGAAGGCCTCTCTTCAGGCAAAGGATTATTTAGCCCCTGTAAGACAATTGAAATTTCGAAAAGATTGATAAGCCAAGATAAACAAGAAAACAAACCAAAAAAATGCCCATCCTCTTTAGAAAAGCTAACCTCAGCCTCCATCTTTGAGGCCTCAATGGCAGCTCGGATCATCTCTTCTTCCACCTCACTGTAATCTTGAATATTATTGGGTGCAGGTACAGCATGCCTACTTCTCCTTGTTGGTGCAAAAGGAACATCATCATCGCTCTCTTCATCTATAATAACCGTCCCTTGGGCAGCAGGGCCGATAACATGTGCTGTTTCCGTAACATCCTCAATAGTAGGAGCGTCACGAGATCGTTCTGATGGCCCAGTGCTATCCTTAACCTCTATGGGTATCTGCCTAACCTCCCTGGGATGACTAACGAACGAAGGCGGGCGTGGCATGAGCGGATCCCTATCAAAAATACTTGTAGCGAAGTCTGAATCGAGAAGCGAAAAGGGTCCACCCGCTGCATTGAGAAGAGATAGAGGAGATTGTGCAGCCGGAGGAATCACATCATCATCTATGTCCATTGCATCGTCTTCAGGGACATTCACTGGTGCTTCACGTACTCTGCGCAAAGATCATAACAAAAAAAAAACACACAAAATAATGATAAATTTTCAGATGATAAAATCAACGGTGAGATGGATGACATACGCATTTCGATCTCCCTCGATGAAATACGCATTAATAGCTTGATTAAGATCGCCACGATGCTCCTGGAATAACAAAAGAAGAAGGTAAAATTGTTAAGCATGAACCAGTCAGCTCTCAAATTAGAATAAACCTGAACACTGGCGAAAATCATATAATCAATCGACGAACAAATAGATATGATAAACGCGAGGATTCAGTAGAGCTAATCGGCAATGTAAGAAGATAAATTTAATTAGACCATCTTCGATTACAACCCTAACCGATCAATCTAAAGGCATCCGAGATAATCAAACGATTCGACTAGAGAACCTTTCGTATATCATATGTAAACCAATCGAGAAACATGAATCGAGATGAGTAATTCAAATCGGAATCACCTGGAGCTTCTGAGCGGCCACGGCGTCAGAAGCGCCGGTGATGCTGATGAAAGTGGCGATTGCTTCCTGATTCGGCGACGCCATGAGAGACGAAGAGAGGAATCGTTGTTTCGCAAGCTGCTGGGAATAGTTTGTTGGAGTGAGCAAGGGGAAAAGAAAAAGAAGAAGAAGAGATTGTGAATTGGGGATTTGGATCGGCGAAACTCGTCGTTTTAACTTTTTTGGGCTTTTCGCTTTGGGCTTTTTGCTATTTTGTTGGGATCATTTGGAGAATAAAGTGAAGTGTAAACTCTCTTGAAGTTTCTCTATTCTTCTAACTCCTACGCTAACGATAAGTTAAAGGAATAATTGTTTAAAAATATTTTTAAGACTTTCCACGATATCGCAGAATAATACTCCCTCTGTTTTTTAAAGATGGATGTTCTAGAAAAATATTTTGTTTCCAAAAAATGTATTTTTCATGTTTTCAAAACATATTTTGTCAACTAATAATGAAAAATTGTGTGTTTCAAAAATATTAATTACATTTCTTTTAATCCTATTGGTTTAAAAATATAAGAAATATAAAGTTACAAAAAACTATGCATTAATAACTAAGTTTTAATATAGTTTCTTAATAAGTGTGAAAATCCTAGAACATTCATCTTTAAAAAACAGAGGGAGTAACATTTAAAAGATCTGCATTTTACGTGGAGTGAGTTTATAAATTTGAAAATAAAAAATATACATTTAGCAAGTTTCTTTAGGTTTTTTTTCTTTTCCATAGTTGCCAAATATTTTTATTGTTTTGTTTAGTCAACCAAAATTACCAAATTTAACCATATTTATATGTGATATTAAATTTATTATTCAACTATTATTATGTTGTTGATTGTATTATTTAGAGAAGGACAATGAATATTTCTATTTCTCCATATTGTCAATTAAAATTCACCGATCCAAATCGTTTATAAAGATGGAAGTATGATGGTATCATAATAGCCGATACAAATCGTTTATAAAGAATTTGATATTAGGTTAAGGTCGTTTATATCCCTATTAACTACTACGAATTACACTTATTATAAGTTTCCTTAATTTCCAAATATTATAAGAATTTGATAGTTGCCAAATATTTTTATTGTTTTGTTTAGTCAACCAAAATTACCAAATTTAACCATATTTATATGTGATATTAAATTTATTATTCAACTATTATTATGTTGTTGATTGTATTATTTAGAGAAGGACAATGAATATTTCTATTTCTCCATATTGTCAATTAAAATTCACCGATCCAAATCGTTTATAAAGATGGAAGTATGATGGTATCATAATAGCCGATACAAATCGTTTATAAAGAATTTGATATTAGGTTAAGGTCGTTTATATCCCTATTAACTACTACGAATTACACTTATTATAAGTTTCCTTAATTTCCAAATAAATATAAAAATTCTTGCTTTGGTGAGAAAGTATTTGCATTTTAAATTATGTGGAGTTTTCTTAATTACATATTACCGAATTGTGTATCAAGGCACTTATAATATATATTTAATCATAAGTTTTTAAGTTAATATTTTTAATTATTTATTTTAATAAGGAAAAGATAACAAACACAAAAGTAAGTCAATTTCGAAGTCGATATTGTGAATAAATTTATCTTATACCGACCACAATTTTGTTTCGATTTCGTTCGGTTAAATTAAAAAAAAATGTATACATCAAACCGTCGCAGCAGTTAAAGCTCAGCCCAATCAATTAGTGAATTATGTAACTCTGCTTTTTGTGTTATTGTAACCTTAGGGTGAAAAATTATGAACATTATATAATGAAGAGTATATAAAACAATTATATGCATATTTGACATGTATCAGAAAATATCTAATCACTTGGGAAATCAAAAACTATGCAAATAGTTGGTAATTAAAACAAAACTTTTGTTATTAATGGACCGGACCAAAACCAAATTGAATAAAGTATTGGATTAGGCTTTTAATAATTATGAAAGATATTTAAATTATGAAAGGTATTGGATATTTGAGACTTAAGTCAAATTTCATAATAAATGTTCAAATCATATCTTTACAAAAACTAGATTGTTTGTCCGCGCTACGCGCAGAAAGTTGTTTTTGGATAAAAAATTATTACGAAAATTGAAATACAGTGAAACCTCTATAAATTAATAATGTTGGGACTACACCAAAACTATATTTTTTTATTAATTTATAGAAATTATTAATTTATCTATGTATTAATTGAACCAAAAACTTAATTTGAGATTATAAAATTATATTATTTTATAGAAGTTTTTAGTATCTATTAATTTATAGATTATTAATTTTAAAAGGTTATACTGTAACATGGAAATAAAACTGTATTAAAATATTTAGAGAATCGTGTACGAAGTAAAGAGCAGTTTGTTTATTGTTTAACAACGTAGACAAAAGAAAAAATGGTTGTGCTGCAGAAGAGTGGGTTGGAGGGATATTGGAGCCTCGCTAAAAGAAAACAACGACATACTGAAAGAAAAAATCGTCTGTATGTCGTCGGAATAACGTTATTCCGACGAAATACCGACAAAACAAGTCCTTGGAAATAACTCCTCGGAAATCCCTCGGAATTTTCCGACGGAATTCCGAGGAAACAAATTTCCGAGGAAACTCCGAGGACCACCAGTTCGTCGGAAGGAACATGTCTCTCGGTATATTCCGAGGGTTCATTTCCTCAGAATTTGAACCCTCAGAAAATTCCGAGGAACTAGACCCTCGGTATATTCTGAGGGTTCATTTCCTCGGAATTTAAAAAAATTAATTTTTTTTTAAAAAATAAAAATTTTGAAATTTAAATTCAAAAATAGAAAATTAGAATTAAAATTGAAATCATATTAGTTAATATTCAAAGTTGTACAAATAAAAATAAAACATTCCGAGTTTTAGAAAAAAAAAACTACGAGTCTGGCACGTCCGGGAACACCTCGTTCGGGTACATCCTCTGCATCATCTCCATCATTTGCTGGTTCAACCTCCTCTGTGCCTCATAGCCCACCTGTTGAGCCGCCATCTGGGTCTCCAACAAAGATATGCGATCATCCTTGTCCTTCAACTGAGCCGTAAGTACTTCTGGATCAACAAAGGACGGTGGTGCAGAAGAAGGAGGAACCGACCGGATGCGACGACCCAAACCGACCAAACGTCCCTTCTTCTTTGGAACCGACTGAAATAGAAAATAACCAAATTTAAATCAAGAAATAAATGAATTAAACTTTAAAAAAAAGAACTTATGGATTCAACGATTTCGTTGATTCGAAACCAGGACAAGTTGGTCGAAGCCGTCGAAGCGTCATCCTCGGTTTAAAGCTGAGACACTTCGTCCTGCACCTGAGTTTGGACCAAGGTGACCACTTCCCTCACAAGACCGTCATCAATCTGGCCAGTCTTCTTGTTGGTATACGCCCTCTTCATTAGGGCGAGATCATCAACCGGCTCGCCATCATTTTCTTCCGCCTTGAAAAAAAACATAAATTAAAGAAACATTAGAAATTAGAAGAAATGCAAATAAAATTTCAAAATTTAAATAATTGAAGAAAAAGCGACTGAACTTACCATGCGATCTCCCAGAGAGGCAATAGATTGAGCACCCAAGTCATGCTTGAAGACGCCCTTCCCTTTACGGACGCTCCTGCGGTTGGTGGAGTTGGTGGAAGAAGTTTATTTCGTCTCTTCCTTATCCCAATGCGCACACAACTCCGTCCAGACCGTGTTGTTTATCGACTTTGGGACCTTTTGATAAAAAAAAAAGTTAAATAAATTAAAAAATCGTTTAATAAATTTAAAAAATTGTTTAATAAATTAAAAACAAACCTTGTTGATTTCCCACTTCTTCTTCCACTCGTGGATCTGCTTCCCATAGTTGTCCATAATTTTATGGACGAAGTGGTGATAGATAAAGAGCGTCTCATCGGAATTCCAGTTGAACTCTTGCTGAAAAAAAAAAACACAATTAGTAGAAAATTTATATTAAAGATTAAAATTATAAGTAAAAAATTAGAATACTTACCGCAAACTGACGAAACCACAGATGCTGCTTGTCGGTAGGGAAGTGAGTGAAAGTCGGATGTCCCCTGTCGAGGGCCGAGTACATCATACGGTTGATCCATGCGCTGATCCCGTTCCCGGATCGGTTGAACCTAACAAAAAGAACAAACGGTTAATAATGAATCAAATTTAAAAAAAAAAAAATATGTTTAATTACCATGTTTGACCCCGTCCATGTGGATACGGAGTGAGATAGGGAAGATGGTCACGACCGGGCTGTCGAACCAACTCCGCAACACTCATCACTCCCGGAGGACCCGGAGGAGCAGGAGCGGGTGCAGCAGCGGGAGTGAGAGGAGCAGGAACGGGTGCAGCAGAGGGAGATGTATGGTAGGAGCTGTGGGGCGAAGGGGAATCCTGAAAATGACTGGAATCCCGAGACTGGCTTCCTGTACCACCATGACCACGACGCTGTCGATGCCGGGTCTGATCATCATGAGACCTGTAAATTAAAAAAAAAAATATTTAATAAATATAGAAATATATAAAATAAATTTTTTTTTTAAAAAAAAAATCCCAAATAATATTTTTTAATCACAAAAAAAGTTTTATAGATATTAAAAATGTTTAATAAATATATAAAAATAGTTCTAATAAACAAAAAATAGTTTTAATAAATAAAAAATAGTTTAATAATTACAAAAAATAGTTTTAATAATATTAAAAATGTTTAATAAATATAGAAATTTATATAATATAAATATATATATATATATGTTTTTTTTTTAAAATTCCAAATAATAGTTTTTAATCACAAAAAAAGTTTTATAGATATTAAAAATGATTAATAAATATATAAAAATAGTTCTAATAAACAAAAAATAGTTTTAATAAATAAAAAATAGTTTAATAATTACAAAAAATAGTTTTAATAATATTAAAAATGTTTAATAAATATATAAATTTATATAATATAAATATATATTTTTTTTTAAAAAAAAAATCCCAAATAATAGTTTTTAATCACAAAAAAAGTTTTATAGTTATTAAAATTTTTTAGTAAATATATAAAAATAGTTCTAATAAATAAAAAATTGTTTTAATAAATAAAAAATAGTTTAATAATTACAAAAAATAGTTTTAACAATATTAAAAATCCCAAATAATAGTTTTTATATACAAAAAACGTTTTTAAAATCCAGAAAATCGAATTTATATACAAAAATTTATAAAAAAATTCTAAATCAATTCAACAAAACGAAATATTCAACCAAATCACAATTCTAAACCTATTATACAACCAAATCACAATCCTAACCAATCACCCTAACAAAAATCTATCAAATCTACACAAAAACCTAACAAATAGAACCTAAGAGAGTGGGATAGGGTCCTTACATGATTTGTGTAAGAGAAGGGGGAGATCGCCGGAGATATCGTCGGACAGAAGGTGGAGATCGCCGGAGAGGAGAGAGGAGCCGCGCAGAGGAAGAAGAGAGAAATGGGGTAGAAGAAGCGGCTCGGGGTTATAAAACCTAGGGTCCGACGGATAGTATCCGTCGAAATTCCGCCGGAATCCTAATTTCAATTTTCGCGAAATATTTGCCCGGTTAAATGAAAAAATTCCGAGGAAATTCCGACGGAAACATAGATATCCGTCGGAATTCCGTCGGAATATTCCGAGGAATTTCCGAGGAACTAGTGTTTGGGGTTTCAAAACATCGATTTTTTTGCCGTATTTAATTTCTTATACAATTGTAATGCATATCTTTGAGGATTCTTTGTATAGATGATCATAAACCATGAAATAACAAAATTTCAAAACGAATTGTAAGTATTCCCTTTACCGTTCATTAAAGTGTATAAGTGTTTCTCTTATGTTGTGGGGATTTCGTTCATACAATCGGAAAAGTGTTTATTATAGGGTAAGGAACAAATTTTTGACTTCATAATCAGTCTTAGACACTTAATAAGGGTTATATAAGTGTTATTCAAACCGCAAAACGTTGTTTTCGGTTTAAAAACCCTACTTCCTTTCCGAGGAAACCCTTATCTTCCTCGGAATTCCGTCGGAATATTCCGAGGAATTTCCGAGGAACTAGTGTTTGGGGTTTCAAAACATCGATTTTTTTTGCCGTATTTCATTTCTTATACAATTGTAATGCATACCATTGAGGATTCTTTGTATAGATGATCATAAACCATGAAATAACAAAATTTCAAAACGAATTGTAAGTATTCCCTTTACCGTTCATTAAAGTGTATAAGTGTTTCTCTTATGTTGTGGGGATTTCGTTCATACAATCGGAAAAGTGTTTAGTATAGGGTAAGGAACAAATTTTTAACTTCATAATCAGTCTAAGACACTTAATAAGGGTTATATTAGTGTTATTCAAACCGCACAACATTGTTTTCGGTTTAAAAACCCTACTTCCTCGGAAACCCTTATCTTCCTCGGAATTCCGTCGGAATATTTCAATAATAATAAAAAAAAAGTCGATGCTAGTCTGTTTCCGAGTCATCATCACCAGATGAATCTGAATCTGGATCTTGGTGAAACTCTCCAATCACTGGTTCATCCTCTACGTGAACGACGGCTTCCTCTCCGAAGTCGGTTAAATCGACTACAAGGCCAACTCCAGCTAAATCTTCTGCTGCACGTAAGTTGCCGGATGTGCTTGGTTGTAGTGGGTCTTCCAGCTCAGAACTTCCCTGAACTCGGCCTCTCGGGTTGAGTCTTGTAACAGTAACCCATGGATCATCTCTGTTCCTTACCCGGGGGTACTTGATATAACAAACCTGTAACATTTAAAAAATTATTAGTAAAATTATAAATTAATACACATGATGATGAATCTAAATAATTAACATTTAATTACCTGATCGGCCTGAGAAGCAAGAATGAAAGGATCATAATATTGCAGCTTTCTCCTAGAATTTACTGATGTAACACCAAATGCATCTGTTCTCACACCTCGATCTAGAGTGTTGTCGTGCCAATCACAATAGAAAACAGTACAGCGCAATCCAACCATGCCCAAATACTTGATTTCCATAATCTCATGTATGTGTCCGTAGTATACATCATCTCCTGATGCAGAACAAACGCCAGCATCATAAGTCGTACTCGAACGTCTCCTCATCTGAGTTGTGAATGCATATCCTCGAGTACAAAATCTCGGATATGACTTCACAACAAATTTTGGTCCAACGACCATCTCGCGTATCCAATCGTCAAATGTTTTACCTCTGGCCAAACCAGCAGACACCTATATTAATAGCACATATATATGTTATATCAATAAATGTGAATTAGTATAAATATGTGATAAATGATATTTTAATTTGTTTAAGGCACTCACATAAGTAAACATCCATCCAGCAAATTCTCTCTGCTTCATTTCTTCTAGTTCGTCCTCTGTGGCGTATCTATATTTGAACCTCTTTTCTGCCATGAAAATCCTGTACTTATGATGACAATAATGTAATTAATTAAGATTTAAATTTCAACTTATTAAAATAAAAATTTGTAAGCTAATTTATTTACCTCTCATATTGAAGAACATCTTCGCAGTTGGTGAGCAAATATGTTTGCAAATTACTGCGCTCCTGCTCAGTAAGTCGACGGTCCTTTGGTTTTCCGCTAAGTTGTCCAACGTCTGTGAAAATGTCTGAAACTGTAACATGATATGTTGCCCGTTCGCCTCTATCATCATGCCGAGCAGGTCTTCTGTTTTTGGTCTGAACTTCTGCTGGAATGTAGTACTAGGCAAAGTTTAAAGTTTCTTCATTGATCATCTGTGCGACTATAGAACCTTCCACCCTACTTAAATTTTTCACCAGCTTCTTCAAATGGAACATATACCGCTCATACAGATACATCCATCTATACTGCACAGGACCACCAAGTTCCAATTCTCTTGCCAGGTGAATAACAAGATGCTCCATAACATCAAAAAATGAGGGAGGAAATATCTTCTCAAGGTTGCACTGAATCACGGCTATGTTAGTCTTCAAATTTTCAATACCTTCAAGAGTCACTGATCTCGTGCATAAATCGCAGAAGAAACCACTTATCCCTGCAATTGCTTCATGAACATTTCGTGGTAATAGTTCCTTGAAGGCAAACAGAAGGAGGCGCTGCATCATTACATGGCAATCGTAGCTTTTCAAGCCAGTAAACTTTCCTTCCTTTCTGTCGATACAGTTACGCAAATTAGATGCGTAACCGTCTGGAAATTTCACATCGTTTGAAATCCAATCAAAGAACGCATCTTTTCCCTCTGCATCAAGTCGGTATATGGGAAAAGGAGCCCTACCATTCTCATCAACATGAAGTTCTGAACGAGCACATATATCGACTAAATCCAGTCTTGACTTCAAATTATCCTTTGTTTTACCTTGAACATTAAGGATCGTGTTCATGAGATTGTCAAAAAAGTTCTTCTCAATATGCATGACATCTAAATTATGCCTTAGCAGATGATCCTCCCAGTATGGCAGATCCAAGAAAATACTTTTTTGTGCCAGTTATGTAGGTCTCCAACAGCATCTACCGGAAAACGCTCATGTCCACCGACGTCTAGCGTCCTTTCTGCACCAAAATCTCTTAGTTGTGTCTTCAAATCTTTCCCACAAATTTTCGGAGGTGGACTGTCAAACACCCTCTTGTTCTTCGTAAACAAATTCTTACTCCTACGATATGGATGATCAGGTGGTAGGAATCTCCTGTGACAGTCAAACCAACACGTTTTCCTTCCATGTTTTAGTTGGAAAGCATCAGTATTATCTTGACAATATGGACATGATAGCCTTCCTTGCGTTGTCCATCCAGATAACATACCATATGCTGGAAAATCCCTTATTGTCCACATTAGTACTGCCCGCATTTGAAAGTTTTCTTTACACGAAACATCGTATGTTTCAGCACCTTGAGCCAATAGTTGTTGCAACTCATATATTAGTGGCTGAAGAAACACATCAAGTGATTTCTTAGGATGCTCTGGTCCGGGAACGAGAATCGAGAGAAACAAAAACT
Organism: Brassica napus; assembly: GCF_020379485.1. NCBI lineage: Eukaryota > Viridiplantae > Streptophyta > Magnoliopsida > Brassicales > Brassicaceae > Brassica > Brassica napus. The sequence continues at coordinate 28,777,585 of NC_063452.1, forward strand.
CTCGTCGCAAGCACAAGTTTGGGGGTAGGTTGTATGGTGTAAGAATGACTGGCCATAGAGAATACTGTCTTCCACTCTTGCCAAACGGGCTGAAACCATCAGTACATAATCCAAGGTAGACATTTCTTCTCTCATACGCAAACTCAGGATACTTTGATTGGAAATGCTTCCACGCTTTTGCATCTGAAGGATGTCTGATCTCACCATCTGTTGAGTGCTCCGCATGCCATCTCATTGGTTGCGCTGTGCGTTCAGACAGAAACAACCTCTGCAACCTTTCCGTCAAAGGCAAATACCACATCCTTTTATATGGCACTGAAACTCTTCCACTCGTATCTTTATAACGAGGCTTTCCACAAAATTTGCATGTAACCCGCTGTTCATCCGCCCTCCAATAAATCATGCAGTTGTTGCTGCATACATCTATTACCTGATACGATAAACCAAGACCAGCCACGAGTTTCTGAACCTCGTAGTATGAACCAGGAGCTACATTATCCTCGGGTAGAATACCTTTTATCGCATCCACACAGTCTTCAGCCAAATTATAATCTGTTTTAATGCCCATCAATCTTGTAGCAGATGATAAATCTGAATGACCTTCTCTGTAACCTTCGTACAATGGTTGCTTTCCAGCATCCAACATATCATAAAATCTCCTAGCTTGTGCATTGGGTAAAACTTCCCCTCTAAAATGATCATTTACCATCTCCTCAGTACCTACACCATAATCTACATCCGTTCTAATTGGTTCTTCTAATCTAACCGCTGGCTGAGGTTCACTAGTACTACCATGTTCATAATCAGTTTCCCCATGATGATACCAAATTTTGTAACTTCGTGTAAACCCACTCAAATATAGATGAGTCCAAACATCCCACTCTTTAATAACCTTTCTATTTTTACAATTAGAGCAAGGACATCTTAACATACCTATTTTTGCTTCCGGTTGTCGGTGAACTAACCCCATGAATTCGGTTATACCTCGTTGGTATTCTTCCGTAAGCAATCTCGTGTTCGGATCCAAATGAGGTCGATCGATCCAAGAACGAAAATAATTTGAAGAAGACATGTTTTTTATGAATCAAATTCGTGTGTAAAGAGAGTAAGAGGGAGGATGAAGATATGGAGTGAATGAAGAGGAAGATGGGTGCTTGTATTTATAGTTGAAATCCTGCCGACAGACCGAGGAAATTCCGACGGAATTCCGACGGAAACGGCTAGTTCGTCGGAATTTTCTCGGAATTTTTAAAATCCCCCAACGGCTCTCTAACGGCTATAATATATCCTCGGAATTCCTCGGTTTTTTCTGAGGAATACATTTTTCCTCGGTATTCCATAAGAATATTCCGACGGATTAATATTTCCTCGGAATTCCGTCGGTATATTCCGAGGAAATTCCGAGGAAACCAAATTTTGTGTTTCCTCGGAATATCCTCGGAAATTCCTCGGGATATTCCGAGGATTTCATTTTCCGTCGGAATGTCCGTCAGAATACCGCTGTTTTCTTGTAGTGTCTGTAAATTTAAAAAAGCCAAATTAGGAATATAACTTGTAAATTGATAAAGAGGAATCAAACTCGGTGTAGTATTTGATCATGTACTTTGTAGAGTTCCTTAGTAATCTTTTGGTGGAAGAAGCTTAGGTGATGTTTCTCCCAGTTGTTTGGTGGATAAAGGGCTGCCAATCATTTAAAATGGAAACTGTTGGTCGCATAATATATGAGAGATAGATGTTGAAATTATCATAGAATGTTTTTTTTTACCGTTGTGAGCTGGAAGATCTATAAAGATTTTTTTATAGACTATATTCTTCACTTTCTCTACGTGCGAACTCCGATCTTCTGCATAAAACCATCCATTCAGTGAACATAGTTTTTTCGATGCCGGGCTATCGAAGAACACACCCCACATCATCTGTTTCTTTAAATGTGATATTATGTTCACATTCCAGGTGAATGATTAGCTTTTGGACTGATGGCTTCTTTTTGTGAATGTTGAATGCAAACGTTCGCCACATAGACTCACAAGCTGATAAGTAGCGACAGTCGATGAAGTCTTGGAATGCCCTGCATAGAGCACAGCATGGTGTAAATGTGAATAATTATTTATTATATTTTATTCACAATTTTGTATTACAAAGTTCTTAGAATTACCTGTTTTAAAATATATAGGTTTTTGTATTTATTATTTGTTTGTGTTAAGAATTATTATATTATCATTTTTTGAATTAGTACGTATTGAATATAATATTTAGTGTAAACGTTTAGAATATTTTTTAGATATAAAAGTATAAATTATGCTGACTTTGAAAAAGTATAACTTAGTAATAGTAGAGTATAATTATTTGACATTAAACTTCTGAACACATAGTAGTCTATATTTTCTAAAAACCATGTTGGCATAGTTTGATTCATAATATAGTATCCAATGTGTATAGTTAAAAAAAAAAAATTGATTACCCTAGGGAGGTTTTTAAAGTGGTTATTTTTAAATTTAATTTTTTTTTATTTTTTTCATCATTAACCTTTGAGGAATTCTGTAAACCTAATTGATTAAAAATACAAAATATTCAATACAGTAGTTTTTTTTTTGGATCCACTTTTACACTAAATTTGTGTTAAAACTTACATCTGATTACTTTGGAAACTTGTGTATTTTTTTGAATTTTTTTGGTGGCTTTTAAAACATATATTGAAACATCTTGGTTTTAATGTCGTCGGTATTTTTACTGTAATAACTAATATTTATGTCCGCTGATTGAAATAAGTATGCCAATATAATTTGAATAGACAACAATGGTGAATTTATAATCAAGTTCTCAAAAAGGTCTGTTGAATAGTTTGATATAAAGATAACTTTTATAATTTGATTGTCTCATTAGACTTAGCATATTAATTATATTTTATTACTTGGTTTAGTAATATTCTCATACCATGGGGGAAATAGAGAAGCTGTAGAATAGCTTGATATAATAATAAGCATACAACTACGTATCTGTGTGTATACTGGCATACTTATAGGAAACCATTTAGCCAAATTAATAGTTACTAACATCTAACATTTATATGTTGGCCAAGCGTGGTTTGGCTATGCTTTCCAGATTTTAGCTTCTCTAAGTGTTCTATATTTTCCGTATATACTCACTGGAAACACAACCTATGTGCCAGGGAACTAAACAAATCAATAGGTAGACAAAAAAACTAAATTCTATCCTATGATAATCTGTCTTTTTGGAAAAAAATTCCACAAATAAAATATAGTCTAATTTTTTTAGGCAAAGGGGACTTAATCTAGGTGTTTTGTTTTGTTTTCAAATATTTTCTAATCGAGGGAGACATAAAACTTTTAACCACGTTCAATGAAAATCAAAACTTGTATTAAGAGTAAACTTTGCGATTTGTATAGTAAAGTTGCACAAACACAAAGATTATAAGAACTAGCACTTCTTATTAGATTTAGAAACTCTCTCAAAACTTAAATCTCTCAATGTGTTTCTCTTGATGGAACATCTCTCCATGAGAACTCTTTATATAAGACAAAGCTACATCTTTCCCTAAAGGCGAAGCTACATCTTTTCTTAATAATAATATGGAAACATTCATAAGCTCGATATGTTTTCTTTTTTCCTTAACCCATCAAACTTCACTTTAATGAGTTAACTTGCTCCTCAAGTTAATTGGAATTATCCAACATATAGACCTGTTTAGTATCATACGGTTACCTCCGGAATCGATATGGTGATAGGAGGTGGTTTCCCCATTCCGTTGAAGATGGTGAACCTTGTGATATAACAAACTAAGTCCCACATTGAAGAATTAGACAAATAGAGTCTAATATATAAAGAGATGTCCAATTCAAATAGTATGAGGCCTTTTGGGAATGAAACCAAAAGTAAATTCATGCTGGCAAGCCAATTAGGCCCAAAGTGGACAATATCGTACTAATCGGATAATATAGAGTTTGACATGGGCTTAATAAATTCCAACAATTGGTATCAGAGCGGTTGACGAGAAATCTGCAAGAAGACCAAAATATCCTTCGAGTAGGAACGAGACCCATCGAGTTAGGATTGGGAGGTGTGTGTGGCAGAGATCAAGCCAAAAGATCCTGGAAGTCAGTTGTGGGACACGAGATGAATGTGATCCTTAGTTTGAGGGGGAGAATGTGATATCACAAACTAAGTCCCATATTAGAGAATTAGACAAAGAAAGTCTAATATATAAAGAGATGTCCAACTCTAATAGTACGAGGCCTTTTGGGAAGGAAACCAAAAGTAAATCCATGTGTGCCAGCCTCTAAGGCACAAAGTGGACAATATCGTACTAATCTGATAATATAGAGTTGGACATGGGCTTAATAAATTCCAACAATTGGTATAAGAGATGTCCCACTCTAATAGAACGAGGTCTTTCGGGTAGGAAACCAAAAGTAAAACCATGCGGACTTGCTTAAGGTCCAAAGTGGACAATATCGTACTAATCGGATAATATAGAGTTGTACATGGGATTTCACAATTCCAACAATTGGTATCAGAGCGGTTGACGATAAATCTGCAAGAAGACCAAAATACCTTTCGAGTAGGAACGAGACCCATCGAGTTAGGATTGGGAGGTGTGTGTGGCAGAGATCAAGTCAAAAGATCCTGGAAGTCAGTTGTGGGACACGAGATGAATGTGATCCTTAGTTTTAGGGGGAGAATGTGATATAACAAACTAAATTCTACATTGGAGAATTAGACAAAGAAAGTCTAATATATAAAGAGATGTCCAACTCTAATAGTATGAGGCCATTTGGGAATGAAACCAAAAGTAAATCCATGCGGACCAGCCAATTAGGCCCAAAGTGGACAATATCGTACTAATCAAACAATATATAGTTGGACATGGATTTAATAAATCCCAACAAACCTTAGACAGCAAGCAATTATCAAGAGTTTAGTTTTGGAAAAAAAAGTTGGGAAAATTGCCAAAAGAGAACAAGAAAACAGCATAGTTGTCCCTACGGTATAAATCCATTTTTTTTTCATTTTTTCTCCCTTTTACCCTTTCCATATGTTAAAATTAATGAAATAAATAGTTATAAGAATCAAAAAAAATTATTAAAAATATAAACAATTAATAAAACACCCATTTACACAAACACATATTTTTTTTTGTGTTGAAAAACATAATAAATAATGTTTTTAAATTACGTTCTACTAAAAGTAGAAGTCTGTTTCTACACAAAACGGGTGAGTAGAAAGTGAAATCTAGAATAAACACATCCATCTACTTGTTTTAGAACGTACAAACTACTTTTTACTATAATTCTAAATATGGGGAATACAAATTCTACTATTTGTAATGATCGCTACTTTTATTCAGAAAGATGTTTCTACTTTTATTGAGTATTCTAAGTTATCAGGAATGCAAAATCTAAAACATACACGAACGTCCACTTAGTGTAGAAATTTCATTCTAGAATTTTGTTATGTTCTACACAGTGTAGAAGGTGCCTTCTACGGATAAAAAAACTGTATTTTCGAAAATTATGGAAGTTGCTGTTTTAAAAATATTCTAAAAATATTCTAACTTCCTAAAACGTGTTTTCATTGATTTGCTTCGTGAAAAATAAAATAAAAAAATGATTTTGAATGTTCTTCTTCACCAATCTATGATTTCCCTATGATTTCTCTATAGTTTGTCTTGTGATTTTCACAAACTCTTGTTCTATGATGCATATCTATACAACATGTGGTGTTTGGGAGTTTGGAGCAACCACGGGATGGGTTTTTTCGGCTGATGAGAAAGGGGCTAGGCTACTGTTATTGGAATCAAGTTCTACCTTAGAGGTTTTTAAAAGAATGGTTTTGGAGGATTTTGATATGGAAGAAGATAGCTTACCCGATTTGGAGTTGAGTTATCTACCTACGGAGTTGATCAATACATCAACTTGTCCACCTGTGATCATTGCAAATGATCGACAGCTTCAGAATTTTGTTGGTTTTGTTCAAAAGTTTGTTTCTACTCGATTGTGTGTAACATCTAAAGCCAAAGTTGAGAATCTGAATGAACCAGACTTTGTTCTTAACAAGTCGCCAGCTGATTCAAGTACTGCTTAAGAGGAGGGAAACTCGGTTGATAGGGGGAATGAACCAGCTCCTGTGTTTGTTGAGAGGCAGTGCGAGAAAAAGAAAGAAAAGATTAGCAGAGTCGAAGTTGATGAGGATGCCTATCATGCTGATACCATGATCTCAGCCAAAGAGGACATACATAAGATGTCAAAGTTTTCTGTGCTCAATGTTGTTAAGAAGGGACAATTGTTTGAGAACAAAACTTTGTTGAAGGCGACTTTCGAGATATGTGCAATGAAGCATAACTTTCACTACGAGGTTATCAAAATGGATAGACAGCTTTGGTATGTTAGATGTGATGATAATGCATGCAATTGGTGTATTCGAGCAGAGTGTTTGAAGGATTCTGCATATTTCATTATCAAAAAGTATGTCAGTGAACATACATGCGCACCTTCAAGCAAAACCAAACCGGGTAGGACTGGTTCGGCCAAAACTATAGGTAGTCTGATTATGCATATGTATGAAGGGGTTAAGGAAGGGCCGAAATGCAATGATATAATACAGATTATGCTTATGGATCATGGCTGTGAGATCACGAAATCTTTAGCATGGGATGCTCGTGAATATGCGGTTAATGCTGTTAGAGGTATACCAGAGAGAAGTTATGGAAAAATACCGAAATACTTGCACATGCTGAGAGAGGCTAATCCGGGTACACATTCATCGTATGAGATTGACAGCAAAGGGAGATTTCGGTACCTGTTTATTGCATTTGGGCAATCGATACGAGGATTTAACAGAGTCATAAGGAGGGTTATTGTGGTTGATGGCACTTTTCTGAAGAACAAATACAAAGGAGTTCTATTGGTTGCAACTGCTGTAGACGGAAATTCTAATTTGTATCCTCTTGCATTCGGAGTAGTCGACTCAGAGAATGAAAATTCTTGGGAATGGATTATGAGACAACTAAATATTGTCATTGCTGATGATCATCATTTGGCTTTCATTTCGGACAGACATGCGGCCATTGCTAAGGCGCTTGAGACTGTGTATCCAACAGCTAAACATGGTATTTGCATTCATCATTTGTTGAATAATGTGGTAACATATTACCATGGGAAAGGACTTGTTGGGTTGGTTGCAAAGGCGGCCAAGGTTTATAGAATTGCTGAGTTTGAAAAGATATTTGCTAATGTGTGTAATATCAGTCCGGCAATTGGAAAATACCTAAGGGATGCTGAAGTCCAAAAGTGGGCAAGATGTCAATTCTCTGGATATAGATATGACATAAGGACAACAAACCCTGCCGAATCCATCAACTCTGCTTTGCGTTCGCCGAGAGAGTATCCAATCATTCCCTTGTTGGAAAGTATCAGGGAAATGCTGACTCGGTGGTTTTATAACCGTAAGAAACATATTTTAAAGCATAATCATCCTCTTACCATAGATGTGGAGAAAAAGATTGAAAGGAGAACCGAGAAAGGCAAAAGATTTGCTGTTTACCCTGTCAGCGATGGTCGATTGCTTGTTAGAGGTGTTAAAATCGACTGCTTAGTTGATTTGGATAGACGTACTTGCTCATGTGGGAAGTACAACCTGATGAAGATACCTTGTCGGCACGCAATTAAAGCTGGTTTTCATGTTGGCAGACAGCCACACACATTGACTGATTTATTTTACACTACAGAAGCTTGGCGAGAAGCTTATCATGAAAGCATCAATCCTATTGCTGTTCCTGAGGATGCTTGGTCCATGCCAGAAGATGTTGTCGTGGTCAATGTGCTACCACCAGAGTCAAGAAAATCAGTTGGAAGGAATAGAAAACGCAGATATGAAACTGTTGAAGATAAAATTCGGTCATCGCAAACATCATAAAAGATGCAGCCTCGCAAGTGTAGTAGATGTGGTATTAGTGGGCACAATAGAGCAACTTGTAAAATACCAATATAGCCAGTCACATATGGTAAGGGTCAGCTTATATAGCCAGTTCGTTTATATGTTTTTCAATCTCGATTTAATTGTGTTTCATGTATGGATGTTTCTGTTACAGGTTGGTCTGTTCAAGTATGCAAGTTGTGGTGTTTGAAAGTGCAGTATTGTCTTGTCTCGTATGGTTTTTCTTCTAAAAACAATCAACTTTGTTTTCATTTTGATTGTTATACTTTGGATAATTCTCGTATGGTTATTTTCTCAGTTTCATTGTTATACATTGGCATTATTTTCTCCTCACTTCTCTATCTCTCTGTTTGTTTAGTTATGTTATGTTCAGCTATGCTTTTGAGTTTGAGTTTGAATTTGAGTTTGAGTTTGTTTGACAATAGATGCTGCCCGATTTTTCAACAAGGAAGGTGGATTGTAAGAACAGAACACTGCGCACAAAATATAAAGAACCACTAGACTGGTTAAGTCGACACAAACAATGTAACAACAAAACACAAATTGAAGCCAATACTAAGAACCAGTAGACTGGTAAAGACGACAAGAAAACACTAAGAAGAAGATACTTAGAACCATTAGACTGATTTCACTCATTCTTGGCTTTTTAATCTTCCAAAAAGCCATAGAATGCTTCCTAAGCAACCTAATTCGAGTGAATTTTTCTGCTTACTAACTTCTTCTTCTATTGTCTGCGTGATACTACTTTTCAGATCTTCAATCTCTTCGACAATTCTCCCTTGCTCAGCCTCTACCCTTCGAATCTCATCAAGCAGGGCGTCATCAACCCACTTAAATAAATGATTTTCCTTCTTTCGCTACACAGAAACGAAAATCAAGTTAGGAGAAACAAAATGGAATGAAAAAACAACATGTTTGTCCTACACAATCGAATATCGAATCAGACAAAAAAAGAACATAACAAATCGAAAATCAAATCAGACTATGAACCTGTGCCCATATTTCACATATATAGAACCGTCGGTAAGGACTGTCATCAGTTCTCGAATAGAATATCACAACCCCTTTCCCGCACCAGCACCTAGATGGCATCCCGTACGAATGTCGCCTTGAAGTATTCATGGGTGTGAGAAACTGATTCAGAGAGAAAAAGGAGATTGAAGGAAAATAAGATCTGAAAAAATGTGAAAAGTCGGGTTTCATTGCTGATTTGGTCTTAAATATGTCAGGTTTTAGGTTTATTGTGGATCTAGTTCTGGTCGGGTTTGATTGCTGAGTTGGATCAAAAGTCTGGTTTACAAGAAGCCAAGTTAAGTGTATTACATTTGATTCGATTTATTTACTCCTACGGGATGATCTAGTAAAACAGTTTTGATAACTGTTCTTGTGGTCTTGTTCCGTGTTTTGGTTTCGTTTAGGGTATGTTTAGGGTTTAGGTTAGGGTTGATTGTGGTCTTGTTCTGGGTTTTGGTTTCGTTTAGGGTATGTTTAGGGATTAGGTTAGGGTTCTAATTTAAAACAGTGTTAAATTCTAGCATTCTTCAGCTAAAAACTCTTAATAATAGAACCACAAGATGTACATTAGATTAGAAGAGTCGATCCTAAAAATCATAATAAAACACTAGAAGTTGTACAATAGACTAAGCATTCTTGTTCCTAAAAATGATAATAAAACACTAGAAGTTCTACATCAGATTAAGCAATCTTGCTCATTACATTAGAACTAGAAACCAAGCAGTCTCACAGAATCTCCTCTACAGCCGAAGAGAGACACCCTGGGGATTGATACTTTGACATCCTGTCAATCAATTTCGGATCATTAGCTGCTTCCCAAAGATCCCATAAAATCCTGTGGCGAGCTTCGATAATGTTACCATCATGCAACAACGACAACTCCAATCCAAGCGCATGGCACTCAATGAACTTCACTGCATAGACGCCACAGTCACATGCACTTTTATTCAGATTCTCAACGGGGACATAGGATACAGTATATGCACCGACTGCGAAATCCTTCTGGTGTCTCATAGGCTGAAATGCCTTGACAATACGCGGAATAAGGTTTGCGAACCCATCCACCTCCTTGTACCTTTTCCTACCCGAACAGTCGAACACATCAATGCTCCTCGTCACGAAACTGATGCACAAGGCGATCCAATGATTCCCACTGACATGAACAGGGACATACAGCCGATCCACATCTATATTCCATATCTCATGTGTCCTGCCATGTGGTGGAAGGACCCCTTTACCGTACTGCAGTAGCAAATTATTAAGCATGTAGCTCTTTCTACCCTGAGCTTCTAAATGACCATACTCTTTTTTAATCATATTGCTGAAGACGACAGTCATGAAGGCGACATGATGAGGTCTCCATCGTTTCAAAGATGTCTCTCCCGGAATACGTACATTTCAGCGTCAATCTCCTGCATATTTCGAAAATCTTAGCACACACAATGTATTTAAAAGACACAAATGGAAGCTAATAGTCTCTAAGGTTTACCAAGCTATTAACCCACTCAAATTTATCCATAAGACGATTAGCAATCTCAAAATCTAAAGTGGCAGGTCCAATCCGTAGACGTCTGAAACCAAATACAATGATAAAATTATAAAACAATTATACATTTTATTTAAAATGTATCAATACATGAAAGATGAATGAGAATAGAGTACTTACGTGGAGAAAGTTGACCAAGTTCTAACTTTTTCCCAATCCTCTTCACGGAAAAACACCAACGCGGCATCTGGCGAGTCTTCTTTGGTTCGATCTATTTGCTCATCATTCCACTGCAGTGGAGCCATGTTCAACGGTTTTGATTTACTTGAGGTCTCAACTTTCACTTGAGACAGATCAAAACCCTCAACAAATGTAGCTTGGGACAGGTCCCGCAAGTCTTGTGTACTCAATCCAAAATCAAAATCATTAGTTTTTGTAGCAATCTTTTTCCCATCCTATTCATTAAAATTTAAAACAATGCATATAAGAAGAAGCCATTTATTCATAACACAAACAAAGCATTACATTCATAGAGTTTCATACACAAACATTCAAACATATTACACTTTAGAAACCTATTACACAAAGTTTCACATTCCATATTACATAATATTACACAGTCAATATGAAGTTCCAAAAGCCTAGCTCCAGCACCCTAACTCAAGCATCGTAGTTCCAAGTTCATCAAGTTCTACACTTTCTCTTAGGTAGTACCTTTTTTGTTGGAGTAGGTTGATCGCCTTTGCGCTTAGATGGGGCTTGAGCGCCTTTGCTCTTAGGTGGAGCTTGAGCGCCTTTGCTCTTAGGTGGAGCTTTCTTGGCTTTGATGTTTAGTGGAGCTTCTTCAGCTTCTTTCTTGCTAGGATAGCTTCCTTCACCAGTCAAACTGATTGCGTCCCTGAGCTGTGAAACCTCAATCTCCATCTTCCCCATCCTCTCTGTAAACACCCTCTCCATATTCGCCATTTGCATACTGAGCACATCTCCCAATGAAGTGACAGATGTGCGGATAAGACCCTCAGTGAAACTATTAGTTTCAGGACCAAAAGTCAGATACTTTTCTGCTGATCGCTTACACAGCACCTTCTTCTTTCTTGTCTCTGCTCCTTCATCAAGAAACTTTCTCTTGCCTTTTCCTGCAACCTTAACCGAAGAGCTTTCCTCGTCTGCTACAACATCCGTATGATTCACGCTCTTATCAGCTTCTGACCCTCTATCATGGCAGTCGGGTTCCTCCATTTTAGTTTCTTCAGGGTCTAAAACTGGCCAGTCTGTGCTGCTCCAATCATACTTGTTCCTGATCCTCTCCAAAACAAGGTCCACTCGTTCATCTTCAATCTCACCCTTCCTTGTATAGTCAGCATCTAGAAACACATCACCATTACCAGTCACTGATATGACCGAGAACAAGTTATCCCGCAAACAGTTAAAACATTAAAATCCAAACAAAATATATACAACAAACAAATAAAAGAAAAAAACAGAGAGAATGTTACCTTCTTAGTTAAGGAGTCCTCGAGCTCAATGATGTCTTCATAAGAAACTTTTGCAACTCCTTTCCAATTGCCACACCTTGGACCTTTGAAGCTGTCTGAGACTCTTCTGCCTAATATTTCTCCAAAATCAGGAATTGCCTCCATAATCCAAATCTGGAGAGCATAGGAGAAACCCTCGAAAATGTAGCTCTCCTTCTTACCCAACTTCTTCCTAGCCTTCTCAATCGAAATCAGCAGGAAATCATACGAGTGAAGACCCCAATGGAACTTCCGAACCTTGTCAAAATCCATCACCAACTTGATGTACATATGAGGGATGGACACCTTCTCATCTCTCCCCATCACCACACCCACTATTACACACAAGTAGATCAACCTCATCCTATCAAGCCGAGTCCAGGTGTGAAATTCTTGTAGATGAACCTTTCTGATCGACTGCAAGGTGATCTTACCACCTGTGTGCAGTAGGTTACTCCAAAAACCCCCGTCGTTTTTCCATTTCACTACGTCACTGTTAGTTTCCCGTGTAATCTTGAGGCCTGTCACAACATGGTACTCCAGAAGCGAAAACCGGAGAGGCGTCCTCGCAAAAACCAACCACTTCTCATGCAGCTTTGAGGTAATCAGCTGCCTACATATGAAGCTATCCACTAGTTTCCCGGAGAACTTGAGATCATTTTCGGCAATAGCCATGATATGTGTGAAAACAGGATCTCTCTTCACATCATCGTACTATGCACACATAGCTTTCTTCAGATCTCTGATAAGTTCCATGCGGCAGCTGTTGTAGATCTTCTTAACCCGAGGTTCTGAACCCTCTGCATACAATCGTTTAGGTAGCTCCAGCTCCATATCTACAAAAGATAATAAAACACATGGTTGTTAACACCAAAAGACATAACAGCAATATCATAAACACGCAAATGTCCGAAACAAGCGTAAGAGTGAAACTGAGCCAAACACAAGATAATAATCAAAAGCAAAACACCATTGTCTAATCAAATTTAAATTTAGAAACACAGTAGATCGATTAATCAAATAAGACAAGTCAATCTCCATCTCGCAATCAAATCAGCAAACTAAGACAATTAACAATCAAATACACACAAACTTTGTTCAGCGAAATCAGTATCGTAACACTCACAAAGACAAACACAAACACTAACATTGTTCAACAAAATCGGTTCACATAATCAAAAAGTCAATTCAGACAAGCAAACAAATATTGATCCAAGTAAAAGTAACAAACTTGATAATGAAACAAAGACTAAGACAAATCAAAGAAACAAACCGTTCACAAATTGAGACCAGATAGCCGGATGAGAGAGGCGGAGACGGGGAGAGAAGCCGAAAGGTGGAGAGAAATGGAGAGAAGCGACGAGAAGCAGAGAGGCGGAGAGTAGCGGAGAGGTGAAGAGAATCAGAGAGAATCGGAGAGAAGCGGCGAGAAGCGGAGAGGCAGATAAGCTCGATTTTGCCGTTGATTTCACCGGTTCGTCCACAAGATCGCCATCTTCAAAGTCTCGATTTTTTGGCCTTCAGAGAGAGGCGGTGAAACGAAAACGAAATTAGTTCAGAGGTGGAGGCAAACAGAGAGAAGCAGCGAGAAGCAGAGAGGCGGAGAAGCTTGATTTCGCCGTTGAATTCACCGGTTATTACACAGGATCGCCATTTTCAAAGTCTCGATTGTTTTTCTTGAGAGAGAGGCGGAGAAACCAACAAGAAATTAGGGTTACGTGTTTTGTTCCCTTTTTGTTTTAACTTTTTTAATATATCTTTGTAACACGTTTTTTTAAAAAAAAATTTTACTATAGCACATGAAACAAACACAATTAAATTATGTTTAATTAGATTAATTCAAGGTCAGTTTTGGGATTTTGGAAAAGTTTATACTAAAGAGACAATTTAATGATGGATTTATACCATAGGGACAACTATGTTGTTTTCTTGTTTTCTTTTGGCAATTTTCCCAAAAAAGTTTGGACGGAGGAAAAAAAACTTACACTATACGTGAGAAGAACAAGCTAATGAGTGACAGAGACTTTTATGGAGATAATATATTGGCTCTGGTTTTTAAGGTAAAGATTTACATATATGGGAAAAAATATATTCAACTTAATTGTGGAATTGATTATTTTGATATTGGGCATAAATCAAGGCATAAGATATTATTTGGTAGCACTAATTTGGGCCCGGTAATTTAAAAAAAAGTTAGTACCATGCTTTTAACGTGAAACTCATGCTGATTTTAGTTACGTAATAATGCTTATGATTTGTAATCTACGAAGAGCACATCTTGTAAAATATATGGGAGCAACGTTTCTTTCATATTATAACGTACTAATATGAAAGATATTATATCGTACTATTATGAAAGGTTTAAAAAACAAATTGTTTCCAAAATAGATTCAAAAGTATGAAATAAGTAGAATTAGGAGAAAGAGTCAAACAAAGCCAAAAAACTGGAAAGCTAAAACAGATAAGTGTAGTAAAAGTTGCATTCTTTACGACGATGAGAGGCATATTAGTTCCCATCTTTAGAACGTTTAGCGTTGCCTATCTCAACACCATCACCCATCCTTTTCCGCCCTACCTCTGCAGAATCTTGAGGGCTTTTGGATGGCTCAATAATGTCATCCCCAGTCGCAAGTGTTCCATTACGAGAGCCACTAAATTGATCTGCAACTGGATCTTGTGTAGATGGTGGAGCAGATGGGGACATGACCTTCGTCACGGTTATTACCCGCGTTCTGCCTGATAAATTGTGCTCAGTCACCTTTACATTGAACTTGTATGTTTGCCCTATGGTGTTGAGCAGAGCTTGTGGAACGGGCACCTCGAATCCATTTTCTTTATTTCCATTGGCCTGACATGTTTTAAAATAGTTGTTAGCTGAGACCGTAAGTGTGTAAATAAACAACTCGATGGCAGTATATTATACTAATCTTTTAGGTAATGAGTTTGTACCTCAAAATAATTGCTAACCAACTCCGACGCATGCTTCCCTGTTAGCTCACGACCCGCATCGCCAAGGAGAACAAAAATAGCCTCATCACTCTTATAATAAACAGAAATCTTAGCTAGGTACCTGACATTAAAATATTAGCAGTTAGTCACCGCTAAACTAAAATTGAATCAAGGGGTTAGAGTTCATAATGTGGTTCACCGGCAACATCGTTCTTGCCACATTTCGCGCACATAAGGGAGGTTGGCCCTTTGGTTGCCTTTGTTTTGCACCCACCACATGCTATATAATACCAAGGAGAGTCGTGGACAACATCATCGATTGTCGCAGTGCACACAAAGAAAGCATCCTGAGACAATGTGTAAGCAATTAAGATAAGTTAAAATATGTTAAACAATGAATTAGAAACAAATATATTTTCTTATACCTTCACCGCTTCCTGCTTCATGTAGGAGAATATTTCTCCAATAGTCAATGTCTCAGTTTTTGTAACCACATCTGCATTGACCTGTTTGGCAATATCTGGATTTCTTCCCAACCTGCTCCAACGTTTAAAAACATTTCATAACTCAAACTGATTGTAACTGGCAAGGGTTCTAATTATTGTATACTAAAATTTTAAACATACCAGCCGATATACTCCTTAGTTGGTTGGACATCGTAGTCT
Organism: Brassica napus; assembly: GCF_020379485.1. Taxonomy (NCBI): domain Eukaryota; kingdom Viridiplantae; phylum Streptophyta; class Magnoliopsida; order Brassicales; family Brassicaceae; genus Brassica; species Brassica napus. The sequence goes on from NC_063452.1 coordinate 28,793,166, forward strand.
AAAAAGACCCGTGAAGAGGTCATGGATGTGAGAGCAAGTGTGCCTGTAGTATTATGTTGTCATAGACAAAGGCAAATGAAACAGAAAATATACTTATTAGTTCTTTGTTTGTGCTTTTACTCTCTATGCGATATTTGTAAAAATTAAACAATTACAAAGAACAAAGCTAAATGACTGCGATGACACAGAGGTAAAGTATATGGGCTATACAGAGAATTTAGGATTGTAAGGTGCGATTCAGTCTGAGATAGTGAAAAGCGTACCTCCTAAACGTTTGGGGTAAACAGTAGTCACCAAAATCACGGAGGGAGTGTTGTCAGAAGACTTGAACTTCTTACAGAAATCCACAGCAGCTTGGTCCTAAAGATTGAGCTTCATAACAGGTCCCCCGCAAACGATTAACATTTTCAGTTTTGGAAAATACCATAGTGTACCGTGTGATTTGGACAAAAAGGTAAATGTAAACACTTACTCATGCGACTGAACATGCACCAATATACTCCGAGTGGTTGCGAGCTCGGCATCGTCAATGAAGGGACGCATATTGAGGCTCTGGCCGTTAACCAGTTTCAAGTGTCCAATAACATCTGGTACAGGTTGAGAAGCAGGATGCTGTTGAGAAATCTTATAATTAATAAGTTCTGAATTTAAGATAGCACCCTAATCTAAAATCAGATATTGTTTTTTGTAGATAGTTAGCTACTAATTGTGAGATATTGTGTATAAAATAACAAACCAAGTATGTGGAAGCAACAGATTACTAAATGATAGAAAACTTACCGAAAATATCACCTTTCATATCACAGCCAGCTTCGAAGTCTTCATAGGAATGGAACCAGAAACGGTCCTCCTCAAAGTCCACGGGACTGTTCTCAAGGGGCGCCAACTCGGAATTGTGGGAGAAGGAGATTGTCACGCTGTGAGCAGCAACCCGGAACACCTCTTTGTTTCTGGATCCGTAGAAGTTGGTGAGAGTGTAGAGACCGCCTTGTCTCATATGCGGCATGAATTTTTTGATTCTTCCCGATGGGACGAAGCCTTGAATAACGGTCCCCTGCAAACAAATGAAGTTCGAGCGTAAGTGAAAAAAAAATAACATAATTAAAATTCAAAAGAAGCTCTCCAAAGCGGTTTCAAAGTTAATCACTTCAACATCATAAGAAAAACATGATACTAAATATTTTTAACAGTAACAAAAGCAAGAGGTTAATCAGTTCAACATCATACGAAGACCATGATACTAAATATCTTTAACAGCAACAAAAGCGGGAGGGTTAATAACATGTTCGTCGATGAGAAGCATCTCAAGACCGATCAGAGTCTTTTTCAGTGGGTTTCGAGCCTCCCAGAAGTGAATCAGACGAAACCGCAAATCGGTTTCCTGAGGACCCAGGGATACTTCGTTGAAGAGCATTAGTGATACGCCCTGGATCGAGCACCGTCCTGTTTGGTTCATGGACACGGCCCACAGTGGCGTTCTTGTTTACCAGCTCGACCAAACCGAGGTTTTCATGTCGGATCATGCCAGTCCTACTGCCCGTGTCATTCCACCTGATCATTCCGTCCATGCAGATCATAATTTCCCTTTGGATCGTGCTGATCAGTGTTGGAGTCGAAAACGGTTACGACAAAGTTAACGTCCAAAATCCCCGAAGAAGAAAAACGTAGGAAACTTCTCCGACAAATACTTTTTCAAAATAGATTCTTCTTTACGAAAAAAACCTTTGCGGAAGAAACGCGAATCATCGGACAAGAGCTCGAGAAGGATCGTTACGCAGAGACCAAACGCGTGCTCCGCTCGGTCGCTACGTAGTGACCGAGCTCGAACCAAAGTTTGGTCGCTACGTAGCGACCGAGCTCTTCCGAAACATCGATACGACATCAGTCCATGCATTCTCGTCTACCCTTCGATGCTATCTCCCAAATACCGTAGTGAACCCATCTCACGTTCCCCTCCATTTCTAAGTTATCAATCAAACTTTATCGTAAAAACCGCGGAAAGTTCATTCTTTATCGAAAGAAGCCGTAATAAACGCTTCGAGTCGAAAGACGGTCCAAAGGGACCTAAGACACGACTCGAGGCCCAACTTACGATTTCTTAACGAACAGCCCGTAAACCGCATATCGGTTTACGCTTGGTCCGCAAGGGAAGATAAATGTCAAGTTTCCGCGGATAAATACGAAATTTTGAAGATAATTACGATGATCGGAAAAAATGGAATATCTCCTTTTTTATGCTATTGCGGCTTAAGGGCAGAAGAGGAAAGGCGTAAACCGACCTTGGAGTCAGTATATAAGGGGTCCTAGGCGAGAGGCATTGAGAAGAACTTTTTCAGAGCAAACTTAGCACTTAGAGCAATTAGGCATATTTCCGTTTTTGTTATTCGAGCTGCAACTCAACTAGGTTATTGCCGTCTTAGGGTTTTAGAACTAGGAATCTCGCCGACAGCTCTCGTAGCCCAGGCTCTTACCTTGTTGTAACGCTCAAACGCGAATTCGGAATAAGAACTTCTTTGCTCTCTTTTCGATTTCTTATACTTTATCGTTGTCATTATTGTATTCTGATTGCTTGGCGTGTGGTATTAGCAGATATCCGGGACCTCTGGGAAATTAGGTTTTTCCTAGTTTCCTTATTTAAACAGAAATTGACAATGCGAATTTCAGTTCCTACAGTTTGGCGTTAGAAGGAGGGGGGGGGTACGGATCAATCTAACCCGCAAAAACCACTCAACGATCAGGGACGATATGTAAGACTTAACGTGCGCGAACGTCATCTCGTTCAAGGGGGGAGCAACGGTCGATCGAGCCAAACCTCGAAACGATCTCCTTGTTATCAAACTGACGATCCGAGATATCGACGTCGCAAGGGTGCTAATCGACACCGGATGTTCGGCCGATATCATCTTCAAAGATACCCTCGAGAAAATGGGCATCGATCAATCCGAAATCGTGAAATACCCTAGCCCACTACTGGGACTTTCGGGAGAAACGACCATGGCCTACGGATCGATTAATCTCGCAGTCAAAGCCGGAACCGTGACAAGAGTCACAGAGTTTCTAGTTGTTGACCGTCCTGCATCTTACAACGTTATCATGGGAACGCCATGGTTAAACGCTATGCGTGCCATCCCATCCACGTATCATCTTTGCCTCAAGTTTCCAACCCCTAACGGAATCGAGGTAATATGGGGAAACCCAAGAGTATCACAGGTGTATTACGCCGCAGAACAAAAACGAAAAAGACCAGACCTCGAGACCGTTCCTAGAAAAACGGAGAAAAGGGTCTCCGACCAAGGATCGCAAAGTCAAGATTCGGCTGAACTCTACTCGCAGTCTCGTAACATCGGGGCCCTAGAGGAAAAACGCTAACCAACTTGCGAGCATGTGGTCACGGTCTGTCTCGACGAAGCATCTCCGGAACGATGCGTCGAAATCGGAGCCAATCTCCGCGAGCCTTTGAGGACAGAGCTCGTAACCTGTCTAAAAAAGAACCTCAATACTTTTGCATCGGCCGCGGAAGGTATGCCAGGGATTGACATTGACATAAAGTGTCACGAATTAAATATCGATCCGACTTTCAAACCCATCAAACAAAAAAGGTGGAAGCTAGGACCTGAATGAGCTTCCGCGGTCAACGACGAGGTCGAAAAATTGCTTAAAGTCGGGTCAATAACAGAAGTGAGGTATCCAGACTGGCTCGCCAACCCCGTAGTAGTCAACAAGAAAAACGGAAAATGGCGAGTTTGCGTGGATTTTACCGACCTAAACAAGGCCTGTCCAAAAGATAGTTTCCCCCTGCCACACATCGATCGATTGGTAGAAGCAACGGCAGGAAACGAACTTCTGTCTTTCATGGACGCCTTCTCAGGTTACAACCAAATTATGATGAACCCAGACGATCGCGAAAAATGGCGTTCATTACCGATCGCGGAACCTATTGCTACAGGGTAATGCCCTTCGGCCTCAAAAACGCTGGCGCAACTTACCAATGACTCGTGAACCGTTTGTTCTCTCAACAACTCGGTAAAACGATGGAAGTTTATATCGACGACATGCTCGTCAAATCCCTCCAAGCAAAGGATCACGTATCACATCTCGAGGAATGTTTCGCCCAGTTAAATTCGCATAACATGAAGCTCAACCCGACAAAATGCAGATTCGCCGTGGCATCAGGGGAATTCCTCGGCTACCTAGTCACATTCCGTGGCATCGAGGCTAATCTAAAACAGATCAACGCACTGATCGAGATGGCTTCGCTGAAGAATAAACGGGAACTCCAGAGGTTGACCGGTAGAGTCGAGGCACTTAACCGTTTTATTTCGCGATGGACAGACAAGTGCCTGCCTTTCTACGATGTATTACGGGGAAAAAAAAAATTCGAATGGTCGGAAGAATGCGAAAACGATTTCCAACAGCTGAAGCGGTATTTGGCTTCACCCCCAGTCCTCGCAAAACCAGTGGAGGGGGAACCTTTGTTCTTGTACATCGCTGCATCAGCAACAGCTGTGAGCAGCGTGCTAATCAGGGAAGAACGCGGCAAACAGAAACCTATTTTCTATATCAGCAAAACCTTGCTGGATGCCGAGTCTAGATACCCGCTAATGGAAAAATTAGCATGCGCGGTCGTAACATCGGCCCGAAAACTAAGACCATATTTCCAATCCCACACGATCGTCGTCCTCACGACTTTTCCCCTACGAACGATCCTGCATAGCCCGAGTCAATCGGGCCGATTAGCCAAATGGGCGGTAGAACTTAGCGAATACGATATCGAGTACCGACCAAGAACAAGCGCGAAGTCACAAGTGCTTGCGGACTTCTTGGTCGAATTACCAACAGAAACCATAACCAACGAGGAACCAAATTCCACTTGGCTCCTTCACGTCGACGAATCCTCGTCCAAGCAGGGATCAGGCATCGGTATTCGCCTCACATCTTCGACGAACGAGATCTTAGAGCAATCGTTTAGGCTGGAGTTCCACGCCTCAAACAACGATGCTGAATACGAAGCACTCGTCGCAGGACTGCGTTTGGCTCACGGCTTGAAGATACGAAACATCCACGCTTACTGCGATTCCTAGTTAGTGGCAAGTCAGTACCGTGGAGAGTATGAAGCTAGGGACAAACGGATGGATGCGTACCTTAAACTGGTCCGAAAACTAGCTCAAAAGTTTGACTGTTTTGCCCTCACGCGAATTCCCCGCTCTGAAAACGTCCAGGCAGATGCTCTCGCCGCCTTAGCATCAAGTTCGGATCCATGGTTCAAAAGGGTAATTCCGGTCGAGTTCATCGAACACCGGAGCATCGGACCACTAATCGTCGTCAACCTCATAGAAGGTCAAGACGACGAAGAAGAAGAAGTTGCAATACAACCGCAATCGGAGCAATCTGATTACGGCTGCGATACCCCGTGGCTGCAGAAGATTCAAGACTACATTATCGACGGACGCCTGCCCACCGAGAAATGGGCAGCCCGCAAAGTCCGAACACAGGCCGCGCAATACGTAACAGTAGACGGAAAATTTTACAAATGGAGATTCTCCGGACCACTCATGACGTGCCTGGAAGGGGAAGAAGCGAAAAAAGTGATGGAAGAAGTACATTCGGGGTCCTGTAGCAATCATTCCGGCGGAAGATCACTGGCAGTGAAAATCAAACGCCATGGATACTACTGGCCAACGATGATCGGAGATTGCGAGAAGTTCGCACGAAAGTGCGAAAAATGCCAGAGGCATGCTCCAACCATCCGACAACTGGCCGAAGTTCTCTCATCCATCACATCGCCCTATCCTTTCATGCGCTGGGCCATGGACATCGTCGGTCCCCTTCATAATTCAAAGCAAAAGCGTTTCATTTTAGTCCTCACCGATTTCTTTTCAAAATGGGTAGAGGCGGATTCGTACGCAAGTATAAAAGATGTCCAAGTCGAAAGTTTCGTATGGAAAAACATCATCTGCAGGCATGGAGTTCCTTACGAAATCGTAACCGAACCGATAACGGATCTCAGTTTATCTCCACCCGGTTCGAGGCGTTCTGCGAAAAATGGAGGATACGGCTTAACAAATCAACGCCCAGATATCCGCAGTGCAACGGACAAGCTTAAACGATTAATAAAACCATTCTCGACGGACTAAAGAAACGCTTAGAGGCCAAAAAAGGCAGGTGGGCCGACAAACTTGAGGGAGTCCTCTGGTCCCACCGTACCACCCCGAGGCGAGCAACAGGAGAAACCCCTTTCGCTCTGGTGTACAGAACGGAATACATGATTCCCGCAGAAGTAGAATTCCCCAGTGTTCGAAGAAGATTACTTCCCGAACGTGAGGAGCTCAACAACGCAATGCTCCTCGACGATCTCGATCTAATTAACGAGCACCGAGATCGAGCGCTCATCTGAATCCAAAAATACCAACACGCAGCCGCGATGTACTACAATTCCAACGTACAGAATCGCAGATTTAATCGAGGAGATCTAGTACTTCGCAAAGTCTTCCAAAACACCGCTGAACGAAACGCGGGAAAACTTGGAGCAAACTGGGAAGGACCCAATAAAATCGAAAAAATCGTCCGACCCGGCTCCTACGAAATAGCCAACATGCAAGGAGTAAAAATTCCGAGGACCTGGAACGCAATGTATCTCAAAAAATACTATCACTGACCAACTCGCAATCACCGAACTACGAGACGGCTTGATCTCCATAAGGAGTACGTAGGCAGTTTGTCAAAAGACAAATTCAGCTATCCCCCATCATCAAAAAGGGGGGGGAGTGGATACGTATACTCGTATACTCTCAAACTCGAAAACCTCCGACCACGCCTTCGGTGTTTCCGACATATCTTAACCAAGCAAATTATCTTTTATCCGCGAAAACATTTTTGAATTTCGAAAATAAATCAGCCGTTAGGAAGAAGCAGCCATTGGCATCGCGAGACGTCGCGAGAGATGCTTCAAGGATTACTTCTTCCGAACGACGAAAACGGACACTCCGTCAAAAAAAATGATGAACATCTTAACACATATCTTGAACAAAAACTCTAAACAATGGCATTTGCCACCAAGTTCGGTGCTGATCACATCGAACTCTTGAACGTCCTAAACAGACATAGCCATCTTACGAAGATGACTCCCGTACATCCGACACAAGGATAATAGCGCTATTAAAGAAACCCGAAATTTTGGTCCAGCACTTCCGGTTGGCTTAAAAATTGTCTCCGGAGAGATGCTCGATTCGTATCTAACAAGTCATATAAGCCGAGAACCTATCGCGGACTTTAAATCGGTACGAATCAGGTTAAAATCGCGACCGATAAATCGATAGCTGGCTAGTCACCGCACAAAATCTTAAACCGAAAGTAAACCTAGGTCTTGCCCTAAACCCAACGCACTGGTCTCTAACATCTCAAAGGCATGATATCCAAAAGATACGAGATCCCAAAACCATGCCTCTATGTTTATTTTCGACATCTTCAGATATCCCGCGAAGTCGATACCTCGCGAAAAAACTCTCGAAACAGATCTCGAACAAAATATTTCACATCGAAAAAGGTTATGAGACGACAACTCATCACCCTTCTTCCACTTCATACGTAAACTTATGAAAAAATGCAGCTCGACCATCTTATCATAAAAGCTGCAGAGCAGCGGGGATTCAAAGCTACACATGGCCAGTCCCGAAACACGAAATAAAGCTATTTAAGGCCGAAACATCAACCATAAAAAAAATCTCCCGCAAGAGATCTAACCAAAGTCGTCCTCAGAGCTCACGCTCCCTCTTCACCCGTCGCTTCATCTAAAACTGGAGCCGCTTCACCCCCGAGTATTGGATCCTTCCCCTCAGGGCCTTCTGAACACGTCGGAAGGAGGCACGCGGATTTCAGGTCAGCTAGGATGAGATCGAAATCTCCATCCACAACTGCCAAATATCCCTTGCAGCCGGACAGTTGGGCCTCTTCGTCCTCTAAGGTCGGAGGAGTCTCACTTTGGAATGACTGAACCACGGCCATCCCGCCCTCGATCGTCGCCAAGGCTAAATCCCTGTTCTGAATGCACTCGAGAGAGCCCAGAAAGGCGGAGATATTCGCCAAGCGAGCTTGGAACTCAGAACTAAGAGCGTCCTTGGCCTCTCGAATCCCGCAGCTCACTAATCCTGCATCGCTCTCAATCTGACGCTGAAGACGACGAACCTCCGAGGATTTGGCCTTCCTGGCTTTCTTCTCCTTGAGCAATGAACTCGCCGTCTTCCCGAGGTCCCTCTCGAGCTCCCCTGTCGCAATCTCAAGTTTCGACACTTTCACGGGGTGAGAACCCTTGACAGCCGTCAGCATGGCCTCGGTTTCGGATCATCTACCCTGAAGTTCCAACAACTCCCCGGAAAGACGACTGGTCTCAGAACCGCACTCGCTGATCATCCCGTCGATCAACAACACGAACTGCGAAACGAGAAAAAAGTTAGAGATTCTTTCTCTTCTAGAAAAATATACAACGATCAAGAAAGTGAGTGAGCGACAAACCTTTCCGCGAAGCCCCGACGCTATGCTCGAGCCTCCTTGCTGCGAAGATTCCCCGTCGCCACCCTTGGTAAACTTCCTCTTCCGGCCCTTAGGCTGAGTAACCGGAACAACACTAGGAGCGTGCAGCGCTAGAACGATCTCCTTCCTGGCCGGAGGAGGCGGCATAGAGTCAGCGGCCCTCTCCTTATCTTCGACGAGAATCGGAGTCGTGGGCAATCCAGCAGGTAAAGCCGAAGCATCCGGAACAACCGAGCCTACGAGAGTTCCCGTATCTCGCGGAGTTACGCCCCCGGTCCCATGACCCGGGGCAACGGCCAGTGCAGAAGAGGACGGTAACTCGGCGCCGGCTCGAACCTTTTCTTTCTCGGCTTGGCGACGAACTAATTTCTCTCGAAAGGAGAGATGATCGGCAACGCAAGCCAGCGCTTCGACCGGCGAAGTCGGAATCGGCGCCGGAGATGTAGCCTCGCCCATCTCCACACCGGAACTTCGCTTGTCACCATGGGAAGAAGACATGTTAAAAAAAAAGAGAGAGATTTGGAGCTAGAGAGTTTTTGAAGGTTTGAAGAAGGAAAGGTGTGAAGCAAATGAATGACAAGAGCTCACTACTTATAAAAATGGGGACTCGGAATTTTATATTTTTAAATAAAAGTTTTCTCGAGAATTCTCTTCCGCGGAATTTGAAGTAAACTTCGTTCAAAACGCCTAACTTCGCCAAAATCGTTAAACCGCCCGCAAGAGTCTCGACTCTAACGAACTGGGGGGCTAACTGTTGGGGTCGAAAACGGTTACGACAAAGTTAACATCCAAAATCCCCGAAGAAGAAAAACGTAGGAAACTTCTCCGACATATACTTTTTCGAAATAGATTCTTCTTTACGAAAAAAATCATCGGACAAGAGCTCGAGAAGGATCGTTACGCAGCGACCAAACGCGTGCTCCGCTCGGTCGCTACGTAACGTCCGAACTCGAGCAGAAGCTTGGTCGCTACGTAGCGACCGAGCTCGAGCTGGAGCTCGGTCGCTACGTAGCGACCAAGCTCGAGACGGAACTCGGTCGCTACATAGCGACCGAGCTCGAACCAAAGTTTGGTCGCTACATAGCGACCGAGCTCTTCCGAAACATCGATACGACATCAGTCCATGCATTCTCGTCTACCCTTCGATGCTATCTCCCGAATACCGTAGCGAACCCATCTCACGTTCCCCGCCATTTCTAAGTTATCAATCAAACTTTACCGTAACAACCACGGAAAGTTCATTCTTTATCGAAAGAAGCCGTAATAAACGCTTCGAGTCGAAAGACGGTCCAAAGGGACCTAAGACACGACTCGAGGCCCAACTTACGATTTCTTAACCAACAGTCCGTAAACCGCATATCGGTTTACGCTTGGTCCGCAAGGGAAGATAAATGTCAAGTTTCCGCGGATAAATACAAAATTTTGGAGATAATTACGAAGATCGGAAAAAATGGAATATCTCCATTTTTATGCTATGGCGGCTTAAGGGCAGAAGAGGAAAGGCGTAAACCGACCTTGGAGTCAGTATATAAGGGGTCCTAGGCGAGAGGCATTGAGAAGAACTTTTTCAGAGCAAACTTAGCACTTAGAGCAATTAGGCATATTTTCGTTTTTGTTATTCGAGCTGCGGCTCAACTAGGTTATTGCTGTCTTAGGGTTTTAGAACTAGGAATCTCGCCGACAGCTCTCGTAGCCCAGGCTCTTACCTTGTTGTAACGCTCAAACGCGAATTCGGAATAAGATCTTCTTTGCTCTCTTTTCGATTTTTTATACTTTATCGTTTTCATTATTGTATTCTGATTGCTTGGCGTGTGGTATTAGCAGATATCCGAGACCTCTGGAAAATTAGGTTTTTCCTAGTTTCTTTATTTAAACGGAAATCGACAGTGCGAATTTCGGTTCCCACAATCAGACCGTCCGTACTGACCCATCCGATCACCTTGACCGTACTGCACTTGCTGTCCATCGTATTGACCCACGGACGTCCGTATTGGAGCTCAGTCTGGAACCACGACCTAGAGATGGATTTGATCGACCCACTTCACCTCTTTCCCTGCCAATTCAACATTCTAAGACTGATAGTCAAGCCAGATTCAACTTGGGACGAGAAGAATCCGAAGATGTTCACAGATTTTCTCTTATGGCCCTTTTTGTGCGTCCTGCGTGTCCCGAAGGCTGTCCTGGAGTCCTTGCTTCAGTGCCCGACCCATTGATGGATTTCTCTCATCCATATTTCACTAAGGCATGGAAACTCAGCTGTCTGAAGACTTGTCTCACACCAGTACACATCTTGGTCATGAAAATCAACCGGCGGGTCATGTGGAGTGTCTGGCGTGTGTGTGGATCGTCCTGCGTGTGTCCTATCCTTCCCATCATGGACCTGCACGACCAGAATGAACCTGCACGACCAGAATGAACCTGGACATCAGCTGAAGAGTCATTTTCGTCCAGATCTGGAAATCAAGAGTCTTTGACTCTCTTTAATATTTTCTAGTCTTTGTTTTCATTTTCTAGGTGTGATTTTCCACAAACTCTTTAAGTCTTTCTTTGACTCAAACTAGTATAAATATGTAACCACATCCAAGGAATAAATCAGATTGTTTTTGCCCTTTTTTATGAGTTTATCTCTTTGTTCTTTGGTTAGAACACCTTTTTGTTTTCTTGGTTTGGTTAGCTCCAAGTTAAACACCTCTTTCTTGTTGGACCGGTGCGTCACATCCGGCAACAGATCGAGTTTTGCTTCCTTGTCGGACATGTGAGTCATATCAGGCGACAATCAAGCACCCTAGTAGTATTATTGGGCCATCCGCAACCCTTTGTGTCACCGTTCATCCCATCAATTCTCGTTCCTTTCGGATCGAGTCCACATCTTTCCTTACCGGTCGAGTGTTCGTTCCTTAGGGCGCATCAAGTGGTATCAGAGCCACTCTTCCGGTATTGTCTGTTCATCTTCTCATCTTCCATTTCATAAACACTTATTCTTCTTTCTTTCTTAAATCTGGGGCCCTCATTACCATCCAGTAGAAAAATTATAAAAAAAAAGAGAGATCTACGATTCAAAAACAAAAAAAATTTCAAAGAGATTGATTTGTGGATTGGTGGTGGAAGAGAAAGCCTGCTGGCTGAGAAGAAATTCATCCTTTGAGGTGGTTAAAACGGATTTCAAAACCAAAGTTCTCTCTTTTCTATATATCTTACAAAAAAGAATATATATATATATATATAGTCCCTTGTTTGCTTGAAGTTTGCCCATTGAGATTTCCTTGATCTGTTCTCTTAGAACATTGAGAAGAAGCTTTTGTGATTACCATAAAATCTGAGAGAAACACTTGAGTGGGAGAGATTAAACACTTGAGAGTGTGAGGTTTATTTTCCTAACTTTTGTGTTGAGATTTTCAGGTTAAGATGTTTGGTATTCAAAGGAAAAGGAGCAAAGAGAAATCCCTACGACAAACTGTCTCTCAATTTCCATTTAAATATTCTTTGAATAATTTTGATGAGTTTGTTAGTGTGCAGGAACGACTAGACACAAGGTGCAAGGATCATATCAAAACGACTAGAGATGTGGCTGATCCAAAAAGGCGATTACTTCAGTTTGATGTCCAAGAAATCTGTGACAACTTTGAGAAGGGAATGATGAAAGCACTAAAAGACATCAGCAAGAACCATAAGAAGAGCACATCCACACGTGCACCTGTAGCTGAGCCATCATTGTTCATCAATGAAAAACCTAAAGGTAAATCTGAAACCCATGTTGAAGAGTTTAAAGATTTTTCAGATTCTTTACCCATCTTTGATGAATCTGATGAAGAGCTAATTGAAAGCTTGTTTTCATGTGAGAAAAATTGTGATTTTCCTTCTCTTGAATCTGAGTTTATGAATGATAATGAACAGACTATTGTAGAACTAACCGTTTTGCAACCGGAGCATCCGAGTAGTCTTGTTTTGTCTCAACAGGTTTTTGAGGAAGAGCCACTAGACTATCCACATCAAGGACCACATCTTGACACTAGAAACCCTTCGGATGAGGATCTTGGTCCTATCTTTGATGAGGAGGACGAACCTGGCCCAGTCTTTGATGAAGAAGCAACAAGCATCACCTCTATCGTCATGGAGAGCCATCTATGCTTTGATCCCGACACAATTCCTACCCCTTTGTCTCCTGATCTTCAAGAGCACTGTGAGAATCTTGATCTGATTAATTCTCTGCCTGATATGTTTGTTAAGATCAGTTCTCATGATGTGATTCGTTTTGGACTTAACAAGGTGAAAGATTTTTGTGTTTCAAAATCTGTTTTTGAAAACATGATTAATTCTTTTAAAGTGTTTAAACCTGATGAACTTTGTCAAATGTCAATGGCATCAATTCTGGAATTATTTTGAGTTTTGATCAGCTCTTGGAACATAGCAAAGATTTTCATCATCTTGAAAAGTCATTTGATCTTGATTTGCAATAAACTAATTTTTGTGCTAGAAAACCTTTTGATTCATTTGTTTTCAAAGGAAATGACTTTGATCTGAGTTCTTCTAGACAGGCACTGATCACTGGTGATCTGTTTGCATCCTCTTATGCCTTGAACGAAATTCTGATTAAGATGTTGCTGGAATCGAAATCACTTAGAACTGAAACTGATTTTTGTGATCTTGTTTTGAAGTCTGACCTCTTGAGTTCTGAAAATGATAAAACTTGGCATCTTCTGAGATCATTTCGTAATATTTGTGTTATCTTGAACTGTGATGATATTGTGGTTTACAACACATTCTTTGAAAAACGCCTTGAGCTTTTGATAAATGTTTCTCGATCTGAACTTACTCTTTTTTGTTCAGATGTTGAGAAGGATATGCATGTTTTGAGAATTATTGATATTGTTGCATGCCTTGACACCATTCTGGTGTATAATGTCTACTTTGATGTGCATCTTGGAAGGCTGAAATGTGTGTAACTTGTTCTTGGAAACGAGATCTTGATTTTTGATTTGAACAAATACTTGTCTTGCACATATGATCCTGGTCTTTTAGTTTCTGTTTTGAGTGTCCAAGAAAGACAGGTTCAGTCTCAAAGAAATGAAAGCATTGCCCTTGTTCATCAGCCTGAGATTTGGAGTTTCATGAACTTGAGGAATGGAGCAGTTCATGGTTATAGGCGTGATGATCCCATGAGTTCTCAGCAGCTTGATGATTGGTTCAGGTTGTTTTCAACACTTCAGGCCGTGGAAGAGAGTTACAAAGAAAGCACATACACGATCCCATTCTTAAGGTCTGAAGCAGTGAGCCAAAATCCAACCACCTATCCAAACCAAAAGCACTGTAAGGATCATGGGTTGATTGTCTCTGCTCATCTTGAAAATGTTTTGGAACCGAGAATTTCCAAGCAAAAACAAATCTTTACTTGGTTGAAAAACGTTTTGCTTAAACTTTTTCATGAATTGTTTTCATTGAGCTGTGCTTTGAAAGAGATTTGGTTTAGGAAAAATCATGAAGCGAAATTGCTTAAGCCAAAGAATCATTTTGATTTCGTTCATGGTGAAAGGTTTTCAAAATCGCACTGTCTCATTCTTTTTCTAACAGTTTTACAGCTTGGCCTGATTTTGAGATTGATAAACCAATTTTTGGCAATCATTTTACTTGTTTGAAGTTTGTCCACGTGCTTGATGATTATCCTATGAGCTTGGATCCTGTTTTTGATGACTTAAAGTTAGAGAAACCCTTTGATTATTTCTTTTGCATATTTGATGTGGTTTCTCTAGTTGTTTTGAAAGTGCAGGGTATAAAGGATCAGTTTCAGATGGAAGCAAGCAGAGGAGGACGACACAACACTTGTGTTCTTGGAACATGGAACTGAAAATACTTAAGGAAAACAAGTTCAAAACTCCAAGTAAAATGGATTTGAGGACAAATCCTTTTGAAGAGAGAGAGTAATGTTCTCATTCTCCAAAGTCACCAATGGTCTTTGCTTTTGACACTTGTTAGCATAATGACCGATTCTATGGCATTTGATGTTTAGGGCGTATCAAGTGGTATCAGAGCCACTTTGGATGGTTTGTTTTCTTTCATCTTTCATCTTCTCATCTCTCCATGTTTTTCTTTTCTTATTTCTTGGATCCGAGATGTTCTTTTACTCCCTTGTGATCGCCTATCATAAAAAAAATATATATATCGATAAAAAAAAGTTTTGGCTTCAATCACTTCTGAAGAGAAATCCAGGGAGAGTGGTGGAAGAGAAACCCTGCTGGTAGAAGAGAAACCCAACCTTAGGACAGTTAAGGCGGATCCATATCAAAAATTTCTTCATCTTTCTTTCTCTTTTCTTTTTCCCACAAAAGTTTGTTTTGGGTTTTGATTGCTGAATTTTGACTGCCTATCATCCTTTGAACCAGTGGAAAGAACTCTGAGTGATCACCTAAAAATCGTGAGCTAAACACTTTGAGAGTGTGAAGATTTTTATTTGCTAACTCTTTTGTTAAGTGTTTTCAGGATGTTTGGACTTCTCTAGAAATCAACACCACAACAAGACGTTTACTTTCCTTTTAAAACCGTGTTAGAAAAAGAGCAAATGATTTTTGGAAATAAGAAACAGTTTGCTTCTAATGGGTTTGATTTTGTGCAGAAACAAAGAAACCAAAGGAAGAGACAAAACAGGTTCGATGATGATGAGAAGTGGGTAAGAAGTGGTGATTGTCCCTCCACCAAAGCCAAGAGAAGTAACCGTGATGTGTTTGAACATAATGAGTTTCAGACTTATGTCAGCTTGGAGAAGATGTTGCATAAGGCAATTCATGCTATTCGGCAACTCAAAAAGAAGGGAAACACCAACACTTCTCCTGCACCAAAACAGCAAAGTAATTTTTCTTCTCTTTCAAATTCTGATTTGAAAACTAATGTGTTGTCTTCTGATAAAAGCAAAGCTGTGAAACCCACAAGCAAAGCTCATTCTACCAGGTGCTTCAAATGCCATAGGATCAGTCATTATGCTAACAAGTGTCAAAAGCAAAGACCGTTGGTGACTTTAGAGAATGAGAACGTTGAAACCGAGCCAGAAAAGGAAGATCCATTGCCAATTTTCGATGACTTCACATATGAGCCAATGGAGGGGCTAGATGAAGAACAAATTCGCGGTCATCAAGCCAACCAGGAAGAATCATCTTCCATTCAAAAAACGGACCGAACTCAAGGTGAGCATTGTGCTGATTATGGTTCTTTTGCTTATAATCCTTTTCCTTTAAATGTTTCAGATTTGAGGACAAATCTTTATGAAGAGGAAGGGAATGATGTGTCTCGGTTCGTGGATCAGTCCATTGGAGCCGACTAGCATGGAGATCAGGACTTTCTGAACAATTTGACCGAGGTTCGTTCATCCGACCATACCGATCAGACTGACCGAGCCGTCCCGCGTGCGTCCCGATTGGAGCTTCGGCTGGAACCACGATCAGACTTCCGAACTGACCGTACCGGATCTCGTCTTCCCCGACCAACCCGACATTCTAAGACCCACGGTCGAGCCAGACTTAGCTTGGGTCGTGAAGAAACCGAAGATGGACATGCATTCTCATCCGGCGGACCATCCGGACAGTCCCGCAAGCGTCCTTATCTTTACCCCGTGCATCCATCTGGTTCGGATGAACCTGGACATTATCTGAAGGGCCATCTTTGACCAATCTGCATGGAAGGCTGAGTCTTTGACTCATTAATTCAGATCTGGTCAAATTTGTATTTTCTATGCATTATTTTCCGTGTATTTTCTTTATTAGTCTTTGACTACAAACACTATAAATATGTAGTCTCATTCTATGAATAAAATCAGTCTAAGTTTGAGTTTATTTTTGTTTTCTTCTTTTCTCTGAGTGAGAGAGAGAATTCTTTAGTTAGTTCATTGGTGTGAACTGGCTTGTTGATTTGGTGGTCAGCCAATTCATCTTTGTCTGTTGTTTGGTGGTTAGCCAACGCACTACATTCTTTCTTAGGTGGTTAGCCTTAGATCGTGGGTATATCAAGAGTCATTCCGCATCTCTTGACGATCCTTTCAATCTATCTCAGTTCAAGAAGTGCCATTTGCCTTCTCGGATCATATCCAACACCCAGCTAAAGTGATCCTTCAATCTAGGACGTATCAATTAGTTCGCGATTGTCACCTGAGGAAACATGCGTCTTGCCGTTCACTTTAACCACGGCGTATTGAACTGGATTAGATCCGGTTTTCGACTCGACGTTGCCGTCAGAGGAGGAGAAGATCGATTTGCCGTTTGGCTTTGACCAATCATCCGGCGGACCATCCGGACAGTCCCGCAAGCGTCCTTATCTTTACCCCGTGCATCCATCTGGTTCGGATGAACCTGGACATTATCTGAAGGGCCATCTTTGACCAATCTGCATGGAAGGCTGAGTCTTTGACTCATTAATTCAGATCTGGTCAAATTTGTATTTTCTATGCATTATTTTCCGTGTATTTTCTTTATTAGTCTTTGACTACAAACACTATAAATATGTAGTCTCATTCTATGAATAAAATCAGTCTAAGTTTGAGTTTATTTTTGTTTTCTTCTTTTCTCTGAGTGAGAGAGAGAATTCTTTAGTTAGTTCATTGGTGTGAACTGGCTTGTTGATTTGGTGGTCAGCCAATTCATCTTTGTCTGTTGTTTGGTGGTTAGCCAACGCACTACATTCTTTCTTAGGTGGTTAGCCTTAGATCGTGGGTATATCAAGAGTCATTCCGCATCTCTTGACGATCCTTTCAATCTATCTCAGTTCAAGAAGTGCCATTTGCCTTCTCGGATCATATCCAACACCCAGCTAAAGTGATCCTTCAATCTAGGACGTATCAATTAGTTCGCGATTGTCACCTGAGGAAACATGCGTCTTGCCGTTCACTTTAACCACGGCGTATTGAACTGGATTAGATCCGGTTTTCGACTCGACGTTGCCGTCAGAGGAGGAGAAGATCGATTTGCCGTTTGGCTTTGTCGACATAGTGTTTCGTTGAGGAGAGTGAGTTTTCGATTAGGGTTTCTAAAATGAAAAGACATCTTCGTATAAATAGGGACGAAACAAAAAAAACGAAACGAAACCATCAATGGATGATTGAAACAAAGAAAACGAAACGAAATCATAGTATTGATTGACATGCTTAAAGTTTGTCATAAAGGAGAAATTGATTGATCGAAGTAAAGCATAGTATTGATTGTGCAGAAGTGGATCGATCTGAACTCATTCTTCAGGTTTTTCAATCGGAGAAAACGAAGGGGTAGAGAGGAAGATGTCGAGTTCATCCTGCGTCGGCTTGAGTTTTCATTTGTTAATTTGGGCAAAAGAAAAAGCAGGCCCAAATTTAATAACATATAAGCTTTGGACGAAGCTCACACGTTGAGGCCCGTCTGATGTGTAAAAAAAAAAATATGATTGGTTGATTATTTTGTAATACGTGGCATAGCTATATGCTGTGGGAATCTTCCTTTTAGTATAGTATATATATATATATATATATAGATATGTACATGTCTGAATATTTTTTACAAAACTAATATTTATAGCTTGAAACATTACATAGTGTACGTTGCCATAATTTGTTTTCTTTAGTTTCTGCAAATAAAAAATACTAAATAACATATAAACTTGCATAGTTGGCAAAAGTATATCAGCCTCCCCTAAATTATGTTTTTGAGACTTGAGTTATGACTATCTATAAAACAGTGGTATAGACTTGGAAACAAGGTAAATACGCATGATATTTGATATCTTATAATTAATACTAATGAATTGAAAGTTGCAAACTAAATATTTGAAAAAAACTTGTAACTCAAGTTTATTAATTACTAGAGGTTGGCCGGCGCTACGCGCCGGATTTTCTATTATTATTATTTTAAATTATTTTTCATAGAATATTGTTATTATATTTGTTTTTGATTTTGATTTTATTTTGTGATATAGTTTTATTATATTTATATCATATAAAATGTTTAACTTTTGTATTGTGGAAATTGTTCAATAAAACTAATCTAGTTTAGAAAATATAACAGCCAAATTGTTTAGTTATTCCTTTTAATTATTATATAAGATCAATTGATAAATTCACACAATTACTTTGCATATATCCAACCATGTTCCTTGTCTAAAGACATATAAAATCTAAGCTGGAATCAGCTTAAGAGTAAAATAAACATAATAAAAATAAAGAGAGATGAATGGTATTTATTCTTTGTTATTTGTTAAGCCTAATGTGTTGTATTTGTAATAAGATATAAGTTCTTATGTATTAAAAAAAATTTCCGACGTCTGATCTCAGTACTTGAGTTCAAGTATTATCTATATCTCCAAGTGATTGTTTATTTGGTTAGTAGCAAAAAGTTCAACATTAATTTTGCTATATATTTGTCTTATTTGGGCTATCTTCCTCAACGTAGTTTTCTCGTTAGCTTTTTGTGATATGTACTTGATTGAGAGCCATGTTGGCGGATGTCCCACATTCTCCTCAACCGTAGATGCTGCAGGTCCTGCTTACGCACCAAATGAATTGTAACTTAAATCCATCATTTTTTAGTATGTCTAATGAATGGATGTGTAATATGCTTCTTTCCATGTTTTTTTTTTTAATTTCTACATTCACCATTCAAGAGAATACGTATGACCTGCATTTTTCACCAAATATCAATAGTTTAAGTGGACTGGAGCTATCATGACTTCGTTGTATCTGTGACTGCACTATAGTTGTAGATTTGAAACAAACTATAATGATTGAGTTGGAGGGAGTGATGAGTTCTTTGGATAGTAATTAACATTCGTATTTATATTGTAGATTTGCTATGTAACGTTGGAGGAGTGGGAGGAAAGTAATGTATCGATAGTTATAAGAAAGCCCATTTTATATAACTTTCTGAAGACAGTCAAGAACTAACTAAGAAGTAAAGAAAAAGAACTGTAGTTATGAAAATATATACGCTTGGACTGCTGCACCAATGGAGGTTGTGATCTCTAAGAACTTGTTTTTCTGTTTCAGGGGAGACTATTATAACTGTTGATTTCAGTAACATTACAGGACCAAACTTCTTCGACAGCTTTAATAGAGACTGATGTGGTAATTCTCCTAGCTGGTGCAAGTTCCTGATGATCGCGATAAGCCATGAGAAGAAGGTAAACACGGACAACGCCGCCGCTTAGTATGTTTCACGACGGTCATAAAGATAGAGATGAGAAAGAGAAGCTTTATATGCCAAATCAAATTCATACTTGTAACAAGTTTCACTTTGTACCTTCATAAGCATATATTTAAATTAACTTCCTTGTTGTTTTCGTATCATTCATAAGTTCATTAAATACTTTTTTGATTATATATATATAGAAGAAAAATAAATTTTCAAATAAAATACAAAATTATTCCAGATTATAAGGTGCTTATAGTATACTTTTTGTATTGTCAAAGTTTCCAAGATGATATATAAACTTCATAAACGACTGCATTTTAACATAATGTTAATGTGGACTGGATGTACTAATGTCTTCCTCTTACTCTTCCGTTATTGAGTTTTGAAACTTAGAAGAGACAGCGTTAGGTTTTGTGGATTTTACCTAAAATGTTAATGTGGACTGGATGTACTCTTCCCTTTCAATGTTTTTTATGGAACCTAGATTAAAGGCTGAAGTAGCCTCGGAAACTTGTTGTTGTCATGTATTTATTCCAGACACCAAGTATAAATAAAGATTTGTAGAACAAAGTTTATAGTGACCATCTTAAACCATTGCATAAGTAAAACTCTTGTTCCAAAAAAAAGGTAAGAAACACATTAAACAGAGTAGAAGCTTAGGTGGAAAAACACATAGAAAACAAAAATAAAAAGCCTGCAGTCTATTACGATCACATGGGCTAAAACGTTCCAACAAAACCATTCACTTTTAACAGTTACATTGTATGTTTTGGGTTTTTGTACAAAGCTAATTCGTCTAAGTTACATGTTAGACCTGTTTAAGAGGGTACAGCCGTACATGTTGTGTTCCAGACCTGTGACCCAGAACATATGCATTAAACTCCGCATCTGTGACGTATTCGAGTTTCTGGACACCTCCATACTTGGTTGAGGCTGAGGAAGAACCGATGTCCTTAACACATTCCCTGCATAATGTTAAGTGCACTAAGACTGAAAACTCAGATACGTTAACTTGAGAGTTGAAACGGGAGTTGTATATATGCTAACGCATCGAGGAATCTATGGCTAGAAATACACTGTTTGTCAGAATAAATGAGTTCCTTAAGTATCATTTACGAAGAGCCGGCCTAGGAGGAAAAGAAGTAAGGAAAGAGAGGTAGAGTTATAAAATGCTCAAAGTTACTGGGCAATCCGTACCACTAACCAACAATGACATTAGGCTCGTCACTTCTCATCGAAGTTGGTGGCGAGGACGTCAAAAACACTTAGAAAAACAGTGGTTCAACCAAAACTTACACCACTTTCAAACCGTTCAACGTATTTAAGTTCGTCCAGGTGGTACATACCTCTCAATGCTTAGGTTTACCATGATTCGTTGAATATTCTGGCTTGCCCAACAATAACTGAAATCAAACGAACAGTATCTGGTTAGTTTGTGTTGGTTAATAAAAAAGATAGACAACATTAGTGGGAAGGTTTGTTTCTGAGACGTATCACGTAACATCCAGAAGACTAATCTCAACTGATTTACGCTTTAGACTGCAAGACAGTAAAAATAATCATAGTAAATACCTTAGTGAATTGAACGGTGCTAATTTCAGATGTTAATTCAAAAACCTGCAACCAAAAGAAAATAAGTTATTGAGAACATCGAACCTGTACAGCCAATTGCATTGGTGTAGTGTCTAAATTCAATCTAGAATACCTGGACAACAGTTTTCTCGCCATCCATCAACCTCACAGACCTGACCACGTCTCATAGATCCATCACCTAAGCGAATATTAACAATCTCTTGGTACTACATGTACATTATAAACATTTATATAGATAGCAAAGATATAATTCAATATATTTAGATAGATTTTCATCCCCTTTGGAAACCGTACTCGTTTTTTCTCTGCCAGAAAGATCAAATCATTGAAAGTATTGATGATATTTTTGCCATAAGAATCCCACATTTGAATCCATAGGTATCCGTTTTCTTCTCAACAGAGGTTCCATCACTGAACCGAATCGAGAAGGGAGCATCAGACAACCGAAAATTGGGGCTGCTGCGTGTGACATCAAAACCACTTATCGTTTAGAGAGACCCTTCACTGAGACGTTCCTTGAATAAAAATGTTTAGAGAATGATAAGGAACAATCGCTATCTCCGCTAAAGTCTAATACAATGTAAAAAAAAAAAATCATTTCTCATCGACAAAGAGCATGTCAAGACACATTAGCTCACCGCCTTTTCTCAAATTTCTAGCCTCCCAGAATCGCAGCAACCTGTCGGAGCACCGCCCAGCTCTCAAAACGGCTAGAAGGATTTGGAGATTCACCATTGTAATAACCGGAAAGTTGAACAAAGTATTCTTCTGGTTCTAGTAAAAGCTGTAATCTTCATCTCTGGATGAGGGGTATTTATAACTGAAGCTCCAGTAAGTTACTCTGGGAACACAGTGAGTCAGATTGAATGTTGAGGAGTCGTGATATCACAAATAAAAGAGATCCAAACGAAACGTTGTAACCTCCTCAGATTTTTTTCTTCGTCTTTCACACTCAAAAGCCCAAAACGCAATTGAGGTGCCACGTGTATTAATTCCCCCCCAAAGAAAGACTTGAGTCTACTTTATAGTATTAGATTATGCACTTTGCTTAATATTTACTACGAATTTTGCCTTTAGTACTAATATATGTACCTAAAACTTGTTAGGTCAAAACTGGTGTAGTTTAATATTGATTATATAATTATATAATTCAATTATTCAAACATATATTGGTCCAAGTTATTAAGAACCAATAGATTACATGCATATCACTTGAAAATTGACACTCAGTTCCGATAATCAAATGCAGGATCATGTTTTGTTAATGTCTCAAACGAATATGAACAATGCATATAATTACTTTGTTTGTAAAGTAATACGTTCGTAAGCAGTTTTACGTCTTTGATAAAATTAAACATTATTGAATATAGAACAACGAAATTGATAAGTTGAACGTTAGTGACATATTTTGCTCGTGTTATTATTACGGTTTTAAAACAATGTGCTATTTTGCTCGTCTATTTTACTTTACGATGCTGCTCACGAACGTTTTATCATAAGTAGAGTTTATGTAAATGATGTACCTAGCGAATGAGATACTCAAATTTGGACCAACATTTTTTCAATTAATTGTAAAGCTGACACGTAAGGTAAATTAGCATCTTAATTGAATTTATAGAGGATATTACTTACGATAAGTAAAATTTGTATATATTTAATATTTATAAAAAATTTGATAAATTAAATTCGGTTACAAAAATAGATAGACAACTTTTGATTGGTTAATAATGTAAGAATAACATTAGATTTTATTGCATTACATTAATCATCTTAACGCGTGTATCTCATAATTGTAAAAAAAATAAAAAAAAAATTGAAAAGAGAAATTACCATATATGAGTTGTGATACATATATATATATATATATATATATATATATATATTATTTATGTCAAATTCAGAAAATAGTAAGTTCGAAAAGATTCTATTATATTACTTTAATATAATATAAATTTATTTTGGAATTTTAACAAATATTAATTTTACCGTAAAACATATTAATTATTAGGTATAATTTAGTTGTGTATACAATTAATCAACATTATAAAATTAATTTCAAGAGATCTCTTAAACATTCTCAAAACATTTGCATGTTTATTTACTTTTTCTAAGTAGAAGTAAGATTAGAACATAATTCTAAGAATATTAATGCAAACATTCAGAGAAAAAAAATTGTTTTAGAATAAATATTTTCCACTGAAAAATAATATAACAATTTTTAAACTGTATATTAAATTGTAATGTATACAATTGACACATCTTTTTGAATACCATGCATCTTCATCAAAATATCAATTTATTATCATCATCTTTGCACTTATATCTTTTAGTGATTTCACTTTCCATTATCATCATGAAATGTTAGATCAGATTCATCATTAGAATAAAAATTATCAAATAAAATAAACATTGAAAGAATAAAACACACACATCTAATATAAAAAAGTTTATCAAAATGTATACCATTGAGACACATTTTGATTAAATTCCACTTCCCACTTTATTGCTCTCTTTAGTTTTTGATACACCAATCAAAAAAATTAATAAAACACACACATTTGCATTAACTCCATTGATAATTTAAAATACTCATAAAATATATTTAGTAATATGTGTTTATTTTTGGTGTGGTGTTTATAGTGTTCATAACTTGTGTGAATGTTAATTGTTTTGGAAAGTTTGTTGACAAAAAAAATTGTTTTGTTTTGACATGACTCTTTGATAGAGTTTTTAGAGGGAACCAGATTTTGGTGTGCAACAAAAACACAAAAATAGTTAGATTTTATTTGCATGCAAGAGAAGAATTGGGATGGAGAATAAACTGAGCCATTTCTTTAGAACATTGGTTAGATAATGAGCCAATGGAGGGAGAAATGAGCATAAAATGTCTTGTTTTAATCTTTTATTACCAATCAATATTTACTATAAAAATCACTTTTATTGAAAAATGTTAAACTCATTCAAAAATGAAAATACTTCATTCAACATTGAACTTTTTATTTCCAAATATTTAAATGTTTGGGACAAACATCTCAATCATTATGTAAATGGATAAATTAGTCATAATATCAACATTTTCATTCAAAATAAATAAATTATTTAAAATTTATAGTAAATTGTGGTGCATCCAATTGATACACATTTAAAACATATATACATTAGGCGATTATAAGACATATTATTAGGTTTATGTTAATTAGGAAAATAAAATCTAATATAAAATATATGTTTTCGTCATAAAAATTTTATAGTTATAAATGGATATATATTTAATATTTTTACTATAATTATTTATATAATATAATCTGTATGTATAGAATTTTATAATATGGCTTATTCTGTAAAATAGTTTTGACTGAATAAATTATACATCCCTTCAAAAAATAAAAATACTTCAATTCACCGTATCAATTTTTTGTTTCCAAATATTTAAAATCTTTACGCAAAAATTTCAAATGAATAATGTACAACTATAAGAAATGTTTGATTTCAAATCTAAGTTACTTAAAGATAGTTTGGTTATTACTAAATAGAAGAATTTGATCTAAAAAAATACACACCTTAATAAAAAGATGAAATTAATACATCAATTTTTGGATATTAAAATTAGATAATTTATAATATTACGTTAAAATTTACATGGTTTCGATTCCCCTTGGCCACCCATAGACGCCTTAAGTGGCAAGAAAACCCGGATTTCTATGGGCCTCTTGGTAATTAGTCATTGGGCCTAGAAAGCTTTTGTGATCACACCAAAGTTATGTAAAAAAAGTTAAAATTTATATAATTTAATAATCTATATTGAAATAAAAATTAATAATAAATTTAAAATTAGTTGGGTTTACATTATTTCGCACAAGGTGCTGACCATTATCTAGTTTTGAATATGTATATAGTGAGTGAATGCATCATGTATTATTAGGTTTAAATTAATTACAGTAAAATTTTAATTATTAACTTGATTTTTAATAGAGCTATATTTAACCTTGTTTCTATAATATCATTTGTATTTATAGATATATTAAAATTATAATATATTTTATTCAGTAGAACTAGATTTTTCGGAACAAAATTTTACATTCACTAAAAGTAAAAACAGCAAAAACATTCATCTATAGATTTTTTTTGTTTTCAACCAAACAAAATAAAATGTTGACACAAAAATTTTCAATCATTATGGTAAAGAAATAAATAGGTCATATTATCAACATAATTAAAAATAAATATATATTCAATTGTGAGAGATTCTGTTGACACTGATTTAGAAGATATATAGTAGACAAAATTAAGATGTAGTATTATTTATATAATTACTTAGATGTAATTTATGATTTATTGTCTTAATTATTAATAAAGTTTTATTTCAAATAACTTTTCTATTTTTATAAAATTTGTCGGCATTTATATGTATATTTTGATCTTTTATTTACGATAGCTTAGTTTTTCTATATTTAATTTAGGTTAAATTATTTATAATTAAAATTTGTTTGATAACATATTTAAAATGGTTCTAGGATAATTTTTTCTTTCTAGCCTTAATTAAATAAATAAATATTAAAATATTTACAACCATTCAAATTAAGTTTGATTTGTAGTATGTTTTGTAATTCGACATAACTTGTATTAAAAAGATGTGGTAAAAACTATAAATTTATGGAGAACATTTGCAGTAAAAATAAAAGTTATCATTTTATTAAAATTTATGATTGGTTACTTTTTGATGTATAAGCTGTAGTATGATTTTTAAATAAAATAACTGAAAATATAAAAATATATAACCTATTTAAAATAAAAAATAATAATAATCAAAATAATTTTTATTTAATAATAATAAAAACTTTATGTTTGCAATACATTATTTTATAAAGAATCATAATCACTAATAATTATATTTACTCTATTATCAATGATAAAGTAAATGAAAACAGACTTTAAGCTTATTTGTTTTCACAAGTAAAAAAAAGAACGAAAAACAGAAGATAACAACCCTTAAACCGTTAAATCTTGAAAGTGATATCAGAAAAGAAAATTCAATTAAAACGTTAACTCAACTTCCAAAACATGGAGTTTTGCTTGCATTAAATTTTGGGTTAATAATTTTATAAAAGATTTAACTCAAAATTGTAGCACAACTATAATACATGATAAGTTAAACTTAAAATCAAACAAAATAAACTTAATGCATGATTGATAGCATTTTTAAATTATCAGTAAATTATACTTAATTCAAACTAAATCAATAATACCACATGTTATGAATAAAAGCCATAATGTTTAGAGGATAGACGATATCTCTTTTAACTCCCCTCCCTTTGCCTCACTTTCCTCCGTCTGTCCACGTCCACATCAGATGGCACGACGATCCCGTGCTTCTCTCCTCGCCTACGCTGCTTCTGCTTGCCATCTTTGTGGACTCGGCGAAGATTTTGGTAATAGTGAGAGTCATTGTGGTCACGTTCAAGAATCTTCTGCAAAACATCGTCGTCATCATCATGCCCATGATTATGGTGTTTGTGTCTGTGGTTTACTCTACGACGATGGTGGTGATTATGCGTGTTGACACCATGGCGATGCTGGTGATGATGAGGACGACGATGATGATGGCGGTGGTTTAAGGCGATTTCTCTGGTTTGTTGTAATAATAACCTATGATGATCTGAATCAAAATGATCTTCGTACCAGTCGTATAAAGGATCAAAGAGTCCCTTTTGGTGCAAGAGCCAGAGAAGGACACAAGCTGTGAGGTTTATATATAAAAACAAAACCACAAGTTAGTTTAAATTATAATTATGTATGACAGCGATTGTTGCGGTTTGAAAACGCTTACTGGTAGGGAAGAGAGTGAGGAGGAGGCCGAACATAACCATCCAGCTCAAGCAAACGTATTGAATGTGGCAGCTGAAGTCGAAGAAACTCGAGCATTTGTTTCTGAACACATTGTTGATTCCTTTTTTCAAGTTATCGCATTCTCAAAGAAAGTCATCAAGAGAATAATTTTAAGAAAAGTGTGTAACGTAACCTGCAAGATTCTCCGGTGATGAAATCGACTAAACCATTCACTAGTTTGGTCCATATTAGCCTAATCGATTCAAAGAAACCTTTAGGGAGAGTCTCTGGAATTTGAAACGGATTAGTAACCTGCACGTTTATAGTAAACTTGTCACTCAAGGATCTTACATCGACAGTCATCAAGAACTGAACAAAATTTAGAGAAACAAACCTGAGTTCCATTGTCAAGTACGGTAGCTGTCGTGCTGAATTGGCACTCGGCTCTGTCTACTTCGTTGAACTGAGAATCCTTTAGTATAGCTACACCATACAAAGAGAGAAAACAGATAACTGTTTACGCAAGCAATCAAGGAAGTGTAAAAGAAGGGAGATTAGTCAAATAACCTGTGCATCTATATTTTGCAGCCTGATCTTTGGTAGGGTACAGCTTAAAAGATCGAGTTGTAACATCATTTGGTTTTATAATGAAGAATTGCTCCTGAAACAAGTTTGTATCATTCCTTTTAACAATGATTTATAATATTAACTATTAAGTGAAAGTTAGTTAGTTACCTCAACGAAAGCCACACCTTTGGAGCAATCAAACTGCACAGGAGGAAACTAGGATGCAACTATCAAGAAAAATTTCACAGTATCAAAGTAGAAGATAAGGTTAGTTTTACACATAGTACCGTTAAGCTATAAGATGCTTCTACTTCACCGGTGTTCTTGGTTGTGACTGCAGCAACTCCAAATTGTTTTAGTGCCTCGAAAGTCGGTATTGCGATGTTTATGATCTTACCAGGGCTCCTACGACCACACAAACGTTACTTTACTTTATACTTTATAATCAGAATATAAGAAAAAGAAGCTGAATACTTTTTATAATATTACTTTTGGAAAACATATTCAATATCATCAGCTCTTAGCTCGATCATTAGATTTGTGTTGAGCGTTTCCGTGACTCCTATAGAGAACGACTGAGGCCCTGCGTTCTGTATCATCATGTACATAAGCTTTTGATAAGCCAACAACAAATTTTATTATTAATTTAGAAACTATGAAAAGCTGAAAACTTAACTGGATGTTGATTGATCCTCTCAAATCTTCCTTCCAGTCCATACAAAGGAAACTGGTGGCGGTTTATCCGGTTCACATCTGCCTGAAACAAACTTGTTATCGGCGCAACAGTGACCAAATAAGGTATTACATAAAGCTATAAGTTATTAATAGGACCGGTCCTGAGATTTAAGAGGATATAAACATTTTAGTGTAAATCTTAATAGTTTGATAATTTAACAATCATATGATTTATGTATATTAGCTCAGTGACAATGTTTCATTGGACTATGTTCGGTCTTGTTTCTTAAGTACTGACCTCGTGGAAGTTCCAAAGTTGATTATGCAAGCAACTCCAATATGGTGCATAACAGAAGTTTGGTTGGTTGTTATAAGCTTCATAGCCAACACCGATCTTGTCACACTCTATGCCATCCAATGTAAATCTCACTCTCTCAAGCAGCATCCACATTGAGTAGTTTCCACCTAAGTTCCCTGGCTGTCCCTCTGCCGCCACCTATTCAAAATATTCTTCTAGCATTTTTGTAATACGGCTCATTAAGTTAAAAGATTTCAAATGGATATAGAGTTATTTATACCTCTCTTGGGATTACAAGATAGAAGTTCTCAAAAGAAGGAATACTTGTGTAACCAGCAAAGTCTCCTATGAGATTAACCTTGAGGAAGTTATCATTTGCAGTAGCTGTTCTATTTTCAGGACCAATGATCACTTCCTGCCAGTTAAAGAAGAATCATAAAAGACAGAATAACTCCGGAACAAAGCTAAGCTTGAAGCAATGAAGTAGACATACTGAAACTCTAGTTCCTGTCTTCAACTCAATACGCACGCTAAACCCTAGAGACCGTTGTCCAATGCTGAAAACGTGGTACCTACAGGAGAGAGAGATCAAACAAATGGCCAAACTTCTAGAAGCCTGAAAACAACCTTTAGAGTAAATCCACATTGAGTGAGGATCTGTACCAGTCACCAGGGAAACGAAGGCAATGCGCAGTGTTTGCTTTCCCTTTTATCAACTTCTCAACTGATAAAAGTCAAGTGAAGAAAATGAGAGTTGTAAATTATTCTTCACAACATACAAATAACGCTTCCTCTAAGCATAATCCAGTGAACCATTAACACTCGCACACAAATTTTAAACAACTAATATCATACGTTTTATGGTTCCAGAAATAGTAAAAAAATAAAATAAAATTTTATACTAAAATGTTTATAGTACCCAAATTTTATTAACCAAAGAGATTGAATGTTAAACCAAAGAGATTGAAAATGTTAAGACAAAGAAACACGTACATATGTCTCCACAAGATGAAGGAACTCTTGTTTGTGGTCCACATGGACAACAGACAGGCTGAGTCTGCACCAGAACGTTACCTTTGTCATCACGCAGCCTGTTCCGATAAGTATTTACCGTTAAAGCTAAACAAGAAAGAACTATATATATCGTAAAGAAAGATATTTGCCTCTCGCATATTCCAACGATATCTGGTCCAGCATCTGGCTCACACTTTCGAGTGGTAACGTGAAACTCTTGAGGTTTATAAGGCACATCCTGAACCAAGATTAGAGACTGATTCATGATGATAATCAACTTTAAACCAAACCCATTTAAGACAGTAAAACATAACTTCATACGTACCCTAATGTAAGTTAGGTCATAGAGAGCATATGCTGCTGATTTGTTCACTGTGATAACCGGTGGGATACGTACGGTCTTCATGTTGCTACTCGAATTATCTTCCACTTCGACGATCTCGGCTACAATCGAAGCCTCTCCTCCGCTCTTATTCGTCGTCACGGAAAAAAACATAATGTGATGAGCAAAAAAATCATATGATATAGCGCACAAATATAACAAGGCTTACGGATCCACTGGGGACAGCGAGATTCAAGACGATTTTAGTTGAGCAGTTGAGGTTTCCTGAATCGTTTGTCTTCTCACACTTTTCTAGCTTTGATTTAGACAAGATCTGGACTCCGTCCACTTTGTTGAATACAAAGAGGAAAGCTGCGGCGATTATAAGAGCAATTAACATCGCGTGATCCATCTCTCTTTCTTAATCGGACACGCGAAAGAAGAAAAATGGTGGTTTTGTTTTGAGAAACTGCTATGTTTTCTTCTCTTAATATTTTTCCAACGGTTGATTTGGTTTTCTAATTTCTGTAATGGTAGAGTTGGAGTTGGTTTATAAGTAAACCAAACTAAACCAATGAATAATGTTGAATCAGAAGAAACAAAAAAATCATTATCAAAAAGGATAATCTTAATCTTGTAAGAGCATCTCTATTCATACTTCATAATTTACTTCAAAATGGAGTTTGGAACAAATTCAATTTCATTTTCCACTTTATAATGGAATGTTTACTCTATAAATGAAACAATCATTTTATTTTTTGTTCATTATTTCAATTTTCGTTCCAAAAATAGAATATGGTTGGAACAAATTCAATTCCAATATAAAATTATTCTATTTCGGAGAAAAATAGATTTCTTTTTTATTGGAAATGCTCTACTACATGGATGTCAAACTTTAGTTTTCACTCCAAAATGGAATTGAATTTATTTGAACCATACTCCACAAATTGAGTGGAAAATAGAATAATGAAGTAACAATAAAATGATTATTCCATAGAATAAATCCATATTTATTTCATTATACAGCATAAAATGGAATATACTTAGGTTCTAATTGATGACATGTAGCATTGAAGTCGAGTTGCAATATGTATTACAATTCGATGTAACTTGCAGTAAAAATTATGTGGTAAAAACTGTAACTTTATGTGGTAAGTTTTGCAGTAAAAATTAGAGTTACTATTTTAGTAAAACTGATGACTTGTAACCTTTTTGATGTATAATTTACAGTATAATTTTCAATAAAATAAATATAAATATAAACATATAATAATGAATTATTATTAATAACAAAAACTATTAACCTATTTAAAATAAAATAAATAATAAAATTATTTTTAATATGTATAAAAATAAATTTTAACAAAAGATAAGCTGCAATATATATTTTTCTAAGAACTAAACTTACTGATGATATTATTTATCCGATATCAATAACAAAATAATTTATAAATTTTCAATCCAAATAAAATCTACAACTAATAAGATTATGTAAGATAATAATTTAATAATTCAAAAATAGGAACAAGAAAGAGAATAAAAAAATATTTGATTAACACAAAATGATGTGAAGTATATAATATTATTAAAAATATTTCCAGAAATAAGAATAAGATATTGCTATGGTGGTTTTGGAAATACAAATAATATTTTATTTACAAACAAAAAAATTCCAAAACGTATAACAGTTTTCGTACGCGGAGGTAGAGTGTTTCAGATTTATTATTCACTTTGTATTTTAGACAGAAACTTTAATTATAATTGTAACTCAAATCCTAAAACATTGGATTGATCATGATGTTGCATTAAGTTTTGGTTTAACAATTTTACAAAGGGTGTAAATCAAAATTGTAATTCAACCATAATACATGATAACTCAAATTTAAAATAAAAAAAAATTAAATTTAATGCATGATTGGTGATATTTTGAGTTATCTATGAATTAAACTCTCAACTCAAACTAAATCAATGTTACCACATGTTACCAATTAAAGTCAGATTTTTTGTTTTAAATTCTATTTTGAAATAAATCATGGAATGGGGTTAAGTGACTGAAAAAGTGTAAATTTAAGTGAAAAACGGAATGAAAAAAGAAAACGGAATGAAAAAAGAAGTGTAAATTTAAGTCACATTTAAACAGCTCTTATCATTTGTTTGAGCTATAAGCGAACCATTTTTGGCACTAGAGATCATATTACATACTGAAGCAGATGGATACATCCCTGAACCAATCATCTTCTCAACCAAATCCTCAGCCTCTTTCAATTTTTTTTCTTTACAAAGAACGTCAACCAAATAACTATAGCTAGCAACATTTGGAGCCAACTCTTTATCTCCCATCTCTCTTAGCAACCTCAACGCTCTATAAGAACTACCTTCCTTACAATACCCAAGAATCATCGTATTGTAGATCACCTCGTTAGGTTCTACCTTCTTCTCGACCATCGATCTAAAAAGCCTCGATGCTTCGTTCATCTGACCTTTGATGCAAAACCCGTGAATCAACACGCTATAAGTATGAACATCCGGAACTAATCCTAAACTCTCCATCGACGTTCGAAGCTGGATTGCTCTCTCCATGTTATCAGACCGAGCAAACGTATCAATGAGAATCGTGTATGTAACTTTCGAAGGTTTAATCCCTCTCTCTTCCATCTCCTTAACTATCTTAGCTGCTCCTGAAGTATCTCCCTTCTTACAAAACCCAGAAACTAGAATATTATACGTGACTAGAGACATAGACATACCTCTAGACTTCAGATCTCTGCACAAACTCAACGCCTTGCCTAACTTCCCCACGTTACAAAACCCATCAATCAAAGTGTTGTAAGTGATCAAATTCGGGTTGATCCCATCGCTCTTCAGATGTTCCATCAACCTACAAGCTTCACTCGCATTCATCTCTCTACACAACCCACCGATTAAAGTATTGTAAGTAACAACATTACACGAAACCCCTCGCTCACGCATTTCGTCGAACACTTTAAACGCGTCTTTCGTTCTTCCGTCTTTACAAAGCTGATTCATCACACAGTTGTAAGTGTAGAGATTGGGTAAAATCCCATCCTCCTTCATCTTCTCGTACGTCTCAAACCCTTGTTTCGTAAGCCCGTTCTTGAACAACCCGTGAATCAAAACCGTGTAAGTACGCTCATTAGCCACTAACCCGATCGTCTCAATTTCGAAAAACAAAGCTTTGGCCTTTTCGATCTCTCCTCTCTTGCAACACCCGTCGATCAAAGTAGTGTAGATAACGACGTTTGGTGAAAACCCATTTGCTCTCAACTCAGCAAGAAGGTGAAAGCTCTTGTCGATTTCACCAGATTCGCAACATGCTTTGATCGCGATCCCGAAGCTGTACACATCGAGAACGACTCTCCCCTTGTTCTCATTGAAGAAAGCCCAGAACTCGTCGAAAGAAGACGACCCCGCAACGAAAGTTAAGAGATTGTTGAAGCAATTCCATCCGGGGACAAGACCCTTATCGATCATCTCGGTGAAGTAGGAGACCGCGGAGTCTAGGGATTGAGATTGGATGCATGTACTGATGATTACTTCGTAGAGTCGAGAGTTGGGTTTTGAAGTTTCTGATTGTGTTAAGTACCGTAAGAGTGAGGAAGGAGTGAAGGATTGGGAGTGGATTCTTCTGGTGATCGCTTGAAGTAGGAGAGATTGAGCGTGAGGGAGTAAGTTTCCAGAGAGAAGGAGATGAAGGAGGACTGAGAATGATTCGTGTGTGTGTTGAACTCCGTGAAGATTGGATGGATTCAAGAGAGAGAAGGCTTTCAGTGGAGGAACTTTGATTAGATTCGCTAGGAGAATGAGTGTTTTCTGGGCTTTCTCCGCCATAGGGGATACGTTTAAACGCAGAAACTTTCAGGAAAGAAGGTGAAGAAGACAAAGGAAGCCATGTTTTGAGGTTAATTAAGCAAAAGCATTTCTGAATTTTTGAGGCGAGTCTACTGACTATAAAAAGAGGAGAGAGTAGTCTTTTTTTTTCTTCCCCATATTGAAATTCATTCATAATTAAAATACTAATATTTATGAGAGAGTTACGTAGAAGAACATTTTATGATTTATGTTTTCACTAAGGTACACATTGCGAAAATGTGAAAATGACACACATTCTCTTGCCACCTATTTTATTTGAGACAAAATTGACTTTGCTTTTGTGTAATGAGAAGAGTTCTTCTTTTAAGGAGGTTAGAGAGTTGTAACTAAATTTGTTTCTAATTGCAATAAATGATAAATGTATTAACTAAAAGGTAGATATATCAGAGAAGGTGAGTTGTTTTGGGACGTTAGATCTGTTTATAGACATAAGATCTAACAGCTGGGGATATGCTAGCATTTTACAATGTTGCTTGGTAGATGATGCAATTAAGAGGAATACATCGATGGTGAAAGTAGGTGAAGACATCCTTTTTCGCTAGAGCTTGGGTTTGTGTTGAGAGATACATTGAAAGAGAAAATGAGCCGAGTCAACTATAAATCTCTTAAACATGTTGTGTCTCTCTAACGAATCTATTTCGCGGAGCTAATGCAGATGGATGAGATGTGTTTGGTAATGGGTGGAGCATCGGTTTGTGGTTCCTATGGGAATGGGAGTTCGTGGTGGACAAAAAGAAGATGGTCGGATTGGGGTTCTCAGGTGTGTTGTGGACGGGACTCTCGTGGTTAATGTGATTGTTGTAGTGGTCGGATGTGTTGTGGATGGGACTCTCGTGGTTAGGAGGAGTGTTGTTGTGGTCGGGAGTGTTGTGGTCAAGGCTCTGGTGGTCAGTGTGTGAATGGATGCTGATGTTGGCGACAGTGCCAGTGTGATCTTGTAGGCTTTGGTCTGGGTGGAGGTAGTGTTGTGCGGCATATTGGCTAATGATAGGGGAGTGGCTTCCAAGTGATTCTTGTTTCTCCGGCTGAAGTGGGACCTGAGAAAAAAATAAAAAGAGTCGGTGAAAGAGTGTTTGCATTACGAAGCGCCATGTTGTGTAAGTGTCTAGAGTGAAATCTCACCGGGATGTAGGGCGCAGTTTTCGTCGGCTGTTCGGCTGTATGGGTTTGAAATTTTGTTAATTTAGTTTAACGGCTTTAACCCTTTCACTAATAGATCTTTCTTTTGGTTCCTAAACAAAAAGTATCTGAAAAAATTTGATTGTATCATACAAAAAGAAATACAAACGTTTACAAAATGCAAAAACTATCATCTTATATGAATCTCGTAAATACCCAGAACATGGAAGACGCATGCGGGATCTTCTTTGTTATTCATATCTCATCTGATCACCTCTTATCTGACCACTGCGCACTTGACCCCTCCCCCCCCCCCAACTCTCATGTCCACAGCCACCGCATCCACACAACTGTCGTCTACACCGATCACATCCACACATCCTCTGTCCACAAAAGCCACATCCACACCTCACATATCCCCGACATCGACATATACAGATTCCCAGTTCACAATATCCACACAAACAAAATGTACACCTCAAACATACATGTTACATGAGGTTATCCACCGTCTTCCTCTTCCACTTCATGAGAGCTAGCAGTCGCATCGTGCTCTCCTCACCGGAGCTCGCAACTGAAACTGCCGCGGCGTAGAAAAAACAAGCGGAAAAGAACAGGCGGCTGAAGAGAACACAGAGAGTTGTCTGATTGAGAAATAGGGATCGAAAATATGTCGAGAGGGAGAAAGGGGATTAACCTTCCATGTGGAGTTTGTCTGTTAATCAATGGAGGCAGAAAAGAACAGAGATTTGAGGTCGAGAAACAGAGATCAAAATTCCAAGATCGCGAAACCGATATCAAGATTCGGGAACGATAAACAACAATCAGGAAAACGTCGACGGTGATAAAGTTTGATTTAGGTTCAATTTCGGAGTTCGATTTCTGGATCTAGAAGATGTCGGGGGGGGGGGGAAGAAATTAGAGTTCATCTCTCAACGGTGAGTCTTTACACGATAATAGATTTTGTGAAGATAGAGGAAAAGATAAGGTTATTAGAAGAAGAAATGTTTTATTTTTTTTAAAAGGTAAAAAAATTATATCGGTTTGGTTAGTTGGATTGGCTAACGAGCGACACCTCTCTCTTAGTTGGAGATTATCTTGGTAAATCTAACATGAGAAAGTGTCTCATAGACACAATGTGTCTCTTAGTGATATTAGAAACTCAAGTTGCGTCTCCTAGCGTAAATATTTCAATATTTATATAGAGCTGACAGCAAAATGAAATATCCACGGAAACAAGAACCCAAAGAAAAAGACAACTAGAAACCACACGATTTAAACCACACGGGGTGACTTAACGATAAAATAAAATCTACTCCACTACTAGAACCAAACAAACAGTTAACAAATAAGAATATGAGCATATAAAATAACGACTAGCAATTTTTAAAACTAAGCAAAAGCCAATGATTGGGAGTTACCACTGCTGCCCATAGCTCACTACTCAGTAACCTCCACTTCTGCACCCAAATTATGACTTCTCGTTGTTTCCTCGCCCGCCAAACAATAAAACCAAGAACCGGAAGCTTTAAAACTCAACAAGGAGAACCGCTACTCGGTCCATGCGCCTTGGAAACTGATGTGACGTAATAAAAAATGTCAAATTCCTTACAAAGAAGCTCTCCCAACACACCAAGAAGATGAAGCCTTATCAACCGAACTTCTTCGGTATCACACTCGGAGGAAGAAACCAACGGCAAGCAACCATTAGATACATTACCCTAGAAGAAAGACTGATAATACAAATGTCATACTCCCTACGAAAAGACATTAGACCTATAATTGAACATGGCCAAAAAAAGACGGCAACAACCTTCACTAAATGAATTCCATTTCCTAATTAGTCTATCAATCTCCAAAAGATAAGCTTGCCTTCAAAGCCAACATTATCGACACAAACATAGCATAAAAGTCCAAAAGATTGGCCTTACGTTCATGTCTCAGCAGAACCTAAGTCATGAAACTTAGCCATAAAACAGATAAACATGCCCGGCTAAACAAGCGAACTTTGGCTACAGCCTCGAAACCGAACAACGCTTCCAGGGGTGCCGAGCTCTAACCATTAATTGGATACAAAGCATCGCTGTCGGCAACGGTATGTTGAGCTCTGCCACGTGACTCGAGCTGTCGCCGAGAAAGAAGTTCCACAGATCTGAAAAAAACTGAATCTGACGAAGCCATTCAGTCCTAAACGCCGACCCTCTTCACCATCGTCACGCCGTGAGTCTCGCCATTGCTCCATGTAAAGCCGTGATCTTTTCCGTCGAAACGAAAAAGGATAACGCTTTGTCAGCCATAGAACAACGAGCATCTCGACAAAAGATTGAGCAAAGGTGAAGAGAGCAAAAGAAAATAAGATTGGAAAAATATTGGAGCCTCCGGGCCTCCGACACCGACAAAAACACTGGACAGAACTAGGTTTTTTTTCAGAAGCGGCGGCGAGCTGAGAGAATTTGATGTCAATTTCTTTATATCTGGAGGAGAGAAGAGC
Source organism: Brassica napus (assembly GCF_020379485.1). NCBI lineage: Eukaryota > Viridiplantae > Streptophyta > Magnoliopsida > Brassicales > Brassicaceae > Brassica > Brassica napus. The sequence goes on from NC_063452.1 coordinate 28,830,620, forward strand.
TAGAGGTGGGTATTCTCGTACCCATTTGAATTCAGTTTGGATTTATTACAATTTGGGAATTAAAGATTTCCGCTTCATTTAGGTATTCATTCATTTTGGTTCAAGTTCAAGTTCATTTTGGATCTTTTCATATTTGGTTTAGATTGGATAATCCGTTTATATTTTTGAAAAAAAATTACATGCATATATACTTTAAATTTCTCAAAAATTTAAACTAAAAATGATATATTACAGATAAATTTGAATAATGTATGTCAAAATACCTAAACTTAACATCTAAATTGGTTTGGTTTGAATATTTGGACAGAGAATTAATTGATATTTTAAGTATTTTTGGTATTTTAAATATTATTTGGCTATTTTAAACATTTTTTGACTATTTATAAATATTTTCAAGTAAGTATTTTGGACAATTTCAAAAGATCTTATATATATATGTATATATATATTTTTTTTTGTATAGTTTTCTCTATATTAAATATAAAATAATTGGATCGGGTTCGGTTTTAGTTTTCTAAATACCAAAATTTTAAATTCATTCGGAGTTAACCAATTTTGGTTCGAGTTTTCACATAACATTTTATTGGATTCGGTTCGGTTTTTTTTCGAATTTGAAATTTTTTTGTTCAGCCAGGGACTACAAAACAAGTGAAGAGAGTGTAGGGACTAAATGTGAAAATATTTCTGAGTTTCCTCACGTTGTTATTGTTTGTTTCTTTTTTTATCTCTCACCTTTCTGGAAATTTTTGTACGTCCAAAACTCCAAAACCTTTTGGAGCAAATCGCGATCGAACTGAGGAAATCAAGAAAGCTATTCAAATGTCAGCGACGACGACGACGAACACGACGGGACCGGATTCTGCGGCCTCTCCGCCTTCTTCTCGCGTCGGTAGGGCCAATTCCGACGGAATCATCGACACGACGCCGTTACTCCCTTCCGGCGTCTCGAGAGCCGCGAGCGTCGACGGAGAGAACGGAAATCAACGATCCGCTAGGCGCCAAGGCCTCAGAGAGGCAGCGAGGTTCCTCCGCCACGCTGGAAGCCGGAGGATGATGCGAGAGCCGTCGGTGCTGGTCAGAGAAACCGCAGCCGAGCAATTGGAAGAGAGGCAGAGCGATTGGGCGTATTCGAAGCCCGTGGTGTTCCTCGACATTCTCTGGAATCTCGCCTTTGTGGCGATCGGCGTCGCTGTTCTGATCCTCAGCCGCGACGAACGGCCCAATGTGCCGTTGAGAGTTTGGGTGGTTGGTTACGGTGTTCAGTGCGGGCTTCACATGGCATGCGTCTGCGTCGAGTACAGGAGGAGGAGGTGTCGGCGAAGGAGAGACACGCGCCATGGATCGTCAGCTTCTTCGTCTCCTTCTTCCACGCAGCAGTACGTTTCGTTAGCACAATTGGAGGATACAGGAAACACTAGGTAACGATGTTCGTCTTTCAACAGTTTTGGATCAGATTTGATCTTGAAGCAGCAGCAGAGTTTCTTGGTTATATAAATAAAAGCAATTGTGGAATCTTGGATTCTAGGTTGATGTTGCTTATTGTACATGGGGATCAAAATGCAACATTTAGGTTAGAAGATATTTTTTTTTTATCTTTCTTTTTGGTGAATATTAATATCAGCTTATGTTCTTTTAATGTTTAGAAATTCAAGCCTGATCGAGAACATGGTTGGAACTGATCTTTTGTCAGAGTCTCAGAGATAGTTTAAGCCATTTCGATCCTTCTTTGTTGTTAGTTTGAGTTTCCCTTCGTTCCCATATGACCCTTGTTGATCAATGTGGAAACTTGGTTTCTAGGTTAATGTTAGTTACTGCTTATAGTATCTGTAAATCAAAATGCAACTTTGTTTACCTTCCTTTTTTTGGTGAATATCAGCTTATGTTCTTGTAATGTTTAGAAGTCCATGCCTGATCTTGTGTCAGAGTCTCAGAGATGGCCTAGGCCATTTCATCCTTCTTTATTGTTAGTTTGAGTTTCCTTTCGTTCCTATATGACCTTTGTTGATAGTTGATTTTTAATGGTCGCAGTAATTCTGCAAAGCATCTTGAATCAGCCAACACAATGTTCTCGTTTATCTGGTGGGTAATCGGATTCTACTGGGTATCTGCTGGAGGCCAAACACTATCTAGTGATTCTCCTCAGCTCTATTGGTATTTTTTTTTTTCTTTGAAAGTTTTATCTTTTGGGGATTGTTTGTTTGAATTTGTAACTCTGGTGTTTTTTGTTTTAACTTGCAGGCTGTGTATCATATTTCTTGGTTTCGATGTTTTCTTTGTTGTATTCTGTGTTGCACTGGCTTGTGTTGTCGGCCTGGCCGTTTGCTGCTGTCTTCCATGTATAATTGCAATCCTATATGCCGTTGCCGACGAGGTTATCTCTCTTCTACTTTCATTCCCATAACAATTATATAGTTTAGATCCCTCGTAAACCCAACTCCGAACTGGTGCAAAACAGGAGGGAGCATCGAAGAAGGACATAGATCAAATGCCGAAATTCAGATATAGAAAGATTAGCAACGATGAAAAGCTCCAAGGCGAAACTACAAATCGAGGAATAATGACGGAGTGTGGAACAGATTCACCTATCGAACGCTCGCTTTCTTCAGAAGACGCGGTACTCCTCCTGATAATAGCCATTTTAATAAAGTTCCTGTGATATAAACAATGTCTCAAAAAGTGTTTAGATTGAGAAGGCGTTGCTTTCTTGTGTTTCTTATGCAGGAATGCTGCATATGCCTGTGTGAATATGAAGACGGAGTTGAACTAAGAGAGCTACCTTGTAACCATCACTTTCATTGCACTTGCATCGACAAATGGCTTCACATAAACTCTCGTTGCCCGCTTTGCAAGTTCAACATCTTGAAGAATGAAAACGAAGTCTAGTGATCATTCGTGGGATCAATACCAGAAAGTTTTCAGGTAAAATGTAAAAACTCTGGTGCGTGTTTAAGTGTTTGTGCAGTTAGAATTGTAGATCAATGTATTGTGTATTACATTGAACTAGTGAGAAACATGTGAATTCATCCTTGGACCTGCTTTTTTTCTTTGGTGTGTGTTTCTGGTTTTTATTAAATAAATAAATAAAAAATCAAAAATTTATATGGGGAAGCGGTCACCAAACAAACGGCTGCGTCACGCCGTTACTGAATATGGGAACGAAACTTGCAAGCTAAACGACGATCTAAAACTTGCGAGCTAAACTGTTTGATCCAAAAATGGTGTTTATCTTTGTGATGTTTGTTGGAATCAATCAAATAAAAAATTTAAAAATAAAAGCTTAGACTCTTGAGGTTTAAGAGAAATCTTAAAAGAATCAAATGAGAAATGAACATCAAAAGAGTTTATTGATTTAAGATTGTATTACATGTAGGATTACAAGTGTAAATAAATCTAGTAATCCATAAACCCCTTTGTAAGAAGTATTTTAAGTCTAAAATGGAGAAAAAGAGATCCTTTGCTAAAGAGATGTGTCCCCTTATTTATACAAAGATTCTAGGGTTTTATAGCCAAATGAGCCTAGTTCCTTGTCTTATGGACCTTGCTAGAGGATCAAGATCCACTCCCAACAATAAGCCCCCCAAAGTTCGTTGAGAGAGATGAAGTCGATCTCTGCGAACTTTATGAATAGGGTTTATTAGACAATGAACTAGACACATTCATGCCTATGACGGTTTAGGCGAGTTTATTTCGAACTTGTGCCTAGTAATAAGCAAGTTTGCTTTAAACTCGTGCTTAGCGAAAGACGAGTTTACTTGACTCATGCTAAGACAGAGGCGAGTTTACTGAGAGCTCGTGCCTAGTAGAAGGAGAGCTTCTGTAAACTCATGCCTAGCAAAGACGAGTTTCTGTAAACTCGTGTCTAACAATAAGCGAGTCGACCACAAACTCGTGCTTAATAAAAAGCAAGTTCAATTTAAACTCTTGCCTAAAATACATGTTTACCGAACTATTGCCGACCCGAAGTCTCGTGTTGAGATCGTGTGTGCCGAGCAAGTTGTTGGCGTGTATGCTTGTCAGGCTATGATAGTGTTGATGAACGCGCTGTGGAGTTGCGAGGGCTGTGGTGAGCTCGTGATTGGCAACGCGGAGTTGTGCGGACCGTGATCACGTCAGCTAGAGCTTGTACCGGAGTCTGAGCTCGTCATATGTCTGCCTCGCAATTGATTCTGGCGCACAAAGAAAAATATGATGATTATCATCCGATCAAGTTTATTCAAAAAAGATAATCAAAGTTTTGTGTAATTGATAAGCAAGCAATGATGATGATCAGATAATTGCTCAGCTCTTGCATACGATGTTAGTAATTTATTTATAACTAAACAGCATGCACAGGTGGCAACCAATAAAGCAATCAAGATTATAGAATACTTATCTTTGAGGACAAATAGTTGCTGCTAGTCGCTGAAGAAGGATGGTTTTGAGATGATCTCATGATAAGCTCTTTCCACTGATGGAGTGTGAAAGATTGAGCCTTCTAGTCGACAAGCCAACGTCACATCCTCATCTCTGCAGGATCCAACATCTCGCAAGCAGCCTTCTGGTGGTGAGCTCTGCCTCAATGGGTCGTTTTGATCTTCGCCGGGAACAAGCCTTGAGCTTCATTGTAATAAGTGAAAGGATGAGACGAGAAGCTTGTAACGAGACAGCCTTGTTAGGAAATATGCGGTCAAATTTTGCGGTAAACCAGAATTTATGGGAGCGGGAAAACACACACACAATTGTTAACGGAGTTCGGCCAATCTTGCCTACGTCTCCGGACCTGCTATAGATCTTTTATTATCAACCCGAGAAACTTTTTTACAAGCTCTCAACTCACACCCGACCCAAAATACACTCAAGAAATTACACTTAATTTCTTATAGAGAAAAATTTTCTCACAAGAAAGAATTTTTTTTTTTTTTCTCTTGCTCACTCTCTTCTTCTCTTGTTTTCTCTTTGTTTTGGGATGATTTTCCTCTTATCCTTCATGCATGTATTTATAGGAGGGGGATTTTTAAGTTGGTGGTGAGTTGGTGTAACAACCAAACTTACCAACCAAAAACCAAAAAAAAAAAAAACGTGTTCTTCACCATCACCAACTTGCATGCGTTATTTTTTTATCAACAATCTCCCACTTGAAGACTGATTTCAATCTGTCTTCACACTTTGATCGATGTAGCAGGTCTTCTCAGCTTGTTACTCTGACAAGCCAACTGAGGTTACACACAACCTCAGCTTATCATACGGCACGACCTTCGTTAGCATGTCTGCCGGATTCTTGCTTCCTGGGATCTTCTCAAGCACCAACATTTCATCTTCCAACGCTGATCTGATGAAATGATATCGACGATGTATGTGCTTCGTCCGAGCATGGTAAACTGGATTCTTTGCCAAGTCGATGGCACTCTTACTATCACAGTACAACACACTTTTCTCTTGGCCATGGCCTAGCTCCTCTAGAAAAGACTGTAGCCATATCATCTCTTTTGTTGCCTCCGTTACCGCAACATACTCAGCTTCACAGCTTGATAGAGATACAATTTTCTGCAACTTTGAAACCCAACAAATTGCAGTACCGCCAAAGGTGTAGACATACCCGGTTGTGCTCTTCGTGTTGTCAATGTCACCTCCATTGTCAGCATCAACATATCCCTGCAATCCCGTCTTAGACTTCGTGAAACGAAGCGATAAACTTGGATTTCCTTTTAGATATCTGAAAATCCACTTAACGGCTTCCCAATGTTCCTTCCCTGGATTGCTCATAAATCTGCTAACGACTCCCACTGCATGTGCAATGTCTGGCCTTGTACATATCATCGCGTACATCAGGCTTCCTATAGCAGAAGCATATGGAACTTTATCCATACATGCCATCTCATCTTCCGTCTTTGGAGACTGTTCTCTGGATAACCGAAAGTGACTTGCCAGGGGAGTACTAACTGGCTTCGTGTCATCCATGTTAAACCTCTTGAGGACTTTCTTCACATACTCCTCTTGTGATAGCTTAAGACCTTCCTTGCTCCTACTGATTCTCATCCCTAGAATCTGTCTTGCTTCTCCAAGGTCTTTCATCGCAAACTCTTCTGAGAGTTTCGTCTTCAAGCTATTGATCTCGTGCAAGTCTGCTCCTACTATCAGCATGTCATCGACATATAGGAGCAATATCAAGTAGGACTCTTCAAGCGTCTTGAAGTAACAACAGTGGTCAGCTTCACACCTCAAGAAACCAACGCCTTTAATAAAGTTGTCGAACCGTTTATACCACTGTCTTGGAGCTTGTTTTAAGCCGTACAAACTCCTTTTCAGCTTGCAAACAAGGCTTTCCTTCCCTTTGATCTCAAAGCCTTCGGGTTGCTTCATATAAATTTCCTCATCCAAATCACCGTGAAGAAATGCCGTCTTCACATCCATCTGTTGAAGATGCAGATCTTCTTGTGCTACCAGCCCAAGAACCGTTCTAATGGTCACCATCTTGACTACAGGAGAGAAGATTTCGGTGTAGTCAACGCCTTCTTTTTGTTGGAATCCCTTCACAACAAGCCTCGCTTTATAGCGCTTATTCCCATCAGGTTCTTCTTTTATTCGGTAGACCCACTTGTTATGCAATGCCTTTTTCTCCTTAGGCAAATCTGCTAACTCCCACGTGTGATTGGATAACAACGAGTCCATCTCGTCGTTCATTGCAAGCTCCCACTTGATCGACTCATCAACTTGCATAGCTTCCTCATAACATTCAGGCTCGCCTCTGTCTGTGAGCAGAATGTAGTTGAGCGATGGAGAGAATCTTACTGGCTTTCTGATGATTCTGCTTGACCGTCGTAACTCCGTGACTGGTGTATATGGGACCACTTCAGAATCATCACTTTCTTCAGCCTCACCACTCTCGTCTTGAGAGATTTCTTCTTCTGCTGTTGCGGTATCCTGTGGCAACTCCGGTGTCAGGATATCTTCTAAGTCAACAGCTCCAGGCTCTTTCTTCTCCGAGCCTTCTCTTAGCTTATCCTTGTACAACACTTCTTCGTTGAACACAACATTCTTGCTGCGGATGATCTTCCGATTTTCATCATCCCAAAACCGGTAACCAAACTCCGCGTTACCATAACCGATGAAGTAACACTTCTTAGACTTCGAGTCAAGTTTACTTCTTGCAGCATCATCAATATGAACATAAGCTAAACATCCGAACACCTTTAGATAAGAAAGGTTTACTTTCTTTCCGCTCCAAACTTCTTTAGGGATCTTAAATCCCAACGGCACAGACGGTCCTCTGTTGATTAAGTAGGCTGCAGTACTGATTGCATCTGCCCAAAACGTCTTTGGTAATCCACAGTGCAATCTCATGCTCCTTGCACGCTCGTTCAAGGTTCGGTTCATCCTTTCCGCTATTCCATTCTGTTGAGGCGTTCCAGGAATAGTCTTCTCCATCTTGATCCCGTTATCAGCGCAGTATCTCGTGAACTCGCCGCTGATATACTCACCACCATTATCAGACCTTAGACACTTCAACTTGAGATTCGTCTCAACCTCAACCATGGTTTTCCATCTCTTGAAAACCGAGAACACTTCATATTTGTTCTTCATGAAGTAGACCCACACCTTTCTTGTGGAGTCGTCGATAAAGGTCACATAGTAGTGCGAACCTCCCAGCGATGCAACAGGAGCGGGTCCCCACACGTCAGTGTGTACCAGCTCTAACTTCTCAGATTTTGGCTCTTTCCTCCTTTAGAGAAACTAACTCGTTTCTGTTTCCCAAGGATGCAACTTTCACACATCTGATGATCCACCGTTTTCAAATCCGGAAGAGCGCCATTTTCCACCATGAGTTTCATCCCTTTCTCACTCATGTGCCCCAACCTACAATGCCACAACTTGGTATGTTTGGCATTCTCGACAACAGCAACAGTGTCTTGATAACTCGTCGTCATATAAAGAGTGCCTCTTTTATGACCTCTAGCCACCACCATGGAACCTTTCTTGACTCTCCAGGCTCCACCACCAAAATTAACATCGTGCCCCATATCATCAAGTTGACCTACTGAAATCAGATTTCGCATCAACTTTGGCACATGTCTGACCTTGGTAATCTTCCACACACGTCCGTCTGACATTTTCAGGTTGATATCTCCAATACCAACTATGTCCAAAGGTAACCCATCAGCAAGATATACCTTTCCGTAATTTCCCGCAACATAATTTTCCATGATGTTATGGTGCGGTGTGGTGTGGAACGACGCTCCTGAGTCAAGCACCCATGAATCGACTGGGCTATCGACATAGGAGATTGACGCTTTGGTGGTATTTGCAGTTGCATCACGAGCTTCAATTTTCCTCGGGGAATCAACAGACACTACCAATGCATCAGCGATTTCACGTGTCACTATATTGGCTCCGCCTCTAGTGTTGTCTTCCTTCTTCGGTGGTGCTCGGCAATTCTTCTTAATGTGACCTGTCTTTCCACAATTCCAGCACTCTGCAGGCTGTCTGAATTTGGAATGGCCCCATCCATTCCTTGACTTCGATCTGCCATTACTCCGGTTATTTCTATCTGGGTTTCTCCCTCTGTTTTCCACGTTGAAAGCAGAGCTCGTTGATGCCTCCCCAGAGTCTATCCTTCGAACTTCCTCACCAAGGATACGATCTCTAACATCATTGAATTTGAGCTTTTGAGTACCCACAGAATTACTAACCGCTGCCCTCATCGGCTCCCAACTATTTGGCAGAGATGCCAACAAAATCAGTGCTCGCACTTCATCATCAAACTCGATTTCAATCGATGACAGTTGGTTGACAATCGTGTTGAACTCGTTCACATGTGCGGCAACCAGGCCACCTTCTTCCATCTTCAAATGAAAGAGTTTCTTCATGAGAAATACCTTATTGTTTGCCGAAGGTTTCTCATACATATCAGAGAGAACTTTCATGAGCTCTTCCGTGGTCTTCTCCTTCGCAACGTTGTGAGCAACGTTTTTCGACAGTGTTAACCTTATAACACCCAGAACTTGTCTGTCAAGGAGCTCCCACTCATCTTGATCCATCTTCTCAGGCTTCTTGCTCAGCGGTTGATGAAGCTTCTTTCCGTACAGATAATCTTCAATTTGCATTCTCCAAAATGCATAATCTGTACCGTCAAATTTCCCGATACTGTGCGCCAAACCGTCTTCGCCTCCCATCGTTTCTGAAATCACCGTGTATTAGAACACCTTCGTCGACAAACCGATGTTACCGAGAAAATTTACTATTCACGAAGTACTGTTCACGTGAATAGTAACCCCGCAAAAAATTTGACCGATCACCGTAACTCAGGCTCTGATACCAGTTGTTAGGAAATATGCGGTCAAATTTTGCGGTAAACCAGAATTTATGGGAGCGGGAAAACACACACACAATTGTTAACGGAGTTCGGCCAATCTTGCCTACGTCTCCGGACCTGCTATAGATCTTTTATTATCAACCCGGGAAACTTTTTTACAAGCTCTCAACTCACACCCGACCCAAAATATTTTTTTTTGATCAACAAGCCTTTGTTGCTGAGATAAAGTATTGAACTTTGTTGAGAACAAGTCTGGAGCTCCAATCAATGCCAAGATAACGTGATCTGAATCCAACGAAGAGGCTAAGACGTGATCTTGACAACGTCAAGCTCGGGGATGCGCGTTGATGGTGTTGATGATCACGAGATGAGCATAAAGAGACCGAGCTCGTCGTGGTCTATCACACGCTCCTCTGTTTTCTTCTATTCCTTTCAGAGCTTGAAGCACACATAGATGCAGGTAAAGCCATGTCTCTTACGCCTCCCGTGGTGGGACTTAAAGACGCGGAGCCTTCTTTACGTCTTGGTGTAGAAGTTAAATCTCAAGCTCGTCGACGGAGAACATTGAAGCTTGAGCTGTCCGCAAATCACATCTCACGCAAAGGCTCGAACCTGTGCAGCTCTTTCTCTCTAGTCATGACATGATCCGGACAACAACATACACGGTTTCTGTAACTCCTCTCAACTTTCTCTCACTCTGTCTCTTCTTTAGGAGATGCTGAATCTGTTTCCTTCGTGGAAAAGATGATGGTTGATGGAGTTCTGGTACGAGCATGAGACGGCGGGCTACAGACTTGAGCTTTGCCAAGGTAAAGTCTGCGATTGTAATCTTCACAGGCGAGCTTAACGCCTTTGCTGAGATCAGCCATGGTGGAAACAACACCGAGAATAGAGTCTTTCTAGAGAAGATAATCAAGAGACCACCATGGTTTGCTGGAAAGCTCGTACCTTTGAAGTAGAGACGATGAACTCCGCGTGTTCTCCTTGTCGGAAAGCTTCGAACTTTTTCCTAACCAAAGCCATTTTTGAGACGATTTCATCACTGCTTCTCTGGGATCTAATCATGGTCGTTGCCATCTCTCTTCTCACTCAGAGCCGTCGGTCTTGGTTCAGAGTCAGACACACCTGAGCCGTCGGAGCTCTCCGCGTCAGGGTAGGTGGTCGTTGCTTCATCGGTGGAGTCGTAAGCAGGTTTTTGAGATCGTCCTCACACCTGAGCCGTCGGAGCTCTCCGCGTCAGGGTAGGTGGTCGTTGCTTCATCGGTGGAGTCGTAAGCCGGTTTTTGAGATCGTCATCTTTCTTCGGCGATGAGCGTGACCAGTTTCATCACCAACGCGTCAGCTCACATAAAGTGTTGGGCCTTGCTGCAATTCTTATGAGCCCAAAAGGAGAAGACGGCGACCTGAGTGTCTTGGGCTCCTCGGTGGATCTTTTCGCGACATCAGAAATCAAGCTTTCATGGGAAGATTTTTTTTTTTTTTTTTTTTTTTTTTTCTCTCAAGTTTGATAGATTTCAAGATAGTTATTCAAGCCCCCCTCCTTCTAGCGCCAATTGTTTGATCAAAAAATGGTGTTTATCTTTGTGATGTTTGTTGGAATCAATCAAATAAAGAATCTAAAAATAAAAGCTTAGATTCTTGAAGTTTAAGAGAAATCTTAAAAGAATCAAATGAGAAATGAACATCAAAAGAGTTTATTGATTTAAGATTGTATTATATGTAGGATTACAAGTGTAAATAAATCTAGTAATCCATAAACCCCTTTGTAAGAAGTGTTCTAAGTCTAAAATAGAGAAAAAGAGATCTTTTGCTAAAGAGAGGTGTTCTTTTATTTATACAAAGATATGTCTAGGGTTTTATAGCCAAATGAGCATAGTTCCTTGTCTTATGGACATTGCTAGAGGATCAAGATCCACCCAAAACATAAACGACGTCGTTGTTGGTCAAAGAAGTGTGTCGTCGTTATGTTAATTTGAATTCTTCAAAAGCAGCATTAATGGAGTTGCCAAAACAAAAGTCAGATAGATGGGTAAATCAATATGAAAAGAATCTTTGTGTAAGGACGTTTTGGTCAATTCTGATCATTACTACTCGTGCGTGCTTTTTCCGCGCCTCCCCACCCCAAAACCTCCCGAAGCTCCTCCTCTTTCTTCTTTGATTTCCATTCCATGGGAGAGGACACCCAAGTTCGCTAAAGAAGCCTCCCTTCGTCAATTTCAAGATCTAAGAACCGATTTGTTTTCGTTTTTGAGTGCGAGGATGAACTCTCTGTTGGAGCGTTACAGGAACGATCGACGCAAGCTCATGGAGTTTCTTATGTCTTCGGGTTTGGTAAAGGAGCTTCGTTCCCATTCTGGTTCCTCATCTGCCTCTCTCTCTCCAGCTGATTTGGATGCTCTCAGCGCCGATTACGTCTTGGATTGCGTGAAATCAGGTCAGCTTACATGTCCTGAAGGAAATTTCAAACTTATATATTTTTCGCTGAGGACACACACAGCACATCCTTAGTTAGTGTCTGTTTTCAAAAATGAGTTAAGCTTGTCCCATATTGTTCTTAGTTCTTAGCGAAATAGATCATTTATTTGTGGACTTTTTCCGTCTGATATGGGTAATGAGGAAAGCTTTCTTTTAACAGCAACCATCCGAATCATCAATTTATATATATAACCTGTTGCTGAAACACTCCACAGGTGGTGTAGTTGATGTCTCCAAGGCCACAAAGAAATACAATTTTGAGTCCTCATACCCCGTTACGGTAACTAACTTGATTATTCTTTGTTTGGTGTCTTTAAATTCATCTTTGAGCTGATAAAAACTGCATTCTAAATGACATCTACCTAGTTTGACTAGTAAACACTGCAAATAGATTGTATCATTATTTGTAGGTAGATCAGTGATGATTCATGTGGCTTAAGCTGTTGATGTAAAACACCAATGCCTTTTGTTGATAATAACCGTTTAAAGTAATTATTTGCAGATTCACTCTGAGTCTAGAGATTCCTATTTTCTTGTATCGAGTCCAGATGCAGCAGGTTCTCCTCCTCGTCGTTCACCTCCCCAACCGGTTAACATTGAAAACTCCAGCAACAATGGTCACGTTGATTCTTCTAATACTCCTTCACCTATAGACTACACATTTAATGAGGAAACACCTGACATCAAACCCATGAAGCCTATCAAAATCATCCCTCTCGGCTTGCCACCCTTGAGAACAGGTATTTCATTTGACATTCTGTCCTAGCGTTTCCTTTTGAATCTTGATTTAAGTTAGTTTCCATCTTTTGAGTGAACTGATACATGGTGTTAGGAATTTTGAAGGGTTATCGGATGATGATTTGCGAGAAGCTGCTTATGAATTAATGATTGCGTCTATGTTGCTTTCAAGGTACTTGCCCTCTTTCTTTATTCCTTCATATATGTATATTCGGTTCAGACCTCCATCTATTTTGCGGATCGATCTGTGTTGTTTTTCTTTCTTCTGCACATTCTTATGGGCTTGTCATGAACAGTGCTGATGCATATCCTACTCAGAGAAGAAAGATGGAAAAGGGCTCAAAGCTTTTGTTAAGTTTGAAGAGAAAGGAGAAACCACAGCTACAGCCTCAGACCTCTAATGCTCACTCAGAGGTCATCAACATGATCCGTGTCCAGATGCAGGCAAGCTATATATTTAATATATTTAAATATGATACGTCCTAGGGAACCAGTAGATATCTGACGTAGTTGTAGTAGAGAAGGTCTTCTGGTTATACAAAGAAACTTTTTAATCTAACTGAGAATTAGCAACTCCATTTCTCAAATGTACTTAAGTTAGATACTTAGATCACATGTGCTACTGTAGAGCATGTTTTTAATCAGTGTTTGTTATTGCTTTAATAGATTTCATCAAAGATGGATACATGCATACGAAGAAATCTGGTACAATTGGCTCAACTGAGGACAGGTGAACAAATTGATCTTCCACAGTTAGCATTGGGGCTTTTGGTTGGTATATTCAAATCAGATTTTCCTAATGAAAAACTCTACATCAAGTGGAAGACTAGACAGGTGATCATTAGCTTCATATCTCCTTTTGAAACTGCTTGAGATGTTACATATATTTCTTGTTTTTTGGTTTGATATTGATTTACTATAATATCATGCAAGTCTAGTTATCATTCATCCTGGTGCTGTGCGATGAAATGTTTTTCTTATTGCTCTTTTAGAAACAAATACCTAAAGTTAGACTAAGTTAAAGTTAAAACGTAACATGTTTACTAGGCAGATGCTGCTTTTGTGGTTTTGTGTCCCTTGCATATTGAATTGACTTCTTCATCACCCTGCTGTTCTGTGCACTCAGTATCTTGGAAAGACAATGAAAGAGTGCTTGTTTCAGGCCATTAAATTAAGTGCTTTTTTCTACTGTCAACATAGGCTAACCTACTAGAAGAAGCTCTCTGTTTCTCACGTGGCCTGGAGAAAAATGAACGAGCAACTTTGAGAAAATGCCTTGCAACGATTAGAGAATCAAAGGTGAGTTTTATATTTGTGGTTTATGTGTTTCATAGCCAGAAAATTCTCATCTGGTGAAATGACTTAACAGACTTATCTTTCTTGAATCTAAAACTATTTTGGCTGCATAGGAATGGGACGTTGTAATGTCTTCTTCACTGCGGATTGATGTTCTATCTTCTATAAGGCATGTGGCATCAAAGTTGTCATCACTACCAGGGCGATGTGGAATTGAAGAAGAAACTTATTACTGGACTGCTATATATCACTTAAACATTAGACTCTATGAGAAATTGTTGTTTGGCGTATTTGATGTTCTTGACGAGGGTCAACTTATAGAGGTAGATTTTCTTACTTCTTGTTTTTTAAATCTTATCATTTGTCACACGCAAATTTGTGGCTCACTTCAAATGCATATCAGGATGCCTCATCAATGCTTTTCCATATGAAATCAATTTGGTCGACATTGGGCATAACTGAGAACCTACATAATGCAATATATGGATGGGTTCTCTTTCAACAGGTATGCCTTTACCTCAATTGGTTTACTTATTGTTTAGTCATCTGCCTTTACATGTATGGATGGGTTCTTTTTGCTATTTGATTCTCGCTGCCGTTGCATGAATGTTGCATTTATAATTTATACCAGACGAGAGTTTAAGGGAGCCACAACATTTACTCCATTTCTGTGAAGTTTGTGAGCACAGGTGAACCTTCTCTTCTAGGAAGCGCAATTCAGGAGTTACAGAAAGTTACTGAAGAGGGCAACCCGAAGGAAGATCTTTATTTAAGTCGTCTAGTATGTTCGAGGCAAACCATTGGAGCTGACATACACTTAAGTGTCTCCAAGGCAATTTTCACTTCAGCTAGTGCTTGGTGTGATGACAAACTTCAGGACTACCATCTACACTTTGGTAAGGTCAGTTCTCGATCTGTTATAACGTCTGAATATGTACATAATTTTGCGTATTCTTTTCAAATTTTCTGGCTAAGACTCTTATATGTATATCTGGTTAGCGTGTAAGTTGCTATTTTTCCTGGTAATCAAGATCGCTGGATTTATTTTTGCTACTTCCTATTTTCTCAAATGAAATACCCGTATCCATCTCTCTTGTATAAGTTTCTTGATCTTCTATGTCTCCTCAGAAACCTCGTGATTTTGGAATGCTCGTCAGCTTGGCATCAACGGTTGGACTTCCTCCAGCTGACTGTATGAGAACTGAGGTTGGCATTTCTTCTGTTTGCTACTACATCCATTTCCATTTTTCAACAACCTTTTCTTTTGCCTTTTCCAAATTATTTATATCCAGTTGAAGCTCACATGTCTTAGAAAAGTGCTGCATGCATAATTCTCCTTACTGGGCCCTTACTTGCAGTTTTAATTACCTTTTTCATTTTGATATTAACATTTGCGTAACTTCATGTGCTTTTCTGCAGTACAATTAACTAGCCATGTCTAGACATTTTTTTGGCATAACTATACGTTTTATGCATTAAGTGTTAGGTTGTAATGAAAAACATTTTTAGCTGAGTGTAGAAAGAAGAAATGCATTATCTAGTGTGGGCTTGTGATGTGGAGGAATGCTCCAGTGATCATTGTTGATACGATATTAATTTCTCTTGCAGCTTATCAAGCTAGACACATTGAGTGATGATGTTGGTGATAAGATACAGTCCTATGTTCAGAATTCTATAAAAGGCGCATGTGCCAGGGTGAGCCTTTATCTTGGTTTTCTCCTATTGCTATATTGTGTTATATCATGTATGCATATTCTTAAATCGATATTTTTCCCCTCCCAGGCTGCACATTTTGCGTATGTGAAATCTCATGGTGAGCGCACGCATGCTCTAGCTCTGCTTGCAAATGAACTGAGTGTCATTGCAAAGGCAGAGATCAATGAGTTTGTCCCAGTTTTTTCCAAATGGTTACCTGAATGTATGATGATCTCGGCCATGCTGCTGCATCGGTTTTATGGAGAAAGACTGGTTTGTCTCTAAGCATTTCAGTACTTAAAGAGTTTATAGTTTGTCTCTGGTATATGTATTTATAATTGATCTTTTTTTTTTACTGGAACAGACGCCTTTTCTAGAAGGCGTTTCATCCCTCTCTGGTGATGTTAGGAAAGTAGTTCCTGCTGCTTATATGTTAGAGGAAGCGTTAACTCAACTGTATAATTGTCATAGCAAATCCAAGTTGCACAAACCTTACCTTCACAAGTTGAAGAATTACGAGGTTACTGAAAAGATAGCTCTTGTATGAATTGAGTTTCAGAACATAACTATATCAGTTCTCAGTTTTATGGTTTGTGTGCAGATAGAAAAGGCTGTCAAACCAGTAATGCTGGACTGGCTTATATCTCAACATGATCATATCTTGCAATGGACTAGGCGAGCTTTTGAAATTGAGGTTATATATTCTTCGCATAATATTTACATGTTTATTGCGGTTTTGGTCATAGGGGAACTTATTTAATAGATCACTTAAACCTCATCTGGTCAGTGTTGAGAAATTATAATGTTTTTTCTATAAGCAGGAGTGGGAGCCTGTATCAGTTCATCAAAGACATGCTCCATCAATCGTTGAAATATTCAGGATCATAGAAGAGGTATATTTATATTCTCATGACATCCATTATGAGGAATAGTGTGCTAACTGTAGTAGCTTAAGAGCAGCCTCATACATATAAAACGAGTTTTCGTTGCCTCTGGAATTACATGTTGGTTTTGTTTAAGTACTTGCTTTACTGGTAGTATGATTCTGTCTACATTTATTGTTAGCACTGCATTATTTATTTTCAATTTTTAGTTTCTCATTTCACTTTCTTTGCAGACTGTGTCTCAGCTGTTTGGTTTACATCTGCCCGTTGATATCACACATCTTCAAGCTCTTCTCTCGATAATTTACCATAGCTTGGATACTTATCTTCAGAGAATTTACGACCAACTAGGTACTGACCAACTCCACATCTTCATACAGTTGTTACCGAGTCTTGTACCATGGAATTTTTATTGTAAAACTCTTTTAAGTGATGTCAGAATCCAGAGACACATGCTTGACCAGGCTTTTATGTGTCTGGTAGTACTTGCAACATGTAGAATATTTATGTGGTGTTTCTTTGTTTTGGGGATTGCTTGAGACTAACATCTGAGTATATATATACGTATAACAGCCTAACGGTTTCAATACTAACAGTAAGCGTGTGTCTGCAGTTGACAAGAAGCTTCTATATCCGGCAGCCCCTCCTTTGACTCGATTCACAGAGGGTGTTATGCCAGCAATGAAGAGAAAGTCGCTCGAGTTTGCAGAGCCAGATAATAAAATGGTTACGAAATTGGATGAACTGACAATACCGAAACTCTGCATAAGATTGAATACACTCTGCGTAAGTTTCTCTTTACAAGCTAAAACCTTTGTATTTTTTTTCTCTGTGAAAACTAAACAAAACGACTTTTTCTTTGTCTGTTCTGTGTTGATGAAACCAGTATATTCAGAAACAAATCAGTGCAATAGAAGATGGCATAAGGAAATCTTTGACACTTGTCCGATCCTCTCTTGACAAGAGATCAAGTAAGCTCATCCGTCAGGGACTGGAACTTTTTGTCTTCTTTTTGGTTGTTGCCGGGTGTTGAAATGTGCATTGGTGGATCCATTTGATTTGTATGATAGATATCGAGACTGACGAAGCAGAAGAGGAGAATTCATTGACGCATAGTGAAGCTGTTGATGAACTCTTTGCTACCACCTATGACAGCCTCAGGGAAACCAATGCCAATTGCATAACTAAAACCCGTGACCTAATTGGTAAGCTTATAGAAAGTCTCATGTTCATCTGCAGTACTTTGGATTTTGAGAGAAACTGAAAAAGTGTCCAAACTGAACCAGTTCCCTGCAACCTTAAGCGTCAGAATTCTAATTGTCTGATTGAATAATTTTCTTACTCACAAAGACGATAGAATAGCATTTTTATACTATCTTGCAGACGTACAAATAAGATGTGTTAGAAACTTATCTGCCATTATCTAAGATACTCATGAATGAGCCATACGTACACATTTCTTCTTTACTGGTATCACCTGAAGATGACAGTGATGTTTAATGGATCTTATCACTTTAAGAGTTTGCGTTAAAGAGGACAAAGAACTCAGTTTATCTTGCTTGCTTTCTGAATTGATTGGTACTCTGTTAATAGGGGCAAGAGTGATATTCTGGGATCTGAGAGATATGTTCCTAGTACAGTTGTACAATGGCACGGTCGAAGGCGCCCGCTTGGAAAGATTACTCCCTCACATTGATACCGTAAACAAAAAATCCATCTCTTTCTCTGATTCACCCCTTTCTACTAAGCATGAACTTACATTGACAAATGCATTTGCACAGGTGCTTGACAACGTATGCAGCTTGAGTTACGAAGACTCGCGAGACATGGTGGTTTTAAGCATCTGCAGATCCGCGTTGGTAACAACACTTCTTGAACCTTTTCACATATTTGTACAAGTAAGAAAACTTCCAACTTACTAAGACCTTATTCTTACACAGGAAGCTTATGTTCGAGTACTACTTGATGGAGGTCCAACACGTGCATTTTCGGATTCAGATATCCCTTTGATGGAAGAAGATCTCAGTATTTTGAAGGTTAGTAGTGTGCATTCCTATTTTTGAAGTTCTGTACTATTATGCTGGAATTAGGTATCTATGGGAAGTTCACTGACCTTTGCTATGCATTCTGGTAGGAGTTCTTCATCGCTGATGGAGAAGGTCTTCCTCGTTCCCTAGTTGAGCAAGAAGCAAAACAGGCTAAAGAGATCCTCGACTTGTACTCTTTAGAGGTATATATCTTTCTTCCACTTTCAGATCTAGTTAGTTATTCCCTACTAACATCTTTCGGTGGCAGAGTGAAATGCTGATACAGATGCTAATGACTGCGAGCGAGCTGATTGACATGGGAGTGAGTTCAGAGCAACGGCGCTTGGAGGACGCACAGACACTAGTCAGAGTTCTTTGCCACAAGAAAGACCGAACCGCCTCCAAATTTTTAAAGCGACAGTACGAGTTTCCTATGTCATCAGGTAAAGACCGTGAAACAGCACATGACTTGAACCATCTTTTATTAGCATTTATAAATAACAATTTTCATCATCATCATCATACAAGTAGACTACAGTTGTTCTGATCTAAAAGAACGTAATGATTCTATAACAAACATTGACATTAAACTAAAAAGAAACACTGGTTTTGTGCAGAGTATGAAGATCCAACATCGAATCTCCCTGCCTTATCTGAAATCGTGAGAAGCACATCCACCCGCTGGAGCCAGACGAGCCAGAGTAGTTTCAGTTCCTTCAAGAAGAAGATTCAAGACGCAACATCAGAGATCAGGAACAACTCAGGATGGTAGTAGGATCTGCGTTTTTTGTACCTAAAACAAATGAATCTTTCTTGAAACATTCAGAGTCTTTGTTCTCACTGCTTCAGTTTTCTGTTCTTGTCAGCTCATTAGCTTTGTCTATTCAATGGAAACTTTCTTTCAGTTACCGAGTTCAAGCCATGGCCCATTATGCTCATCAGAGTTATCCTCCTCCATAGGCTCCGACTTAACATCAGAGCCTTGCTCTCCTCCCTCTTGGTTACTCCCTTCTCGTCGCTCATCATCCTCTTCCTCTGCAGTAACCAACTCGTCTCTCCTAGCTCGCTTCGCCCCAATCGAAACCCCAAACAGCCTCGGCGTCAGATCCTCATCTAGCTTCAGACCAATCCCTGTCTCTACTCCAGAAGCCGTTGCCATATCTTCACCCATCCTCTCAGGCATTAGATCCAACGCTTTCCCTTCCGGTGCACAATCAGCTTGACCAGACGTGAAGTTCGACATGAGCGTGTAGATGTTCGAGTACAACCCTTTGAGCTTCGTCAGCTCTTGACTCAACTGTACATTCTCCTTCCTCAGCCTTTCGTTCTCCTCAACCAGCTCCGGCGCGGTGGTGCAGCTCGTCGTCCTCTGAAGAACAACACCAACCTGTCCTCCTCCTCCTCCTGAAGCAGCCGCTGCAGCAGCAGGTGATGAGTTAGACGAAATCACCTGTTCTTCTCCAGAGTTGGACGGAGAGACAGCGTGGGGTACGGCCGGAACAGCAGCAGCAACGGTAACAGCTGCCGCTGCAGCTGCAGCAGCAGCGGCGGCCATGGCAGGCTGAGAGATTTTCCGGCGTTGGATATCACGTAGGAGGATCTTCTCGCCTCTCCGGAAACAATCATTAGAAAACTCCCAACGATCCGGAACTACTTTTCGAAATCCCTAAACCGAATTAAACCAAAAAACCAGAATCACTATCTAAACCGATAGCAAGATTCAGACAAAACAAAAAATGGTAAGAAAAGAAGTAACTCACGTAAGTGTTGAGCTGACGGACAAAACTGGAGAAGTTGTTGTGTTTGAAGTATTTAGGAAGAAGATCTCTGGCGAACTCAGCTGGTCTCCACACGATGAACGTTGATCCGTCGTCGTTCCACGAGATCAGATCGTCGTAAACCGGATCGTCAACGAGCTGGTACGTTTTAGTTAGAAACGGCGTCGGAATAGACCTCTGTGAATCTCCTCCACCGACAGGGCCACATCCACTGCTTCCGCCACTGTTCCCGGCGCTACAACCACCTCCTCCGCCGCCAACTCCGGCAGCCGTTGGAGTTTCTCCGGTTTGTTCGCCCGGCATGAGTTTTAGATCCGCACAAAAGCCTAACTTTTTCCTCGGTTCAGACCTCTCCCAATGCGCAAATTGAAGATTAGATTGTGAACAAATGAAATAGATTCACAGACACATTAAACACTCTGCAAAGAAAGACAAATCTATTTTCACCAACCAACAAGGAGATTGGTACAATCCAGACAGAGTCCGTGACGAATCTCAAACATGTGAGAGAGAGAGATTGCGGAGAGTTCTTGTCTTTATAAGTTCTAGAAGGTTCGGGCATATACGGATTGATAAGAAAGAGAGAGAGAGAGATATGAGAGCGAGACAACAGATCGGAAGTTCCAGAAGGAAAGAAAGAAAAAAAAAATTAAAAAATAGAAATGAGATGGAGGAAGAAAAGGGTAGTATAGTAATTAACAAAGTGAAGGGGGTCCACAAGAAAGAAAGAGTATAGGAATGTGCGAGAAGAAAGAGCGTATGTGGCCTCCTCTCTCTCTCTCTCTCTTTCCAGAAGTTTCTTCAATTTTCTTTATGACCTTTTCATTCCACGAAACGTTAAATACGATACTGCTAAAGTGATAACATATTCTATAGTTAATGTTAGTGGAATAAGTTTCGGAGTCGAGTTTAATATCCTTATTTGACTCTCTTGTTTTTTTTTTGTGATGTTACATGAACAAAGAACTCCATTTTCTATCATGCAAACTAAACTATTCGTAGGAAAAGGAAAAAAATATTAGTAAAAAGAAATGCTTCTTTCCATTTCAGTTTAACTGTTGTTGTGTAGTAAAATTTTCGTTTTAAAATAAGTGTTATTTTAAAAATTTAACGCAAAATTAATTAATTATATATTCCAATATACTTTTCTATTAGTTGAAAGAGCAATTTTCCTAAATAAACAATTTTCAAGTTTTGGTCAAAAATATAGTTAATAATATTTTCTTGTAGATTACTAATTAGTTTTATAGTTAATTTAATGAAAAATGCAATATATATATATATATATATATATCTAATATATCAACATATTTGTTAAAGACCTTAAGAATCATTATAATGATAATACTCAATATAAATAACATGTTATACTATTTTGCAATTAAAGTATAAGGGATATTCAAAGTCAAAAGTTTGAATTGTATACTTAACATGTATAACTTTAGTTTCTTTAAATAAAAACTTGACCCAAAAATTCTATAGCATTGGTATTTTATATATTCTTACAAGAAAACTGATATAAGGCCAAGAGAAAAAAATGAATGATTCAAAAGTCTACAATAGGTTGACAAATTTTTCACGTCTCTTGTAAATTAAAAATGTTTGTATTTCCATAAATACTAAATTCAAGTATTTATTATTATATTGAATAACTGATTTTTAATTAGATAAAGTCATGTGTTATTGGTCGTTTGTAAATTATGTTGCTATTTTAATATTTTTAGATGTAAATATTTTACTACATTTTATTGAATAAATAAATAAAACCTTAGATTTAGCACTAGTATGGTGTTTTGTACGTAAGGATTTGATTATAGGTTACAAATCCAAGTTCAAACCTTACAAAGAGAAAATAAATATTTGCCAAAAAAGTAGAACGGGAACATATTGACTACAAACATTTAACCCTTTTTTTTTGTCAACCCAATTTTCCATTGATTAAGTCCATTGGGCTGAGATACATTTGGTACCAGAAATACAAGAGTAGAGAGGTCCAGTAAAATTAAAACATTACAAGTCCAATTATAGAAACATCTAGATGTCAAACCACGTGTTAGTGAACTATCCATCTGAATCCGCATCATTTGGACACGTGTCTTCCATGCGTTAAACGGCATTCTCGGCCGCACCGCAGAATCTCTCCACCGTCCAACCTTCCCAACGACACCTTATGAACTTTATCTCTCCGCCGCAAGATCTCCGACACCAAAAGGCCTTCCATTTAAGCCGTGAATACCTGAGCAAAGGAACTTTGAATCACCGAAATTATACCAAAGGAAGCTCAATCCGAGATGAGATAAGATCCTTTGCCGGGCGGCCTTTAGAACGCCAGCTCTTCTGAATCCTCTTCATTCTAAATTCGAAGCATCCATCTAAACTCATCTTTCTTCCATCAGAGAAGCTCTTCTTGACGCCAAAGACGTCTGATTAAAGTGCGAAGACTGATTCTCCTAGATAAGAGATCAGAGTGAACGATGAATAAAAAAACTTTATCCAGAATTCTACGGGATAAACATGAAAAACGAAGTGGAAAGCTAAACTCAAACTTTATAAATGATCCAAAAAGACAGAGAAAGATAGAAAAGAAACTGAAGCAAAACTCTGTTATGTATCGAAGAACACAACAAAATCGCCATCGCGAAAAGAAACATCGCCTAAACGAAAACTTAATCGGCTAATCCGAAAATATACAAACAAAAAGTTTTAATCCAAGATCTACATAGAAGTTTCTCTCATCTCATCTCTGTGAAAGATCGAGAGAGAGAGAACAAACAACATTTAACCCTTTTTGTGGAAACCTTTTGTATAACTTCTAGTTACGGAAAATAATGTACGAATAAATACTTGGATTTAATATTGATGAAAATATAAACACTTTTAGTTCTAGCAGCTAACATTTAACTTTGTTTCTGACCATTTATATATGTTTTTACTTTTTAGTTGAAATGTTGAACCGACTTGTTGTTGCTTAATTTGGTTGAAATAGTTACTTCATTAATTTGGGCATCTATATTAGGCATTGAAAGTAATTTTTGCAATGGATTTAGGCTTCAAAATAAGAACATTAATGAAACAATTTTTTTCTTCGATAATTTATTTTAAAATAGAGTAATTCTATTATATAGTTAAATTTATTCGTAATTCTATAATATAAGCCTTGTTCTAAAAATCGGCCGCCTAGCCGATTAATCGGGCGAGTAATCGTAAAGCGGAAGGTAACCGTGGCGAAATGGTTCAATTCGTTTCATTCTACGCTCAACCGCACAACGGACGCGTAATGCCGTGGAATTAATAAAACGTCCGTTTAATAAGCAAAAACGCTTGGCCCCAACACGTCACTTCCTCATGTATATATTTTAGTTTGGCCCAATTTTTTGTTAAACACATCTATTTGCCATCGTCCAATCTCCAAACCAATTATTAACCCAATCTTCTCCCAAACTTTATTCCCTATACAAAAAATTCCTCATTTTCTTTGAAAACCCTGACATTGAAAACTAACAAAATCTCATTGGAACATGTATTATATATGTTTGATGTGTAACTTTAACATGTATTATACATAAATACATATAAATGAAGTATTATACATATAAAAATACCAAAAATTCCGCCCCGTGTACTCCCCGATTTTTCCCCGCTTTTCTGGTAACTCGCTAGGCCCGGATGCGCCGCACGCGTTACGCCTAGCGAGTTTCCGAACAAGGAATATAAGTATCCTATTATAAAATAAAATATATAGAAATGTTAACTTTTTATTCTACTTTTAGAATGAAATGATTACATCTCTCTATATTCATTTGATATGAGTTTGTTTGACCTCGAAATGTGGAAATGCAGAACTGACACGTCCAAGTGAGTAATAAATACTGCATTCAACTAAACTTTTTCACTAATCAAACATGGACGTCCAATATTTGGCTCGAATTCTTGTCTGTTTTCACTGGATCCAATTTTTTAGATTTTAGAGATTTAAATCCATCTAAATACTTTATATCACATATCTTAAAAATTTGGTCAGGATTGGGTTCAAATATTTTTGGACAACTGAACCAATTTTAGTTCAGATTTTTGGATTTATATAGAATGTCTAATCATGTTAAGCAAGATATAACTGATAAATAATAAATGAAACACCAGTCGAATACTAAAAACACACCAGCTAAACAAAAATGAAACTAGAAAGATTAAAGGCTAAAGGTGAGTCAAGATGTTCACAATGTCAATAGTTAAGTGGCCCTCTCTTAATCCTTGAACACAGAATTGATAAATATTGGTTCTCCCAAAACTCATCTCCAAGTCATTGTTAGGAAATCTACCTAATAATATTTATTTGTGCACCTAAGATGAGAAGTAGATTACTAATGTTTAAGATACTTTTCATATATTAGAAAATAGATTCTCTACAAAAACTTTGTATTCGGAGAGACTCTCATTAAATTTTTTTAGAACTCTTTCTTAATGTATTTTTTTTTTTGAAATGTTAAATTTATTAATCATTATCTAAAATAATGTTTATGTACAACTTTAACTTTGGAGCAAAATAGAACTATGGACTATGTATGAGCTAGGAACCAGACTTGCATTAGCTCTCTCAGACGTAGCTTCTTCGCATATCCTGTAGATGTGATTTTATTTTTCACAGTTTTGTCCACAATCCTTGCCAATTGGCTCGGCTGCTTTGGCTTCTTTAGATGCGTCTGATCGTTTCTTTCCCTCCAGATTACATATATTGCAGCTTGAAAGACCAGCCTCACCAACAAATATTCAAGACGCCCATATCTATGGGTAGTAAGGAGATCAAGAGTGCTTTCCCAATCAGGATCAGGAGGTCTCCCCAGCAAGGTACCAACAACTTCAAGCCATAGGGTGTATGTGTAGGGACACAACAAAAAACAAGTGATCTCTTATTTCATTAGGCTCTCCACAAAGGAGACATCCTTGCGATTGACCCCAAGCTCATGTACGTTCGCCGGTGGAAAGCTTATTCTTTATCGCCAACCCGGTTATAAACGCAAACCTCAGAACGCCCAGCTGGAGCCACACAACTTTACTCCATTCCTTGAGAGTTCCATGGACACGGATCCTCTGCCATGTCTCTGCAGTGAAGAAATACTTGCAATATTCAGTCTCATTCTTTCTCCACATGACTACATCAGGAGAGTGGAGATTATCTCCCATCTGATGATTTTCAATCATATTAATAAGTTCACGTATCTGTCTGTCTCTGCGTCTTCTGAATGTCCAACATCCTACATCATTCCTTACGTCACTGATCAGCATGGCAATTCCAAGTTTTTGCGTTCCCGTCTCACCTACAATCTCAATCAGTCTACCTCTTGGATGTCATATGTATGTCCAGAACCGGACCCTCTGACCATTGTGAACTTCCATACGCACAAACTATTTTCTAAAGGCCGCAGCTGGAGAAGCTTCTGCCAAACCCAAGATCCTAGGCCAGTATCGCTTACGTCCCAAAAGGACTCATTGCGCAAGATGTACTGCTTCATCCAATCAACCCAAAGAGAATGTGATTCACTAAGCAGCCTCCAGATAAGTTTAAGAGAGAATACCTTAGTAACATCAGCTATACTTCTGATGCCCAGACCGCCCTTCTTTAACGGACTACATACCTCTTTCCACGCTACCTTTGCTTTAGACGAGTCATTTGGAGATCAACTCCAAAGAAACGCTGAACACAAGCTATCAATATCTTCCATACACGCCTTTGGCAAGCAGAAAGCAGAGCACCAAAAATTAGTTGTGTTAGCAATAACTGACTTTATAAGCATAAGCCGCCCATCAAATGAGAGAGCTTTACTAGTCCAACTCTGAAACCGAGACTTAATTTTTGCCAGCAGCGGTTCATAATCATTCCTCGTCATAGTTTTTGTTGTCAATGGAAGCCCTAGATACTTGACAGGAAGACCAGATATAGTGAATCCCGCTGAGACCGCCTTGTCTTGAAGTCTTTGCTTGTCGACCCTTGACTTTGCTACGTTTATGCAGAGACCTGAGACCCTAGCATACACCTCAAATACCTCCATAACTCCCTCTAGGGATGATGGTGTACCATTAGTAAACACCATTATGTCATCAGCAAAGCTTAGGTGGGTCAACTTTAGGGACGCACGGAGAGGATGATAGCCAATATGTTTGTTCAGTACCGCAGAATTCAGTAGCTTCGAAAAGATGTTACTGATGATAACAAACAAGTACGGGGATAGCGAGCAACCTTGTCTGATACCCCTTGCACTAGAGAAGAAGCCTTCAAGGTCACCATTAACTGAGACAGAAAAGGCGGTTGTATCTACGCATCGCATGATCCAAGTAATGAATGAATCTGGATATCACATAGCCCGAAGTACAACTTCAATGAAGGACCACTGGACAATGTCGTAAGTCTTAGAGATGTCTATCTTAACCGCTGAGCGGGATGAAACGCATGGCTTGTGATAGTCCGTAACTAGTTCGGTGGCAAGGAGAACACTTTCAAGAAGTAGACGGCCCTTGATAAACACACATTGATTAATCTCGATAGCAGCGGGGAGGGTATCTTTAAGTCGCCGCACAATGATTTTGGAGATGACTTTGTAGACTACGTTACAACACACAATATACCTGTAATCTGTCATACGCTCTGCCTCTGTCGTCTTAGGAATCAAAGATAGCAAACTCGCGTTGGTACTTCTAGGCAGTAAGCCAAACAAGAAGGACTGGACAGCCACTATGAAGTCCTTTCCTACCACTGACCAAGCTACTTTGTAGAACTCAACTGGGAACCCATCTGGACCAGGGGCCTTATTTGTCGGCATAGAGAACAAGATCCTCTTAGTCTCTTCACCTTGCACTGGACTTACTAAATTAAATGAAGTAACTATTTCAACTAAACTAAGCAACACCCATATTTTTACATTTTGTTTTTGATTGATGATTACAAGAGTTACAAACACTCCTATTTTTACTAGTGAAAAGCAACTATAGGCTAGTTGTAGAATACTTTCTCATCCTTATTCACATGATTATCTAGATATTTTTTCTTCTTGGACTTTCGGATTAAGACTTGATTATGCATAGATTTGTTGTTGGGCTAATGAGAGATTCTTCAACAAATCTTCCTTTTCCCGACTTAGCCCAAAACTGTCACCATTCCGGTGCCTCGACAAAAATCTTCAAACTTCTTGGTTGGTATTACTTTGGTCATAATATTAGACCAGTTTTTGTCATTGTATACCTTGTTGAGACATAAGAGCTTATCTTCAAGAACTCTTCAGATTCAATGATTTCAGATATCTATATGCTTTGAACGAGAGTGCAAGGTTGATTCCTTTGCTAAGTGAAAGGCTCTATTTATCACATAGCATAATATACTTGTCTTGCTTTACTCCTAACTCAAGCAAGAAGTTCGTCCATAACATCTTGGATGCTTCAGTAGCTATGATGTACTCTACCTCAGTTGTCCATAAGACAATACAATTTTGTTGCTTTGATTGTCAGGAAAGAGTTCTCCCAGTAACGGTAGTCACAAATACTAAAGTTGATTTCCTTAAATCTTTATCACCAGCGCAGTCTGCTTCGTGTAATCATTTTAACTCAAGTTTTCCATTGCCAAAACATATACACCTTTTCATTGTGCCTCGTAGACAGCAGAGGATCCATTTAACTGCTTTTGGATGCTCCTTTTTGGGTCTGGAGTGCGTTTTGTACATCGATTGTATATCGAAGAATGATGGACAGACTTTGGGGATCTGTAGAATGTGTGATTTGTTAAAAACATATGTTCATAGCTAGATTTTGTGTTCTTTCTCTTCTTCCCGTCACTAATGAGAGTTTCTTAGGTACACTACTATGTTGTTCAAAAACATTTTTTGACATATAAACATGATATAAGTAAGAGGGTTTGTAATTTATTACTCTATTACAGTTTTCAAGTATATAATGTAATATTTTTCGACTTTGTCCCGGTATGATGATCGACTTAGGGTGGGTATTAGATGTTGTTGGTGACTCAAAGACACATGCTCTTGGTATCGATTGTTAGATAAGAGATGCTGAAGCTGCCTTGGATTTTGCCACAGTATGAAAACCCCCTTTTGTGCATATTAAAGGACCCTTTACCAATTAGTGACAATTTTGACAAAAGTACGAGGAAGACAAATTAAAATGGTCATGCATGTGCAAATTAACACGTAACTATTGCAATAAACATGGTCATTATGTTACTTATTTAGATTAAACAGTATTTTGAATATAAAAATCCTTTACAAGACTTAATTACCACATAAATCTCTTGCAAAGCTTATACCCAGACAAGAGGCTCGAGAGTGCCAAAACCAAAAAAGCAGAGAAGGCCATTGAAGCTGAAACAATGGAATTATTTCTAAGTGTTTTGACCGAATCGCTGTTTGCATGTTGGATCCACGCAATTGCCAAGGAAGAAGATGATACTAGTAGATAACATATAACCTGATTAAGTTTTACAAAAAAAATTATCCCAATTTTTTATAAAGTGTTTACTATTGAGTCTCTATATATATACAATTCTTTTATATGTAGCACTTTTATATATGGATCTAACTAGCCAATAATAATGAAAAGAGTACCTGATCAAGAATGAAACTGATGTAATCCGAGAGAGGCTCAGAGATTAGAATTCCTCTGTGAGTAATATCACAAACTCCTTTGAATGTTTGTAGAGATGTATACACGAGTCCTGTCACTGCTACGCCAAAGCAATACCTACATATATATATTCTGGTCAAATATATATATATATATATATATATACATATATATACATATATATATTGTTTCTTTTATTACAACTTTTTACTACTTTAAAAATTAGGTACAAAACAAAATCACGCAGAGAAGTATAAAATATGTAATAATATTTTAAAACCAGAAAAGGTTATATAATTGTTTTTTAAAGTACACTAAAAATCATGTTTTTAATAAAAAAAATACAGTGATAAACTAGACAAGTATAGCTTATAAAATGCCATCGTCATGTTTTGCAAATAAAATGGCTAAGGTATGGTTATTTTTATTTACTGCAATTAGTCTATCTTTAAACCATTTCCATGTCATGGATCCAAATTATCCGACACGTCAAAGTTAATTACATATTATGTACCAAAAACACTTATAAAAAATTTCGGATAATATTTAGCTTCATATACTTATAGATACTAACAATCAATCTGCATTCCCTTAATATATACTCCCTCCGTTCCCGAAAGTAAGATGTTTTAGATTTTTTACTTGTTCTACAAAGATAAATTTTCTATATGTTTAAGGTACTTTTTTATACTTTTAAAAAACATTAAATGAAAATATTTGAATTTATTAAATTTTATTGGTGATAATTTATTGGAAAATGTATAATAAAGTTAAAAAAAATTTAAATTATAAACATTTATTGAATTTTTAATAAGCGTGAACACTTTAAAAAATCTCACTTTTTTTTTAGTAAATAAAATTGCCTGGTATACTATTTAGTTTCTGCTTTTTAATTAGTAGTCCCGAATGTGAAATAACAGTTAATAAATATAATATATTTTTAGATAAAAGTCTGGAAACTTATATGGAAGTAAAATACAAAAACATCATACTATATAAAATAATTTTATAAAATATTAGTAATAAATATTGAAAGAATATGAGGTTCTTACAATAGTTCAGGATATGAAGCGAAACTCGAGGAGCTCTGAGACCGATGTCTCTGTGAAGGCCGATGAACATTCACTGCCAGTGAAAGAGCAGCGACAAAACATAGAACTAAAGTTATAAACCGGAGAACCAAACCGGAAACATGAGCCGACGCTCGCCGTGAGCTAAACCTCGATGCTGGCGGCGTTACGGAGTATGCCAATGAAGACGGCGTCGGAACTGACGGGGCCTGATGAGAGATTGGCGACGCCGTCACTGAACCCTCCGACGATGGTCCGTAGGTGATCGACACCACTACGTGATCTTTCATCAACTTTGAGTGTCACAAAAATTATTGAAGAGAAATTGATTAATTTGTATGTTTTCTCTTTCTTTGAAATATATATTAAATATTGATGAGTTAGTTGATTCTAAGTTAAAGATTTACATGAAGTTTCAGCGAAAGTTTGTTAGAACGCTCATTCTTTTTCTTCTTCCATGATAAAATCTTATAATATATATGGTTGTAACTAACTTGTATGACCAATATTGCTTATTATCTATATTTTCTCGTTGATGACTTGGTTTCTCTCGCAGAATAAAGTCTACCGAGGATTTAATTAAAACTATGGTTTACATTCGGTCAGACATTTGATACTTGTAAGAACGAAAAAGACTTTATAAATAGACAGTAGAAGAATATAGAGATGGCCAAATGGGGTTGTTTCAGAGAAGTTGTTTATGGGTCTTGTTCAACGTTTGGTAGTAGCTTTCGCCGTTTCTAGAATATACATTACCTCATTAGCTTCAAATAGTGTTGTGCTACATAAGCATTAGAACGGTTTTCAATTCTCGAGAATTATGAATCCGATCTAGCGGAATGCATCGAATGCATCCGGGAAATGGGTTGAACGAAACTAATTATGAGTAGTTTGATTTGAGAAACTTTGTTCAGTCGAGGTATGTAAGGAATTCCTATTCCCTTTTTCGGTTAATTTATAAAATTATATATATTTTTTAGAACAGAAGTATATATATATATACATGTTTATTTGTGGTCTAAAGTCGATACTAGATAAGTAGATAGTAGGAAGTTGGGAACATTTCAGAATTCGTCACTTCCTCGTAGTGCGCAATATCCTCTACCTTCCTCATAATCATGAGGGCACTATATTAGTTTAAAAATTGTTAAAAATAGTTAATTAGAAAAAATGATGCATTACTAACTAAAATTTAATATATTTTAATACCTGTGAAAATTTTAAATTTTTTTTTTAGAACAGAAGTATATATATATATACTTATTTGGGAATTTGCCAAATATGATTCAAAACTTGACTTTGATTGCAAAAGTATACCCAAACTTGAATCAAATGCAAAACTAACCTAAAAGCCTTGTGAAACTACAACCAGCCACTTGTGAACAAACAAAAAAAACATAGCTCCAATAAGTCGTCTGGGTCGACTGAGATGCTGGAAGTCGTCTAGACAACTTACAAGTTAGTCGTCTGGTGTAGTTGATCTTAAAAATAATTTTTAAATTTTTAAAAAAATATTTTGACAAATGAAAAATTAAAATCATGTAATTATAAACAGTTTTAAGTAATGTAAATTAAGATATAATAAAATTGAATAATTTTCAGCATAGATAAGTGAAAGTAGTTAATCATGATATTCTTTGGTTTTATGGTTTGACAACATATGTTGTAGTTTGTATGTATTCTTAGGGTTAGATTTTGGAAAGCTTGAATGTTTTTATAAAAATTAAATTTTTACCTATAAGTGTTTATTTTTGTGTATAGTAAACACTTTTGATGTTTAATTTGATTTTATGAATTGTTTAGTTAGTAAATTAAGTTTAGGGGTTACATTTAGGGTCTAGACGACTAACTTGTAAGTCGTCTGGTGAATAAATTAAACCAGACGACTTACATGTAAGTCGTCCAAATATTCCCGTCTAATTTTTTTTTAAAAATTATTTTTCCGCTTAAATAATTTAAACCAGATGACTTACTTATAAGTTTAAGTAAGTCGTTTAGGAAGTCTTCTATTTTAGTTTTACGCTAAAAATATTTTAGTTTCCCGCTAAAAATATTAAAGTCTTCTGGGTGACTACAAGTAAATCGTCTATGAAGTCGTCTGAATCAAAAATATTTAACTTAATTGGATTTTTTGTCTCCCTATATAAAGAAAAATTTACACATTCTCTCTCATTCTCTCAAATGGCTGCAATAAAAATGTAATGTTCACCATTCTAAAAATCTTCAACCTTTCTCTAATCTCTTTGAATTTATAAACACTAAAGCTTTATATAAATTTATTGTTTTTGTCTCATGTCTTTCTCACTAATTTATCTTGTTTTTGCAGGTTTTTCATCACATGGTTCTCATCTTCCACTCATTTAAAGGTAGATCTATCAATTTTAGATATGTATTTTTGTGTGTTCTATTAAAGTAGATTTATCTAATCTTCCACTCATTTTCTATGTTTTTAAGCCATTTGAACGTTTTTGGATATGCTGGTTTTTCAGATCTGGATTTGGATATGCAGGTTTTTCAGATCTGGAATACGTCTGGGATGACTAACTTGTTAGTCGTCTAAAATATAATGCGCTAGACGACTTCCAGGAAGTCGTCTGACGGAGTCTTCTCCCATGTCTCTCCCTTTCATAACAGATCTGAGGGATTTGGTAAGTTTTTATGTCTGATTTTTCTTCATTTTGTAACTTTCTGTTGTATAAAGTTCTTAATTTTTTCCCAAACTAAAACTTTCCAAAACCACTCTAATCTCTTTGACTTGAAAACACCAAACTTTATATGAATTTTTCAGTTTTGTCTCATGTCTTTCTCATTAATCTATCTTTTATTTTTGAAGGTTTTTAATTAGATGGTTCTCATCTTCTATTTATTTAAAGGTAGATCTATTAGTTTTAGATATGTATTTTTGTGTGTTCTATAAAGGTAGATTTATCTAATCTTCCACTTATTTTCTCTGTTTTTAAGCCATTTGAACGTTTTTTAATATGCAGGTTTTTCAGATCTGGATTTGATATATAGGTTTTCAGATCTGGAAGACTTCTGGGACGACTTACCTGTTAGTCGTCTAAAATATAATACGCCAGACGACTTCCACGAAGTCTTCCAGACGACTTCCACGAAGTCTTCCAGACAACTTCCAGATGACTTCCAGGAAGTCTTCCAGACGACTTCCAGGAAGTCTTCTGACGAAGTCTTCTTCCATATCAAGTGGAGTCCAAGCTTGTCTTTGTAGAGGAATGATCTATAATAGTTTTGTTTGTGGTCTGTTTTGTGATTTGCATGTCTACTCTTTTAGCTGTAAATTTTTTGTAAAATCAGTAATAATGTTTCCCAAGATGTAATATATGTGCTAACAATGTGTTTACACATTTACAAATCAATGAAATAATATACTTCAATAGTCTTTTTCTTATCTTTGAATCTCTCATATGCAATAATAAACTCCAATGGTCTTCTTCTCATCTTAATAAACAAGAATGTTGGTAGCCTCATATTGATACAACATTTTAAGAAGCATCTTAACCTTTCTTCCAACTCATAACAATAATTATCATTGGTGTCTATAACAATAATACTTAAGAGATGGAAACAAAAAATAGTAGTAACTAGTCAAAGTATATCACATTTTTTACAAGTTTGTGTTGAAAAACTTAGTCAAATTTAATAAAACTAAGGGAGAACATATTTTGAAAATATGAGTTTTACATATCTTGAACTTACTTATGATCTTAAATATACAAGTTATTCGAAAACTAGCGTAGAAGACTTAAAAACTAGCGTAGAAGACTTCCACGTATGTCTTCTCGGATCAGCTAGAAACTTTTATTAACGTGAATGTTGGTAACCTCATAAATATCACCAATTAAGTTATAAACTTCATTCAGTAGCCCTAATATTGACTAATATACATGAATTAACAAATAAGTATTAAAAAGTATTTATAGGTTTAAAGAAAATGAAAGTTTATTAAACATTGACGCATACGACTTCTACGGAGGTCGTCTGGACTTCCTCTAGGAAGTCGTCCATTTAGGTTAGTTTTGCAATTGATTTTTAACCTAGACGACTTACAGGTTAGTCGTCCACCTTTGTTTGATAAAAAAAAAATCGAGACGACTTACATGTAAGTCGTCTAGGTAAAACAGGTTAGTTTTGCATTTGACCGGAATGTGTCAAAAATTTGACTTTTCCTGGACAACTTACAAGTTAATCGTCCAGTAAAAAATTAAAAAATTAATATTTTGTTTTTTTCTAGACGACTAACTTGTAAGTCGTCTCAGGTTAGTTTTGCAATTGAATTATTAAACAATTTTTTTTTCTAGGCGACTTACACGTTAGTCGTCTCGAGTTTTTTTTCCTAGACGACTAACCTGTAAGTCGTCCAAGATAAGCAAGGTTTGACCAAAATCTCGGGATAAAATCCTGGACGACTTACATGTAAGTCGTCGGACGAACGACTTCCGTGTAAGTCGTCTAGAAAAAAAAATCTTTTTTGTTTAATATTTCAATTGCAAAACTAACTGATGCAAGACTTTTCAAAGGTCCAAGATCAAATCAATGTAGTATAAAAGATTGTCGAACCCACATAGAACTAGAGACTTATACACCAAGAATACACACGCTTTCTTAATCTAAGCAAACAAGAAGATGGATGGTTTGTAACAAGCTAAGATCCTAGAAATATAAACAAGGTGATCTCAAATCCAATCAAGAAACAAGTACAAGAACTCAATCAAATGCTAAGGATGGATTCATGGGTAAGGATAATTGATATAAGGTAATCAAGGTTCAATCTAAAGGTGGAAACTTTCAATCAATCTATCAACCTTATGCCTAGACACAACACTAAGCAAACTCTTTCTCAAGATGGAAGCTCATTTGCTAAAATAACTCTTTCTCAAGATGGAAGCTCATTTGCTAAAATAACTCAAGCATCAAATCTCTTTGGTTGAATATTACTAGAGCAATCATGGAGAACAAATCTAATAGCAATCCTAGCACCTTTGACATCAAATCTCTTTGGCAAAGCAACCTAAAAGCCTTGAAGAGTTGGTTCAAGCATTTGATCGAACACTTCTCGGGCGTGAAATGCCTAGAGATCTATCTTAGAGAGGCCAACTCTAAAATAGCATTGAGATCACTCAACAAGCAAGGAATAAGAAGGATATACAATAAAACACCCTAGATCTACACTTAATCACCCTAATCTACCTTAACCCATGAATCCAAAATGTGTCTACTCACCAATCTCCATGGAAAACTTTAAATCTATGGGAGATTCAAGGCTAATCATGTTTATGAGAAGGATAAACATGATATAAGATGAAGAAATTCCTTAGATTAATGAAAAGATTTAAGCTTTATAAAATGAGGCAAAGTGTGTTCTTGAGAGGAAATGAGATAAGTCCCAATTTGGGGATTACAAAAGTATTTATATGGTCTTTGGAAAACCTAATGGTTTCCATAAAAAAGTCTAAATTGCACTTTGAAAATGTTGATTTTTGGCCATGGTAAAGACGCGACCCGGGTAGATGCCATGGTCGCAACCCGCGTCGGCCAGCCCGCGTCAGCTCCTCGTCCAGCTTCTGGGAGGCCGCCTGGGTAAGCTAACCCCTAGTAAATCGATCATAACTCCTCCAATACAGCTCCAAATGACTTGAAACCACTTCCATTAGAAAGATAACTCAATTTCCCACGTCACCCCAAAACATAAGCTTCAAAAGATATATTTAAGGTCTCCATCCATGTTCATCTTTCACCCTTTTGCACTACAAATGTCTCTAAACACCTCCAAAAAATCCATAGCACACTCCAGCCCCTAATAAAGACCCATGTATGCAAAATGGACCCTAAAGATGCATAATTCCTAATCTACATGATCATTATGTACAAGAAATGATGGTTAAAACCATGTAAATATGCAAGATATCAACTCCCCCACACTAGTCCTTTACTTGTCCTCAAGTAAACTTTTCAAAAACTCAAGAAGGAGAGATATAAAGATGGAAGCTTATAACCAAAAGAGATACTTACAACACTCAACTTGACATCCTAAGGAAACATAGAAAATATCATGAGCACACTCTCTTATTATACTTTAGCTTCTAAAGCTCTATCAATACTCTTATGCCTCTACACAAGTTGCAATACTCATCAACTAACAAGTTCCTTCAACCAGCTCTCACATTGATTCACACACACACACACAATGTGAATTCTCACAAATGGACACATGATCTTAATCATTTGGCTAGGTAGGCAATGGTCTAATATGAATGAAGAGAAGGATTCAAATGTTTTCATTTCAAGGTGGTCATCACTCAAAAACAAGGAGCTTGACCATTATGCAAAATTTATCTAAGACTAGAAGCAATTCATGCATACATAGATCCATTCTCATCATTCTACTATTTTCCTAAGTGATTACAAGTTCTACCCTTTTCATCCCCATCTTAAAGCCAAAATAACACCCACGCACATCACTCACCCAATGAACAACTCTCTTTTTCTTTTGACTCAACCAACTAGGGACTTTAATTTTCTTTTTACAACACTTAGCTCTAACTCTTTCTCATTTCCCTCCCCACCTTCTCTTTGATTCTCTTTTTTTTTATAAGGGGGAAGGTCTTTTGTACAAAATCTAATAATCTAGAGCTTCATACTTTTCTTTTGTCCCTAGAGTTTTTTTTTTATATGACACTCTTTTGTTCATCTTTCTCACTCCCAAAACCCAAGATATTAATATTTAGAACACACAAACCCTTCTCACCATCCCCAAATGTTAGCTCATTTTGCTAACAAGAGATGAGAAAAAATCTATGTAGCCTCCAATACTCTCAAGATTTTGCACATGACAAGCTATCAAAAGAGGCTTCACTCATGCAATTCAATGCTTGGTCTCAAAGAATGGCTAGGATTGTAGGGTATGGAGTGCCATTTGGGTTAACAAAGATTGGTATAATGGAATAAGATAACCCAAATGTGTATGAGATCCATGATCAAGTATGCAAATGCCCTTATGCAAGAGAGATTAAGTTCATTCAAGCCAAGTTCAGATTAGAGCTGATCTTAAGAACAATGCCAATATCAAGCAAGCAAACAAGTTTCAAGAAGAGTTTTCAAGGCTCGAAGCATGCAAGGCTTTCAAGAGATGCTTAAGCTACTTGATATGTTAACTAGGGTGTCACTTTGAGTTATAGACAAGCGTTCTTTACAAGGCATTTTCAACTTCTGCTCCATATGCAAGTGAATGCAACCTCTATGCTCTTGACTCAATCCTAAGGATGCAAATGATGCAACTAAAAGCTTTTTTTTTGTGTTTTTCAAAATTCAATTTTTTTTTGGTTTTTCTATGTATATATGTATGTACAATGCAATGCATGAGACTCCAAATCATCAAAGCAAACATGATCAAATACTTGGTACCTCCCCCAAACTTAAGTCACACAGTCTCTGTGTGATTAAGAGAAAAGGAGATACCGAAAATATGAGAAAAGCAAATGGTATGTATCTACAATGAAAGGTTGGAGTGGTACCTCAAATGGAGACTGGGGTGTGATAATGGGTGTTTAGAGTAGCAATGTTTGGCCGCCTTTCCTCTCTTATTGGTTCTAGACTCAACCTGAAAGACATCAACCATACTTATTAAACAACCTAAAAGAAAGAAAGATTCATAAATATATACAATAGATAAACATGGGGCTTTCTCCCAAGTGAGCTTGTTTTAAGTCTCTAGCTTGACTTTGTGTGCTTGTTAATCATAAGTATCAAAAGGTTGGGCCAATGCACCTTTGGTCCTTCTCCTACAAGAACGAGGAACTAAGTATGCAAAGGAGCACACTGCTGTTCATAGAAAATAGACAGATTTTTCCTCAAAGAGCTTCACTAAGGATGTGACATGAATTATGAAATTCTCCTTGAGGTTCAGATGATCATAAGAATCAAAAGCATTTGGTGGAGACACAAATTCAACTACAGGCTCAAACGAAGTTTTAACAAAGTAGTCAACTCTATCTCCATCAATCAAATAAAACACAATGTTCTCATTCTCATGAAAGTTTTTGACAAGGGGGTTTTCTATCTCAAACAAGAGCCTATCAACATCAAGTTCATCCCCTAAATCAGCTAGTTCAAGAAGAGGACTAGGTTCATCAAGCATCAAAAACTCAGATTCAAGCTCAATTGAAGCACAAAGATAGTTCTTGTCAAAACAAACTTCGATATGATCTCTAACAAGGTTTTCTACTCTCAAGTCATCTAGTTTCCTAGTTTCACATATCAGATCAAGACATTCATTGATGAGCACATGCGAATTCAAATCAGAGGCAATCTCTTCAACACATGGCAAGCAAATATCCTCAAAATGAAGTTCTAAAGTCGAATTGCATATACCTTCCAGCTGGGTTGGTGGAACCCAATAAAATACCTCTTTGAGCTGTTGAGCCATTCTTATCTCAATGCCGGTGAGCTCTCTTCCTTCTAATGTTGCCGATGTGATAAGATTTAGCCTAAGCAGCACTGCCATGTCCTCCCTTGTCAACATTGGGTTCTCTTTGCAAAGCTCATCCTCCTTTCACTACAAGAAAACATAATCTTAACGAGGGCGGTTTTCCTCTTTAGTTCGTCGTAAAAGAGGCTTTACGACGAATTAGCGAGGAAGCGCGTTTGCTCGTTACTCATCTGTCGTAACACATATTTCCTCGCTAATTCGTCGTAACTTAGCGAGGAATATATTTCGTCGTAAAGACGAAGTAGAGCTTTTCGTCGTAAAGACCACGTCAATATTCCACGTAAGGACGTCGCTATATTTCCTCGTAAATACCTCGAAACGAGTTCCTCGTAATCTACACGTAAATACCTTGAAAGCGTTTCCTCGCAAAATACACGTAACAACCACGAAAGGATTTCCTCGTACAATACTCGTTTATCTTTCCTCGTTATTTTCTCGTAAATGTTTCCTCGTAAAATACTCGTTTACTATTTCTCGTCATTTCCTCGTAAGGTTTCCACGTAAAGAGGTCGTACATTAGCTACGAATTTACTTCGTTTTTATTATTTTACAGAATTTAAAAATATAATTAAAAAAGAATTAAAATTATTTAATTTAATAGTAAATTAAAATTTAAAATAAAAATAAACCAATATGAAAATATTTTATTTATAAATAATTTTTGAATTTATATAATACAACAACCGGAAAAAAAAACTAAGGATCGTTCATCGCCTGGTAGAATTCATCACTCCTCCTCGTAACATCCGCCTCGTTATGTACGTCGGATGACTCGCCTTGAATGGGATGTTGTTGTCGCATGTTCCTCAACATGGACTCCCATTCCGGATTTGTGGCCGCAATAACGTCCAAGAAGCCCTCGACTCCACCCATACGAGATTTTGTCGCGGTCAACTCGTTACGCAGCTGAGCGGACTCTCTACGCAGCTCAGTGACTTCATCATCCCGTCGCTGACCATAAGACGATGTCGCTCTCGGAACATCGTTGACGGAACCAATCCCCAACGTCCGTCCCTTTTTTTTAGGGACAACCTTAAAAACAAAAAATAAATATTGTAAGTAAAAATTTAAAGTTATATTAAATGAATAATAAAAAATTAAATTTTTGGAAAATTTATCTCCTCGTAAATCTTATCCACTTCAAGTGTGGATAAGGTGACGGGTAATCCGTCGGTAGACTGCTGGGTCAGCTGAGTCTGGATGTCCCGTCTCTTTGGCCTAAAAAACATTTAAGAAAGTTAGAATAAAATATATATATTAAAAAAATTATTTAATAAAATATTTAATTACCATTTCCAAACGGACACCGGCGTGGGGTGTTTGGCCCGTAGTGTGAAGCATCGGCCCGTTTCCATGCTCATCGACCGTGTTACGGGAGTTAGAGCAAGTCTGGGCGATTCTAATGGAATCAGGAAGGCGCCAATAACGGATGAGGCCATCCCACACATCCGTGGTGAGCTCAGCGGGTTTGCCACGCTCATACCCCTTCACGATCCAGTCACCCTTCCAGTTGGAGACCGTGTCCAACAAGCGAGCTTTCGCCTTCGCGTTAAACTTCTTCCTCACCCTCTCAGTAATCCCCAATGCCCAATTATATTTTTGCTGTTGGAAAAAATAAATTAACAATTAGTTTTTTAGAAAGTATATATATAAATCATGAAAAAATTAAAGTATATATAATTAATTAATAGAAACTTACAGCGTAAATTTTGAACCACGTCTTCCTGACGTAGTGAGGCGTCTTACTCCAGTTTGGATGTGGCATGGAGAAGTAACCCTTGATCGTGTCGGTTACGTCCGATGCAAGACATCCGTCAACCCCCCACCTGAATTATACAAATTTAAAATATAAATTATTTTTTAATGTTATAAAAGAAATTTAAACGAATTAAAAAAAAATTAATGCAACATACCACAAAGTTCCGTCCGGTCGGTCTGGGTCGATGACTGGTAAACCTTCTCTGCCTAGCAGACTGAGAATGTCCTCTACAGTGTACTGCGAGTAAGGAGCACTCGGAGGCACCATCAAATCAGGATGAATATCGGCGGCCATCAGAGGTGCCATCGGAGGAGGCACAAGAGGAGGCATCGTCGGATGAGCCATCGAGGAAGGCACATGAGGAGCCGATGGTGCACTAGAAGAAGTAGACCCAAAGACTCTCTGAGTGTACTGAGTCTCGGGGACAGTCTCCTGACCCGAAGAACCGGGAGCGGAAGAAGAGGCCGGGTCTAAACGACTACCCGGCTCACCGAAGATCTCTCTGTAATGGGCAGTAAGTCTTCCTTTTCGAACCTGGGAAAAAATTAAATTTTTTAAATTAACATCAACAATATATTTCCCAACATTATCCACCTAATCAACACTAAATAACATAAAATCCGCAAACCTATCTAAATTCTCTATACTAACCACCTAATCTATCCTAAACTAACCAAATTAGAGAGGAATCAGAGAGGCTTACCATTGCTACGAAATGGAGAGGAAGTAGAGAGGAAAGAAAGAGTGAGCGCTCGGGTGTATATATAAGATTAGATATCGTCGCAAATTCCTCGTAAGTTTACGACGAAATCGCGAGCAGTTACAAAGGCCCGTGTTTTTTTACGAGGAAATTGCGAGGAATCACAAAGGCCCGTGTTTTTTTATACGAGGTATTAACGACGATTTAGCTTACGAGGAATTAACGAGGCTTGCTTTCCTATAAATATACCCACAACTCTCATTCTCAAACCACACACAAACTCCCAAATCACACCTTATCTCAAATCACATTCCTTAGCAAAATCCTATTCAAATTATAAATATTTGAAAAAAATAGGAAAAGGAGAAGATATTAGAATTAATGTGGGCGAGACTTACGTATTATAATTGTTGGAAGTCTTGCCACATGTTAATCTGGTATTTCTCTCATTTTCCTTTTTTTTCTAGTTTTTACACTACGAGATATTTACGACGATTTGTACTTACGTGGAATTAACGGATTTTATGTTTAAATCCTTTTACGTGGTGTTTACGACGATTTCTGCTTACGTGGAATTAACGAGTGTTTTGTTTAAATCCTTTTACGTGGTATTTACGACGATTTCATCCTACGTGGTATTTACGACGATTTCATCATACGAGGACTTTACGACGATTTGTTCTTACGTGGAATTAACGAGTGTTATGTTTAAATCCCTAGAATCCGAAACCCAAAACCCGAAACCCTAAACCCCAAACCCAAAACCCCAAACCCTAAACCCCAAACCCGAAACCCGAAACCCCAAACCCCAAACCCAAAACCCCAAACCCTAAACCCCTAAACCCCAACCCCCAAACCCGAATCCCCAAACCCGAAACCCCAAACCCGAAACCCGAAACCCGAAACCGAAAACCCCAAATCCGAAACCCCATATTCCTTATTTTCTACTTCATATATTCCAAACCCCATCTTTATTTTTAAGTTTCGTCGTTATTTTTAACAAGTGTTATGTTTAAATCCCTAGAACCCGAAACCCGAAACCCGAAACCCCATATTCCTTATTTTCTACTTCATATATTCCAAACCCCATCTTTATTTTTAAGTTTCGTCGTTATTTTTAACGAGTGTTATGTTTAAATCCCTAGAACCCGAAACCCGAAACCCGAAACTCGAAACCCCAAACCCGAAACCCGAAACCCCAAACCCGAAACCCCATATTCCTTATTTTCTACTTCATATATTTCAAACCCCATCTTTATTTTTAAGTTTCGTCGTTATTTCCTCGTTGTCTTATGTGATATGTACGACGATTTCATCCTACGTGGTATTTACGACGATTTCATCCTACGTGGTATTTACGACAATTTCATCCTACGTGGTATTTACGACGATTTCATCCTACGTGGTATTTACAATGATTTCATCCTACGTGGAATTAACAAGTCCCGCGTTCTTTATTTTTATGTTTCGTCGTTATGTCCTCGTTAACCTACGAGGACTTTACGACGATTTGTGCTTACGTGGAATTAACGAGTGTTATGGTTAAATCCCTAGAATCCGAAACCCCAAACCCCAAACCCCATATTCCTTATTTTCTACTTCATATATTCCAAACCCCATCTTTATTTCCATTCCAAACCACAGTTCCCACATTTGCTTATTCATAAAACAAACTCCCACATTACCTTATTCATAAAACAAACCCCACATTATCTTATTCATAAAACAAACTCCCTCATCTTATTCATAAAACAAATATATCAATCGGATACATCGACATTCTCGTCATCACTAGAAACATCATCATTTTCATTAAACTCGTCTTCAACAGCTTCGTCTGTGGCATCATCGGTAAGATCTTCGTACTCGTGATTATGCGGATCAATGAGAAGGATGTCATCAATTTCTTGTTCAGGTTCCTCGACTTCATTTATCTGTTCTTCTTGCAATGGGGGTTCTTCTCCACTGATGATTCGTCCTCGAGGTGTAACTTTGATCACTGCTAACCAATTTATACCTGAATCTCTCATCCGAGGGTATGGAAGGAAGCTAACTTGGTCTGCTTGTGAAGCTAAGATGAAAGGCTCGAATTTGTTGTACCTTCGTCCACCGTTGACATCAACTACACCGAATTTGTTAGACCGAACACCTCTGTTAACGACGGGGTCGAACCATTCACATTTGAAGAGGACGCATTTCAGCTTTAGTATCCCTGGAAATTCGACTTCAATAATCTCCGTCAAGATCCCGTAGAAATCTGTTTCCCCTTTCACACATATTCCATAGTTACTGGTCGTCCGCTGTCTACCATAGTCATATGTATGAAAAGTATAGCCTCGTGTGAAATACATCTGTGATGTGGTGACCTTTACAAGTGGAGATTGAATTACTTCGTGTAACCACTTAGGATAATCTGCATCGTCGTCGTCATAATCAACCTGCAAAAATAAAGAGAATGTTAATGAAATACAAATCATGTATGAAAAAAGAGTTTGAGTTAATACCTGATTCCGCAACCACTTAATGAAGTGTTGATCTTTCCTTTTGTCTACGTCACTTGTGGATATACCAGGAAATGTTTCTTCGAC
This sequence comes from Brassica napus, assembly GCF_020379485.1. Lineage (NCBI taxonomy): Eukaryota > Viridiplantae > Streptophyta > Magnoliopsida > Brassicales > Brassicaceae > Brassica > Brassica napus. Next base: position 28,874,047 of record NC_063452.1, read on the forward strand.
TTGAGAAACAAATAGGCTGTAAAATCACATTTTATAGGAATGAATCTCTCGCAATTATACAATTAATTATACTTATATGTGGTTCGATGTGTCAATATATGTTACCTTTCAAAATAATGCATCAATGGATCTTCGCAATTGAGTAGAATATAGGTGTGTGCACTATGAGCGTCTTGTTCACTCGACCACCAAACCTCTTTAGACTTCCCACCGAGTCGCCCAATCTGGCTAAAGATGTCTGGAACACCAGCAACTGCACATGTTGGCGCAACACCACCATCATCATATCTTCTTGGAGCTCTTCTCCGGGTACGTACTTTTGACGCAAAGTAGTACGATGTGAAGTGAGAAACTTCTTCTGTCAAACTTCCAGCAATTATAGAACCTTCAACTTTGGCGAGGTTCTTTGCTTTTCCCTTCAAATATTTCATGGCTCGCTCATACTGATACATCCATCCATAATGTACAGGTCCACGAAGCAATGCCTCATATGGGAGGTGGACAGCTAGATGCTCCATGACGTCAAAAAATCCGGGAGGAAATATCTTCTCCAAGTTGCACAATAAGATGGGAATGTTCTCCTGAAGCTGTTCCACAACTTCTTCTTTAAGAGTGCGTGTGCTCAGATCCCTGAAAAATGCTCCAATGCCATTTATATTCAAAAAAAAATTAAACACATTGTTAGTCATATATTATTTTGTAAATTATTGTGATATAATACACTACGTACCTGCAAGTGCTTCATGTACGTTTGTTGGAAGTAGCTCCGCAAATGCAAAGGGCAATAGTCGTTGCATAAAGACATGACAATCATGACTCTTCATCCCGGAGAACTTTTGACCCTTTTCAACACATCTAGAGAGATTCGAAACATACCAATCGGGGAACTTCACTTCTGATGCCACCCAGTTGAACAACATCGACTTTTTTCCTGAAGATAATCTGAATATCGGAATGGGAACTTGTCCATTGCTTTTAATATGTAACTCGCTTCTTGAGAAAATATCCGGCAAGTCCAACCTCGATTTTATGTTGTCTTTTGTCTTCCCTGGGACATTCAATATTATATTCATGATGTTCTCAAAGAAATTCTTCTCTATATGCATCACATCGAGGTTGTGGCGCAGAAGAAGATCCTTCCAATATGGCAACTCCCAAAATATACTCTTCTTGTGCCAGTTGTGATGAACACCGTAAGAATCTGGCATATTACGAGGGACATGCCTATTACCACCCCAACGAACTGTTTCGTTAGCTCCGTAGTAGTCGATTTGCGCTTCAATTTGTTCTCCAGTTAGATATGGAGGAGGAGTGTCTCTCACAACCCTTTTGTGCCTAAACAAATTCTTGTTTCTTCGGTAAGGATGGCCAATGGGAAGAAATCGACGGTGACAATCAAACCAACTTGTCTTCCTACCATTCTTCAGTTGAAACGCATTTGTCGTTCCATTACAATATGGACAAGCTAATCTCCCATGTGTAATCCATCCAGACAACATCCCATAGGCAGGAAAATCACTTATGGTCCACAAAAGCATCGCTCGCATCGTAAAATTTGTCTTAGTTGAACAGTCATACGTTCTCACCCCTGTTGACCACAAATCCTTCAACTCTTTTATCAGTGGTTGTAGGAAAACATCCAGGGACCTTTTTGGATGGTTCGGACCAGGTATTAATATGTTCAAGAATAGTAACTCCCGTTGCATGCACATCTCCGGTGGCAGGTTGTATGGAGTAAGAAAGACTGGCCACAATGAATATTGTCTCCCTGACATTCCGAACGGACTAAATCCATCTGTGCATAATCCGAGATACACATTCCGGATATTGCTAGCAAAATCCGGATGTACTTTGTTGAAATGTTTCCAGGCTCTTGCATCTGATGGATGAGTCATCTCACCATCCGTCTGAGTATGCTCGGCATGCCATCTCATCTTTCCAGCAGTCTGCTCTGATTGATACAATCTTTTCAATCTGTCTGTAATTGGTAGGTACCACATCCTTTGGTACGGTACCTTATTACGTCCCCGTCCTTGCGGCTTGAATTGTGGCTTCTTGCAGAATCGACATTCTTCTAGCTTCTCATCATCTCCCCAATAGATCATGCAGTTGTCGATGCAAACATCTATCATCTCCGAAGGCAACCCAAGACTATAAACCGGTTTCTGAATCTCATAATAAGAATCAGCAGACACATTGTCTTCCGGCAAATACTCTTTAAACAAGTCCGCCCATTCGTTCATGCAACTTTCAGGTAGATTGTGATCAGTTTTAATATTCATCATTCTAGCAGCTAACGACAATTTAGAGAGACCTTCTCTACAACCACTGTAAAGTGGTTGATTCGCCGCGTTTAGCATTTCGTAAAACTTTTTTGCATCTATATTAGGTTCTTCATCTTCATCATGAGCTACGAATGCATCAGCTACCATATCATGAACCCTATCATAATCTACCATCTCCTCCTGATGGTAACTATGTTCATTATGCAAATGATGATCAACCGGTTCTTTTTCCTAAAAATTGCTATTACTACTACTAGCTTCGTTCTGATCATAATTAAAACCTTCTCCATGTTGAAACCAGATATAGTAATTTGGCGTGAAACCTCTATTTATTAAATGCTTCCAAACATTTTCACGGTTTGCCAATTTCGAATTGTTGCATTTCCGACAAGGACAGAACATCTTACCACTTTCTTGGGCGAGCGGTGTTGAATCTGCTTGATGCATAAATGTCTCCAGACCCGCAAGGTATTCTTTCGTCACTCTCCCGTTAGCATCTCTATGCATATACATCCACTTCCGCAACTCGTAAATAGTCCCGAAGCCAGCCATTTTTTTTTCTTTCACGTTTTTTTGTTGTTGGTGTGTTTAAAATGATGTTCAAACATCCATATTTATAGGAAATTTCGAATCTGGTAGTTGCAAGTTTCCTATGAATTTACGACGAAAATTAATTAGGTGGCAAAAAAAAAACGTGTAACACCTTCAAAGTTGGTGGATTCAAAAATTTCCTCGCTAAATACACGTAAACTATTTTCTCGTAAATAACAAGCAAAGTTTACGTCGTATTTACGAGGAAATAGTTTTTCCTCGTAAAATACTCGTAAAATTACATCCAGTTTACGACGAAACACTTTTGTCGTTACGTTACGAGGAAATAACGATGACTTTAGTTTTTCACTTAAATTCCTCGTAAACTCGACGTAAATTTACGAGGATTATTTTTCCTCGTTAAATTTCGTCGTTAAGCATGTGTTTTCTTGTAGTGTTTACACTTTGTTCTGGTGTGAGTATACTATCATCAAATGGCTCCTCCACATATGGCTCATCATCATCAATGTGATCTTCAAGTGTGTCTTCCTCTTCTTGTGGCCAAACAAAGTGGTTTGCTGCCATCACTGCAAATAGCAAAAAGCTAGAATAAAAGGTTAGTAGCTATACAAAAGCAAAACAAAGCATAAGAAAATAAAGCTTATTCTCAAGAAAGTTTGAAATCCGAGTGACAAATCTACTTAGTTCCCCGGCAACGGCGCCAAATTTGATGCAAGACTTTTCAAGAGTCCAAGATCAAATCAATGTAGTATAAAAGATTGTCGAACCCACAGAGAACTAGAGACTTATACACCAAGAATACAAAAGTTTTCTTAATCTAAGCAAACAAGAAGATGGATGATTTGTAACAAGCTAAGATCCTAGAAATATAAACAAGGTGATCTCAAATCCAATCAAGAAACAAGTACAAGAACTCAATCTAATGCTAAAGATGGATTCATGGGTAAGGATAATTGATATAAGGTGATCAAGGTTCAATCTAAAGGTGGCAACTTTCAATCAATCTATCAACCTTATGCCTAGACACAACACTAAGCAAACTCTTTCTCAAGATGGAAGCTCATTTGCTAAAATAACTCAAGCATCAAATCTCTTTGGTTGAATATTACTAGAGCAATCATGGAGAACAAATCTAATAGCAATCCTAGCACCTTTGACATCAAATCTCTTTGGCAAAGAAAGCTAAAAGCCTTGAAGAGTTGGTTCAAGCATTTGATCGAACACTTCTCGGGCGTGAAATGCCTAGAGATCTATCTTAGAGAGGCCAACTCTAAAATAGCATTGAGATCACTCAACAAGCAAGGAATAAGAAGGATCTACAATAAAACACCCTAGATCTACACTTAATCACCCTAATCTACCTTAACCCATGAATCCAAAATGTGTCTACTCACCAATCTCCATGGAAAACCTTAAATCTATGGGACATTCAAAGCTAATCATGTTTATGAGAAGGATAAACATGGTATAAGATGAAGAACTTCCTTAGATTAATGAAAAGATTTAAGCTTTATAAAATGAGGCAAAGTGTGTTCTTGAAAGGAAATGAGATAAGTCCCAATTTGGGGATTACAAAAGTATTTATATGGTCTTTGGAAAACCTAATGGTTTCCATAAAAAAGTCTATACTGCACTTTGAAAATGTTGATTTTTGGCCATGGTAAAGACGCGACACGGGTAGATGCCATGGTCGCAACCCGCGTCGGCCAGCCCGCATCAGCTCCTCGTCCAGCTTCTGGGAGGCCGCCTGGGTAAGCTAACCCCTAGTAAATCAATCATAACTCCTCCAATACAGCTACAAATGATTTGAAACCACTTCCATTAGAAAGATAACTCAATTTCCCACGTCACCCCAAAACATAAGCTTCAAAAGATATATTTAAGGTCTCCATACATGGTCATCTTTCACCCTTTTGCACTACAAATGTCTCTAAACACCTCCAAAAACTCCATAGCACACTCCAGCCCCTAATAAAGACCCATGTATGCAAAATGGACCCTAAAGATGCATAATTCCTAATCTACATGATCATTATGTACAAGAAATGATGGTTAAAACCATGTAAATATGCAAGATATCAACTCCCCCACACTAGTCCTTTACTTGTCCTCAAGTAAACTTTTCAAAAACTCAAGAAGGAGAGATATAAAGATGGTTGCTTATAACCAAAAGAGATACTTACAGCACTCAACTTGACATCCTAAGGAAACATAGCAAATATCATGAGCACACTCTCTTATTATACTTTAGCTTCTAAAGGTCTATCAATACTCTTATGCCTCTACACAAGTTGCAATACTCATCAACTAACAAGTTCCTTCAACCAGCTCTCACATTGATTCACACACACACACACAATGTGAATTTTCACAAATGGGCACATGATCTTAATCATTTAGCTAGGTAGGCAATGGTCTAATATGAATGAAGAGAAGGATTCAAATGTTTTCATTTCAAGGTGGTCATCACTCAAAAACAAGGAGCTTGATCATTATGCAAAATTTATCTAAGACTAGAAGCAATTCATGCATACATAGATCCATTCTCATCATTCTACTATTTTCCTAAGTGATTACAAGTTCTACCCTTTTCATCCCCATCTTAAAGGCAAAATAACACCCACTCACCCCACTCACATCACTCACCCAATGAACAACTCTCTTTTTCTTTTGACTCAACCAACTAGGGACTTTAATTTTCTTTTTACAACACTTAGCTCTAACTCTTTCTCATTTCCCTCCCCACCTTCTCTTTGATTCTCTTTTTTTTTTTATAAGGGGGAAGGTCTTTTGTACATAATCTAATAATCTAGAGCTTCATACTTTTCTTTTGTCCCTAGAGTTTTTTTTTTATATGACACTCTTTTGTTCATCTTTCTCATCTTTCTCACTCCCAAAACCCAAGATATTAATATTTAGAACACACAAACCCCTCTCACCATCCCCAAATGTTAGCTCATTTTGCTAACAAGATATGAGAAAAAATCTATGTCGCCTCCAATACTCTCAAGATTTTGCACATGACAAGCTATCAAAAGAGGCTTCACTCATGCAATTCAATGCTTGGTCTCAAAGAATGGCTAGGGTTGTAGGGTATGGAGTGCCATTTGGGTTAACAAAGATTGGTATAATGGAATAAGATAACCCAAATGTGTATGAGATCCATGATCAAGTATGCAAATGCCCTTGCAAGAGAGATTAAGTTCATTCAACCCAAGTTCAGATTAGAGCTGATCTTAAGAACAATGCCAATATCAAGCAAGCAAACAAGTTTCAAGAAGAGTTTTCAAGGCTCGAAGCATGCAAGGCTTTCAATAGATGCTTAAGCTACTTGATATGTTAACTAGAGTGTCACTTTGAGTTCTAGACAAGCGTTCTTTACAAGGCATTTTCAACTTCTGCTCCATATGCAAGTGAATGCAACCTCTATGCTCTAGACTCAATCCTAAGAATGCAAATGATGCAACTAAAAGCTTCTTTTTGTGTTTTTCAAAATTCAATTTTTTTTTGGTTTTTCTATGTATATATGTATGTACAATGCAATGCATGAGACTCCAAATCATCAAAGCAAACATGATCAAATACTTGGTACCTCCACCAAACTTAAGTCACACAGTCTCTGTGTGATTAAGAGAAAAGGAGATACCGAAAATATGAGAAAAGCAAATGGTATGTATCTACAATGAAAGGTTGGAGTGGTACCTCAAATGGAGACTGGGGTGTGATAATGGGTGTTTAGAGTAGCAATGTTTGGCCGCCTTTCCTCTCTTATTGGTTCTAGACTCAACCTGAAAGACATCAACCATACTTATTAAACAACCTAAAAGAAAGAAAGATTCATAAATATATACAATGGATAAACATGGGGCTTTCTCCCAAGTGAGCTTGTTTTAAGTCTCTAGCTTGACTTTGTGTGCTTGTTAATCATAAGTATCAAAAGGTTGGGCCAATGCACCTTTGGTCCTTCTCCTACAAGAACGAGGAACTAAGTATGCAAAGGAGCACACTGCTGTTCATAGAAAATAGACAGATTTTTCCTCAAAGAGCTTCACTAAGGATGTGACATGAATTATGAAATTCTCCTTGAGGTTCAGATGATCATAAGAATCAAAAGCATTTGGTGGAGACACAAATTCAACTACAGGCTCAAACGAAGTTTTAACAAAGTAGTCAACTCTATCTCCATCAATCAAATAAAACACAATGTTCTCATTCTCATGAAAGTTTTTGACAAGGGGGTTTTCTATCTCAAACAAGAGCCTATCAACATCAAGTTCATCCCCTAAATCAGCTAGTTCAAGAAGAGGACTAGGTTCATCAAGCATCAAAAACTCAGATTCAAGCTCAATTGAAGCACAAAGATAGTTCTTGTCAAAACAAACTTCGATATGATCTCTAACAAGGTTTTCTACTCTCAAGTCATCTAGTTTCCTAGTTTCACATATCAGATCAAGACATTCATTGATGAGCACATGCGAATTCAAATCAGAGGCAATCTCTTCAACACATGGCAAGCAAATATCCTCAAAATGAAGTTCTAAAGTCGAATTGCATATACCTTCCAGCTGGGTTGGTGGAACCCAATAAAATACCTCTTTGAGCTGTTGAGCCATTCTTATCTCAATGCCGGTGAGCTCTCTTCCTTCTAATGTTGCCGATGTGATAAGATTTAGCCTAAGCATCACTGCCATGTCCTCCCTTGTCAACATTGGGTTCTCTTTGCAAAGCTCATCCTCCTTTACACTTTGTTCTGGTGTGAGTATACTATCATCAAATGGCTCCTCAACATATGGCTCATCATCATCAATGTGATCTTCAAGTGTGTCTTCCTCTTCTTGTGGCCAAACAAAGTTGTTTGCTGCCATCACTGCAAATAGCAAAAAGCTAGAATAAAAGGTTAGTAGCTATACAAAAGCAAAACAAAGCATAAGAAAGTAAAGCTTATTCTCAAGAAAGTTTGAAATCCGAGTGACAAATCTACTTAGTTCCCCGGCAACGGCGCCAAATTTGATGCAAGACTTTTCAAGAGTCCAAGATCAAATCAATGTAGTATAAAAGATTGTCGAACCCACAGAGAACTAGAGACTTATACACCAAGAATACAAAAGTTTTCTTAATCTAAGCAAACAATAAGATGGATGATTTGTAACAAGCTAAGATCCTAGAAATATAAACAAGGTGATCTCAAATCCAATCAAGAAACAAGTACAAGAACTCAATCTAATGCTAAAGATGGATTCATGGGTAAGGATAATTGATATAAGGTGATCAAGGTTCAATCTAAAGGTGGCAACTTTCAATCAATCTATCAACCTTAGGCCTAGACACAACACTAAGCAAACTCTTTCTCAAGATGGAAGCTCATTTGCTAAAATAACTCAAGCATCAAATCTCTTTGGATGAATATTACTAGAGCAATCATGGAGAACAAGTCTAATAGCAATCCTAGCACCTTTGACATCAAATCTCTTTGGCTAAGCAAGCTAAAAGCCTTGAAGAGTTGGTTCAGGCATTTTATCGAACACCTCTCGGGCGTGAAATGCCTAGAGATCTATCTTAGAGAGGCCAACTCTAAAATAGCATTGAGATCACTCAACAAGCAAGGAATGAGAAGGATCTACAATAAAACACCCTAGATATACACTTAATCACCCTAATCTACCTTAACCCATGAATCCAAAATGTGTCTACTCACTAATCTGCATGGAAAACCTTAAATCTATGGGAGATTCAAGGCTAATCATGTTTATGAGAAAGATAAACAAGATATAAGATGAAGAACTTCGGTAGATTAATGAAAAGATTCAAGCTTTATAAAATGAGGTAAAATGTGTTCTTGAGAGAAAATGAGATAAGTCCCAACTTGGGGATTACAAGAGTATTTATATGGTCTTTGGAAAACCTAATGGTTTCCATAGAAAAGTCTAAAATGCCCTTTGAAAATGTTGATTTTCGGCCAAGGTAAAGACGCGACCCGGGTAGAAGCCATGGTCGCAACCCATGTCGGCCAACCCGCGTCAGCTCCTCGTCCAGCTTCTGGGAGGCCGCTGGGGTAAGCTAACCCGCGTCCATCTACCCGCTTTAGGGTTGATATGCCTCTACTAAACCGATCATAACTCCTCCAATACAGCTCCAAATGACTTGAAACCACTTCCATTAGAAAGATAACTCAATTTCCCACGTCACCCCAAAACATAAGCTTCAAAAGATATATTTAAGGTCTCCATCCATGTTCATCTTTCACCATTTTGCACCACAAATGTCTCTAAACACCTCCAAGAACCCCATAGCACACTCCAGCCCCTAATAAAGACCCATGTATGCAAAATAGACCCTAAAGATGCCTAATTCCTTATCTTCATGATCGTTATGTACAAGAAATTATGGCTAAAACCATGTAAATATGCAAGATATCACTAACCAGTCGTCTAGAAAAAAAATATTATTTTTTTTAATTTTCTACTCGACGGCTAACTTGTAAGTCGTCCAGGAAAAGTCAAATTTCTTACACATTTCCAGTCAAATGCAAAACTAACTCGTTTTCCCTAGACGACTTACATGTAAGTTGTCACAATTTTTTTTTATCAAACAAAGGTGGACGACTAACCTGTAAGTCGTCTAGAAAAAAAGTTAATTGCAAAACTAACCTCTGCATTGACCAGACGAACAAATCTGGAAAAATTCTCAATTTCATAGTTTCAACCAGTGAGATAACTTGTTTAACACACATAAGTCTTCTCCAAGCATCCAAAATTTCAAACAAAGGTGATCCACCAAGAATCGTAAGCTTCAATGGCTCTATGAACCATAAAAAAATTTAGAATCAAAATTTTGGGATTTTTTTGGATGAAAGTGGAGAAAAAGTGAAAGAGATGTTGTTTTTAGTTCATAAGAATTGAGAAAGAAAGAGTTTAAATCAATTTTTAGGTGCATTAAGAGCTTCAAATTGGTTATTGATGTGGTTGGTGTATTGATGACAATGACAATATTGTGAATACTTGAGGAAGATGAGGGTGATAGAGTAAAATATGCATTTTTGAAAAAAAAGTGATGACATTTTCGTGAATAATCTGAACTTTGAGAATGAAAGAGGCAAGTCAAAGTTCCAAAAAAAGCATGAGTTAGTTTTGTGTTTGACTTCAAGTTTTGAGTCATATTTGCAAAAACCCCTACTTATTTGCTAAATGGAAGCAATAGTATAAACTATGTTATACCTTACATATTACTTTTATTTATTTTCCAAACCTAATTTACTTAATGCATAGGTCAGAAAACGGAAAGAAAAATTGCCAAAAATACAACATTCATAGTACCATTTTTATGTTTACACTAACCAATTTTACATTTTTTTTTAATAAAAAGTAAAAGACATTTATAATTCTAGGGTTAACTAATATAGATGTAAGGTTTATAGTTGATGGGTGAGATAAAATTTTTAGAATGTGAAATTTATGATTCTAATAAATATATAAATAAATACTTAAAAATATAATTTTTTTAAAAATTAGTTTCAAAAATAATTTTCGATTTTCAAAAAGAAATTTGAAAAAGAAACGAAAAAAAATTGAATTTTATTTATAAAAAGTTCGAATTAAAAAAGCATAATTTGAAAGCATAATTTTTTTATTATTTATTTAAATAATTATTTATTATATATATAGGGAACAAGAGTATAAAATTTTTTTGCCACCTAACGAATAATGTGTTTTTTAAAATGTCTCTTTAATAATGGTAAACATGAATAATAGTAACAAGAAGGTGGTAAACATGAAAATTCCCCAAACTAAAATTAATTAATTTTGTGTTTAACTAAAAGGACAACTAAAACTGTTTAGACATAATCTGGCTAAATTGGTCGTAACAGAAGTCAATACCTCTGTTGAAGCAGTTTCTTCAAAAGATTCTCAAAGAGTAACGTAAACAGAACTACGATTACTAAAAGAAAAAGTTAAAAAAAAAATTCGTCACTAATTTTGTTTATTCAGATTAGGTTCTTTAACGTCTAAACAAAAGTATTAGGGATGTCAATCGGGTTGACAAATTTCGATCCGACTCCAGTCCAAAACCGACAAAGCCATTGTTATTTGAGTCTGGCGTCAAAATTTTTGAACCTAGATTTCAAAGGCCGGTCTGGCCCTAGAAAGAATATAGGGCTTTTGAGCTTTTTAAAAGATAATTAAAATTAAATAAATTAAAATCATCCTTATGTCTTCTAAAACTAAAATAAATTCTTATATAATACACCAAGTAAACAATAATAACGAATATAAATAAAACAAAAAAAATTCAACTCTAATCAACAAAAAATATAGGATTAAGATCATAATTTTTTTCATGATCTCCACATTCTTATCGTCATCAAGAGCTACATATAAAATATAAAACATAAAATTTTTGACATAGATATTAATAAAAATAAAAGTTTTATAAGTATTAATGAATTACCTAGATCGTAAATCATTCTAACCAATTATGTGTGTACAAATTAGTGTTTCAATATGTCCTGTTAGAAGACGACTTCAATATTTTTTTAAAGGCATGGGCACTAATAGTAAATCTAGACTTTGACACCACTGTAGTTATCATTTGTTTAAGACATGAACATCAATTTTATATTTGTTTAAAACATGAGCAACAATGCTAAATAATTAAATAAATTAAAGTATAAGTTTCAGGTTTTCGGACGGGTCTAAATCCAAAATCCAAATATGCTTAAGCCCAAAACAATTAAAGTTCAAATGGATTAAGTTCAAAAATCCTAATTTTTGGGTTTATATAATTAAGTCCAAGTTCGTAAATAAATAGAAACAGTAACAAATGAAAAACCAACATAGAGCTTAGCCTTAAAGAAAAGTTTAAGATCCTATGAATGGAACCTCATTGAGAATGCGATCACTTAAGCACGATGGGTCCTCCAAGAGCAAGGTAGGACTGAAACCAGTGGACGATGCACATCTATCTATCTATTATTATAAAAACATGTTTATTCACTCCTTCTTGCGACACCTCATCTGCCACGTCAGAAAACCGCTTCTCCAGAAGCTGACATGTGTCAATTATTCTAAACGCATCGTATCACTAACATGATGGTATCATGGGCTTCGTCTGCGTGTTGTGCGATTGAGCTTTGTAATGGGGAAATAGATCCAGCCCGGATAGATTGATGTCGCCTCTAACCCTAGAACGTCTGAGGCGAATAACCGAGGTCCGTCGCTCCCCTCCGTGCGGTGGCGAGGCACTGAAGTTTAAGCTTCTTCCCACGCACGACCTTAAACGGTCTGATTTATGTCTTCGTCTTTACTTTCATTGATTCGTTCTCCACGATCTGAGAGGCGGCGTAGGTTCAGTATAAATATATGTTAGATTCTTCTCCTTGAACACATCTTAGGCCCGTGACGGGTGAGATTATAATTTCTTTCGTCAGATCAGTTGCGGTCGTAATCTCTCTCTCTCTCTTTTTTTGGTTGTGGTTATGATGTGGTTAGTCTAATGACGTTTCACGAGATGCTTAAGAGATTCAAAAGCTTGGAAGGTGTTTTTGCATTAATTCACTTTTTTCTTTGACTTTCTCTATGTGGGTGTGGAAAACAGAAGGTCCTTTCATCACATTTGTTCATTGCCAACGACAAAGAAAAATGTTGTGTACGTCACACCTTTTGAAAAATGTCATCTTCAGCGACTCTTCATGTTTTAGCGGATTTCCCATTCCTAAACAAATCCAGGTTCGATCATTCTTCATGTTTCTTTCAAGCTTGATTTTGAGACAGATTTGACATCGTATGCTTATAATATATTTCATCGTCCACCCATCAAATTAATCTTGCTTGCAGTCCTTTTTTTTGTTGACTATAGGAGGCCACAATATCTACAGAAAAGGAAAATTAGTTCTCAAATGAAAGCACTTGCAAACCATTCCCATTTCCCAGAGTTTACTCATACAACATCACCAGAGAAGAGATAGGTGCTTCTTTTTCTTTTGTTATTCGCTTTTTTATTTTTATTTTAAATGACACCACAATCTCCTCATGTTCAAATAAGTTCTATAAGAGAGTGATGTCAGGTTCGAAAAAGAAAAGAAACTAATCAAGTAATGATGTTCACAAGTTTTGATGATCAATCTGTGTTTCAGTCCATAGATGCAAATCTAAGTCGACCATCATTGAATAGCTATATTCATTTCACACATAAGATGCAAAATTGTTTGAACTAAATAGATTTTGATTTAACATGTGATTATTATTGTAATAGGAGGGAGATGAGGGTTAAGAATGGATACATCGATGGTAATGGCAAATAGAAGTTCTCATGTGGTGATTGGTGACAAGAGTATGTGTTCCCAGCGACTAAAACCATTATTATCTCACACATTGCATATCGTATAACCACTTCATTTTGTTTTCCAGTTAATCGGATACAAGAGCTGACGGACAATATATTGCATGCCAACTTCAGGTCTCCTTTACACTGACAAACACGTAAATCTAAGTGTAAGTGGATCTATTAGATATTATAGAGATCACAGATTTGTATAAAAAAAACTTAAAATCTTTTGGTGACATTGTGTTGTCTGTTACGAAGAGGGAGTACCCATGTCTCATCCTCACCAATCTCTTCCATCACACTGCTCTATTAGTGAGTTAAGTTTCTTTCTCTCTGTTGTTTATTCAGATTATTTATTTATTATTTTCACTATTATTTACTTAAGCCCCCATGTTCTCTTAGGAATGGTATAAGAGGCTGATCATGAGTTTATTCTTTGTCAGCCCCAAAAGGTTGTTTTACTCAGTTTTTGGGATCTTGACAAAATCTGTCTAAGCAACCAAAAAGAAAGCACGCAAGTGGAGGTTTCATTATTTTGCAATTTATGATGACTTAGATTCTGGTGATTGTGTTAACTTTTAGCTTCTTACTGATTTGAGTTCGTATATGGTCATTTTTTTCAGTTTTTGCTGTTAGTCTGTATATTTATTAGTCTATCACCTCTTATGTGATTTGAGACTTGGCCGTCCGAGAACAGAGTCAGTCTTCTTCCAATCCTTCTAATATTTTTACACTATTGTGCAGTTGTATTTATTTTGAAAGTGATGATGTGTAGATTCAATCGATTGTCTTCTTTACTTGAATTTCTAGGGAATGTGGAAGAGCTGGAATTAGAGGGTAAATATGAATGTCTCAATGCCAGTTGTATTTCATGTATTTTATGTTTTCGGAATATGTGTATTTTTCTAAAATCTGATAGAAGTTGAACTCATTTGTCAAATTTAAGCATGATAGCTGATGTCCCTCATGTTAAATTGTATAGAGTGTAGAGTATAAGACGATATAAATGGATCGCATGGAAGCAAAAGTTATGTGACGTGATCCTCAATGACTAAACCTCATGATTATGTCGTCCATCATCATCACAGTCAGATAACAAGTTGTCCGTCCTGATGATGTAAAATGAATCATACAGATTCTCTAATAACCAGATAATGAAAAACCCATGATCAAAGGAAAAGAGAATATAATTTAGAAAACAAATTTTAAGTTCTAATTATTTCAAATCCTGCAATATAGATTTGATTTTTTGTAATATAATTACATTATAAAATGCACAGCTTAAAGGCAGACACATAATGTAAAAGATGTATCACCAAAACATGTGATTGAGTTGCAGAGACAGAAAGAACAAAATACAACTCAAACTGTGAAAATCTTAAATTAAAATTTGGAGAAGAGGCAAAGTTTTAAAGACGATGACTCAGAGAAACAGAAGGTTGGCCTGTAGGGAAAGAAAACTTAACTGGAATTGCAACTTAAGCAATCAAAATCCATGATCCTAGACTCTTTTTTTTCCATGATCCAAGACTTGATTGGTTTGCTTTTTTCTTTTTTTCGTTACAATAATTCTACTACTTATTACAAAAATTTTCCACTACATTTTAAAGGTTTGGATAAACAACATAAAAAAATAAAAGAAAAAGAGCTGCTTAAAGCTTAATTATTATTATTTTTTGTTAAAAAGCCTAATTTTTGCACCTATGTTCAACTATTATGAAGGCTGTTTGAGAGACTGATCTACACGTGTTCACAATACAGATTTTACCATATCAAATTTTAATTAATTAATTATTTTTTTATTTTTTTAAAAACTTGGAGAAGTTCTCCCGAAAATGATGTCCTCTCACAGGATTAGAATTCATTCTCAACAAGTTCAAGTACAAGGTTATTTTTTAAAGTTCACAAACTTTTCAAGTATGATCCCTCTCCACTATTTTCCTTAGTATGCACATGCGAATTTGATCAACATTCTAATATATATATATAAACTACATAATCTTTTACATGTTCAAGATGTAATGATGACAATGCAATTGGGGTAGTTTGGGTTACTTAGGTAATGTATTCTCGCAGTAATTGCAGAGACTGTTTTCTCATCCAATTTGTATTATCACCTAAGCTTTACTAACATATTTTAACCATGTCACTGTAGTGGATCATATACAGTATTGTCATTGACTCAAAAACCTGTCATGTTGCTTAATCACACATCTGAGTGTATACATGACATCTACCTGTAAAACAAAACCGAATCCAAAACACGCCACATACATTCCAAAAATCAATAGCAAGCACCAAACTGTGCACAAGGAATATAAGCATAAGAAGAAGTTATTCAAACTAATCATGATTCATGAATAACAACCAAAACAAAATAACAATACACCACTGACAGTTGTTACAACCAAATCTTACAGCTAAAAACAACAACCAAATTATGCAAACCAACTTAATAAAAATCAAATTATTTACATGTAATGAAGATATAAATTCTTTACTCTGAAAAATAGAGAGTGCTGAAGATTACTGTCAAATGATTATTAAAAATAACAATGCGATCTCATAATTATATTCATTATTTATTTGTTTATAATATCATTTTTAATCTACATTGTTTTTAAAATGTTTCATAAATTTAATGTAAATTCATATAAAATAGTTTTTATAGCTTCTACAGAGGACTGCTATCGAGGATTCTCTTTAACATACGATTAAGTATTAAACCAGTGTGTTTTTCTTTGCTTTTTATTATAATTGTAACATAGAGAATTTAAAATCTCCCAAAACTGTTCAGTTTAGATGAATGACTATAAAAGTCAGTGTATGAGATTAAATAAGAAAATCTTTACTTAATCTATACAAGAATTAATATTAGGAAAAAACAAACAATTTTAACACTAAATCAAAACCGCAACAAGGCTAAAACATTTTCGTATATTGGCAAAAAAAAACTGTGATAAAGGTAAATATCTCTATGCCATACTTCTGCTAAGCATGAGAGCATGAAGAATGCATGAAATTTGTGGATCACCATGAACAGCTAACCCACATGTATGGAGCTGACAAATGCTAAGATAGATCAAACTTTCCTTATGCGACATCTCTATATTGAAAAAGAAATGTTATAGAACTAATATGATCTTTACAATGCCACCAAGAAAGTGGCATCTCAATAATCTGGAAAATCGATACAGTGATTGTTATTACTATGAGCAAATGGAAAAAAAAAATTTGAGTTGGTTTTACGGTGACTACACGCATCGAACACTACTCAGTTTTCACACTTTCCAGTTTCAGTCTTTTTTACTTTAATCAGCTTTGCATTACTACCTTCTTTTCGTTCAATATGACATTTTACTTTTTAATAAGAAATGCAACTTCAAATAATCACCACTTCCACTCCAATAGCATGTCAAAAGACTATGATTTCAGCATAAAAAGTAAATACTCTTATAAAATACATAAAAAGTACCGACAACCCAATCTTTCGAACCCAAATATTACGAGCCACAAATAACGTATCAAATATGGGATCAAACTTTTGTAAAAGGAAACAATACGAAGACCATTTGAAGTCTTCACATCATATCAACGACACAACTCTTTAATATAAAAATAACTATTGTAAACAAACAAAATATATCTTATCACATATAATCTTTCTTTACCAATAACTTTTTAAAAGACAAAAATTATTATCATAAACATCTCTTGCAAATGCAAACCTAAAACACAAACTACAAAATCATACAAAAATTAATAACCTAGATTACAAATAAAGTATATCCCGCCGGTAGGGCGGGCCGACCCTAGTATTATAAAGTAAAATAGTTTTTGCCCGCATATCAAATATCTTACTTGCCCACTACTTTTCTTCCTTGTTCGGTTATTTTTCATTGATTTTATGTATCCAGGTATATCTACTTTTTCTTTATTTAATGAGATCATTTATATAATCTAATTGTATACATTAATCAATAAGTGTTTATACATACTGACCCATATGATTTTTTTAGTGTATCTAAAATACTTGCACTAACACATTTTGTTTTTTATATTGCTGTAGAAAGCTTATAAAATTTTAGTTCTACTCTTCAAATGAATTCAGCAATCAAATTTTAAAATACTTTTTGCAAAACTAATTGTTTTTAAGTGATGCACTGACAATTTTTTTTATATTACCAATTTTTTACAAGAAGAATTTAAAATAATTTTATACAATTCATCATATATAGCTGCTATTCATTCAGTTTATCTCTGTGTTTTGCTTGATTATGTCTAAGTAGAAATCATTGTTAGACTTAGGGTTTGATATGGTAATGATGAATTATTGATTTAGAACTGCTAAGGTGATTAATTGAAATCCTTCACAGAGTTATAGATCTTATTGCATGTATTCTGCAGTAGCTAGAATCTTGATCTTAGGAGTTGACAACTGCGAGAATATGCTCATATCTGAATATAATCCTGTTGAGCTAGTTATTAGGCGCAATGACACGCTGGTCTATTGCCGATTAGTTAACTTATTGTTTCGACCATTAAAGCATGTTAGGAAGAGTATCAATCGACACCCTATAGGTGTATTGATCGATACTCGTTCTGTATCTCATATGAAAATATGGTACATATTCAAATATGTAGACTCACAGTCAGAGATGGAGATCTTATATTTGCATTCGAGTTCTAGTTTTGATTATCAGATGTTCTTAGCATTTATATTACAATTTGGATTACCTAAACCTGAAAGTTTAGCTTAAGTCTTATCTGTTTACAATCACATCTATTTTATTTTCTGTTTTATTTATTATTTAACTGCTTATTATATTCTTGCCTAGTTTCATCTTATATTTAGTTTGATTTATTGTGTGTCCATGCTCCCTGTTGATTCGATCACTAAATACTACGGCTGAACATTTTATTCGAGAGAGTAAAGCTAAGCTCTAGGGTAATTTGAGCTAGTGTCACTGATTTGCTTCCAACAGTGCTTCTCCCAAGGATTTCTCATCTCAGCCTCCTAGCTGAAATCAAACTTTATCTTAGGAACAGTTTAAATCTTCCAAATCTTCCTCTTGAGATCCAAACCAGCCTGATCCTGTGCGCTCACAACCTGACTTGACATCCTAGCGACTTTCGTCGCAAGACAACAATCACTCTTAACAAGGAAAGCACAATTTGTGGTAAAGGCCCAGATTTCTCTGTCTGATGTGTCCCCAACGTCATGCAAACCATCCTCCACTCATCATTTTCCGAAAAAAGCTCATTAAGAAGATACGATATTCCAATTCCATCAGTTCCTATCAGAGTCAAAACCTTTAAGTTGATATCACAAGAATGTTGCTTGTTTACTGGTCTTCTCGGAGTATCATCCATGATCCACTTTTCCGTCCAGACAAAAGTTGGTCTCCCATTTTCAGTAGATTTGATTAGGCATTTGATCAAAAATTTTCTACCAAAATACTTCTCCAGACATATGAGAGTCTCTAACCTTTACCACAATAAAATTATCCTAATTCTCGAAGAAAAAAATCTCATGAATATGTTTTATCTAAAATATTTAAATTTATCAAAGTTACCAGATATTTTATCTAAAATTTCAAAAATATGATTTTTACCCAAATTATTTAAAATTATCCGAAAACAGAAACCAAACCAAAACCAAATTGAACTCAAAATTTTATCGGGTTCTTAACATTGTTATCTAAACCAAACCGAAAACTAAATTAACCAAACTTTAATCAATTAACCGAATAGTACTTATATCTTTTGAACCATAAAACCGAAAAGTATAACTGAACTGGAAACAAACCAAAAAGGAAAAAGAAACAAACTGGAATCGAAGCAAAAATGGAACGCGCATGACTAAACATTTTAGTGAACAGAGACGTACGGGTTAATAAATTTGTTAACAAATATAATTCCACAGTTTGAAAACGCAGATCAAAATTTAGTCTAAGTTATACGAAATTGATATCTTGCATATTTCCATTGTCTTATCCATTCACCCATGTGCATTTTGATCATATAGACAAGGATTTAGCCATGTTTAGGTTGCATTTTGCATACATGAGTCCCTATCAGGTATTGGAGTACCATATGGAGTTCTTGGAGACATTTGGGTGCATTTGGAGCTCAAAAGAGGTGATAAAGGTGATTATTGGACGAGCAGTGCATGGGAGCGACCTCACCGGAGCGACACCGTGAAGTCGCTGTGGCACCCTTTCAGAGCGACTTGACCGGAGCGACACAGCGAGGTCGCTCGTGTCTCCATCACCCGGAGCGAGGCAGCCTGGAGCGACACAGCGAGGTTGCTCGCGTCTCCATCACCCGGAGCGACGTGACCGGAGCGACACAGCGAGGTCGCTCGCGAAGAGCGACCCAGAGCGACGTCTCGCAGCGACCCCTCCAGGTCGCTCCCGAAGCCTGGAGCGACCTCCCGGAACGACTATTGGAGGTCGCTGCGCGCCTTCTGTTTGCTCGAATTCATTTCTACTCAAGGGCCTTTTGGTCATTTCATTATGCATGTTTTTACTTCTGAAAACCTATGTTTTAAGTACTTTTGGCAGCCACCAGACATATTATCTTTGTTCTAAGAAAAAACCTTTGGAAAGTTCATCTCTTGAATCATCTTTGTTCATCTAGTTATTGCAATTCGGTGTTTTCCAATTCGTTGTTGTATCCCTCTGTATGATTAATCTGAAATCCAAACTGGGTTTAAGAGGAATCATGAAGAGTAGTGAGTAATCACCATTTGAATTCATGGGTTAGGAAGATTAAGGGTGATTAGGTTAGAGCTAGGATGTTTTAGAGTAGATCATTCCAAAATCTTGCTAGTAGAGTAATCATAATGCATCTTCTGAGTTTGCTTCTCAAAAGTTGATCTTTAGGCATTTCCCACCCAAAAGGTGTTCGATGAAATGCCTGAAACAAGTCTTCTAAGCTTTTAGCATATTTTGCCAAAGACATTTATTGTTAGAAGTGCTAAGATAGCCTTAGACCTATTAGTAATGATTGCTTCCATATTATTCAACCGAAGACATTTTTTGTTTGAAATGTGTTAGTAAATGAACATTCATCTAGACATAGAGTTTGTTTAGAATCGTGTCTAAGCTTAAGGTTGATAGTTTGATTGTTCGTTTGCCATCCTTCGTTCGAAACTTGATCACCCAAGGTCTAATTCCTATGCCCATGAGTTCTCATTTCCCTAGTTAAGAAAGTCAACTCATTTACCGTTTTTATTATTCTGAAACTGCATTAGTAATAATCATTAGTTTAGAAAACCTTTAAAATCATCGGCTGCACTTAGATTAAGTAAGTACCTGCATTCTCAGTGCTTGAAATCCCTTAGAATTGGTTCGACAATCATTTATACTACAACATTTGTCTTAGGTGCCGTTGTATCAAATTGGCGCCGTTGCCAAATTCTAAGTAGATTTGAACATTGAGATTTAGTCATTTGCTTGAGACTAAGTCATTTTTATTTTCTTTAGTTACTGATTCTCCTTCTTCACCTCCCTTTAATTTACAGGTGTATGAACTTGAGGAGCAGGGGTCCATCAAACCTAGTTCCAAGAGCCGCAGACATCAGAGCTTTAGAGAGAGAGTGTGCTAGAAAGAGAAGAGAAGAAGAGCAACAGTCTCACTTGCAGAGATTGGATACTGATATGGGAGACATACCTCAAAACCAACAGCGAGCAGCTCGACCCATTGGCACTTATGACCGCCCCAACATTCATGGTCATAGATTGGGAATCCGAGCACCAGCTGTAGCGGCCAACAACTTTGAGATCAAATCAGGACTCCTCAACGTGATCGAGAACAACAAGTATCATGGCTTGGCTCTAGAGGACCCATTTGATCACTTGGACAGGTTCGACAGCTACTGTGGGTTGTCAAGAACCAATGGTGTGTCTGAGGATGCCTTAAAGCTGAAGTTATTCCCTTTCTCTCTGGGGGATAAGGCACGACAGTGGGAGAAGTCTCTACCAAGTGACTCAATCACCACTTGGGATGACTGCAAGAAAGCTTTCTTGGAGAAGTTCTTCTCTACTTCAAGAACTGCTAAGCTGAGAAATGAGATCTCTAGTTTTCAACAGAAAGGCTTGGAAGGTTTCAGTGAAGCCTGGGAGAGATTCAAGGGCTACCAAGCTTAATGCCCACACCATGGTTTCTCTAAGGAGAGCTTGCTGAGCACATTCTACCGTGGTGATCTGCCTAAGTACAGGGCCAGACTGGATACAACTAGCAATGGGTTCTTCTTGGGGAGAACTGAGGAAGATGCAGAAGAGCTGGTTGACAATATGGTAAAGAGTGATGCAGTCTACAGTGGAGACCACGATAGAGGCAGTCGAACGGATGACAAGCAGACAAGGAGGGAGTTAAAGGCTCTCCAGGATAAGATTGACATTCTCATTGCTGATAAGGCCACCCAGGAGCAGCTGCACTTTGTTAGTAACCCAAACAAAGAAGCCACACCTGTTGCCCAGGAAGTTGATGGTTTGGAAGGGCAAGAAGAGCTGTGCTTCATCAACAACAATGGTAGTTGGTACAAGAAAGAGCCAAACTTTCAGTACAACAACTACCAACATAGATCTTACCCCAACAACCAACAGAGTGGTTATCAGCCTCGGAACAACCAGCAAGGCAGCCCTCCTCCCGGTTTCAACAACAAAGGACAACAACCCGCCCAACAACAACCTACTACTTCTACCTCTACTCCTCCAGTCAGCAGCACTGATGCCCTACTAAAAAAAATCTTGGAGTCTCAGACAAGAAGTGAGAAGCATGTTGGCTATGAGTTGAAAAACCTTCACGCAAAGATTGATGGAAGCTACAATGAGCTCAACAACAAGTTCAGAACCTTGGAGAACCAGTTTGCTGCCATGAACACTCAACAAAATCGCCAACAATGTTCTTTACCTGGAAAATCTGAGCAAAACCCCAAGGAGACCATGAAAGCTATCACCCTCAGGAGTGGTAAGGAGTTACCTCAGAAAGCTCTCACCAAGGATGCTGAGAAACAAGGTGAGGGGGTTGCCATCAACATAGATGATGAAGTGGTGATTGTTGATGAGAAAATCAATGATGAAATCTTGGAGAAGATTGTGGAAGCGAAAGGTAAAGGAAAGGTTGGGGAAGAGAAGAAAACAGTGAAAGATGGTGAAGTTGTTGCTCCAGCAAGTGAGAATTCTTTTGTTCCTCCTCCTTATGAACCCAAACTACCATTCCCTGGTAGATTCAAGAGGCAGCTGCTAGAGAAGTACAAAGCTCTATTTGAGAAGCAAATGAGTGAAGTTCAAGTCACAATGCCCATCATTGATGCTTTCATGCTAATTCCTCAATATAGTAAGTTCCTGAAAGATGTTGTAGCTGCAAAGAAGAAGGAGATGGAGGGCATGATGATTCTCACTCATGAGTGCAGTGCCATCATCCAGAGGCTTGTTGTTCCAAAGAAGCTAGAAGATCCAGGATGCTTCACATTACCTTGTGCTCTTGGACCTATGGTATTTGATAGATGTCTCTGCGATTTGGGAGCTAGTGTCAGCTTGATGCCTTTATCTGTTGCTAAGAAGCTTGGTTTCACTCAGTACAAGAAGTGTAGACTGTCTCTGGTATTGGCTGATCGTTCAGTGAAGTACCCGGTGGGTATCTTGGAGGACCTCCCCGTTATGGTTGGAAAATATGAGATCCCTACAGACTTTGTGGTGCTTGAGATGGGTGAGGAAGCTGCAGATCCTTTAATCCTTGGAAGGCCTTTCTTAGCTACAGCAGGAGCAATTGTTAATGTGAAAGAGGGCAAGATTGATCTCCACTTGGGTAAAGGGCATGTTCTTCACTTTGACATCAAGGAGGTAATGAAGAAACCAACAGTTCAAGGGCAAGTTTTCTACATTGAAGAGATGGATGCCCTTGCTGATGAGCTCCTTGAAGAATTGTCAATAGAAGACCCTCTACAGCATGCTTTGACGATAGAGAGGCCAGCTGAAGTGATTCAGAACCTGGAGAGTGCTGCCTATGGGATGATGTTGGATTCACACAGAGGATTTGGTAGTAAGGATCAGTATGAGGAGCTGCCTCAAATTGTCCATCAGGAAGCCTCGGTCATTCAACAAGGGGACACCCAGCAAAACGACTGGAGCGAGCTTAAGGCGCCTAAGGTGGAGCTTAAACCTCTCCCCAATGGTGTAAGGTATGCATTTCTTGGTCCTAATGGAACTTATCCAGTCATTGTGAGTAGTGAACTTACTGAAACTGAGCTATCTGAACTTTTGAAAACACTTAAAAGATTTAGAAAAGCAATAGGTTACTCACTTGATGACATCAAGGGAATATCACCCTCTTTGTGTATGCATAGGATACATCTTGAGGATGAATCAATGACTTCTATCGAGCATCAAAGAAGGTTAAATCCTAACCTGAAGGATGTTGTAAAGAAAGAGATTCTTAAACTCTTAGATGCTGGTGTTATCTACCCTATCTCAGATTCTAAATGGGTATCTCCTGTGCATGTTGTGCCAAAAAAGGGTGGTATAACTGTGATTAAAAATGACAAGGATGAATTGATACCAACAAGAACAGTCACTGGGCATAGGATGTGTATTGATTACCGCAAACTGAACTCTGCATCTAGAAAAGATCATTTTCCACTTCCATTTATTGATCAGATGCTTGAGAGACTTGCAAATCATCCATTCTATTGTTTTCTTGATGGATATTCAGGATTCTTCCAGATCCCCATACATCCCAATGATCAGGAGAAAACAACATTCACATGTCCTTATGGTACCTTCGCATATCGAAGAATGCCATTTGGTCTATGTAATGCTCCAGCCACCTTTCAAAGGTGCATGATGTCGATCTTTTCTGATCTGATTGAGGATGTTGTGGAGGTGTTCATGGATGATTTCTCTGTCTATGGATCTTCGTTTTCTGCTTGTTTGTCAAATTTGTGCAGGGTCCTACAGAGATGTGAAGACACCAACCTTGTGCTGAACTGGGAGAAGTGTCACTTCATGGTCAAAGAAGGGATTGTGCTGGGGCACAAGATTTCAGAGAAGGGGATTGAGGTGGATAAGGCCAAAATCGATGTTATGGTTGGTTTGCCCCCACCAAAGACAGTGAAAGACATCCGAAGTTTTCTTGGTCATGCTGGGTTTTACAGGAGATTCATAAAGGACTTCTCCATGATCACTAGACCATTGACCAGGCTGCTGTGCAAAGAAGCCACCTTCAGCTTTGATGTGGAGTGTCTAGAAGCCTTCAAGAAGCTGAAAGGTGAACTCATCAGTGCTCCAATTGTCCAGCCACCTAATTGGGATCTCCCCTTTGAGATCATGTGTGATGCTAGTGATTATGCTGTGGGAGCTGTTTTGGGGCAGAAGAAAGATGGCAAGACCCATGTGATCTACTACGCGAGCCAAACCCTGAATGATGCTCAGATGAGATATGCCACAACAGAGAAGGAGATGCTAGCCATTGTCTTTGCCTTTGAGAAGTTCAGAAGCTACTTGGTGGGATCTAAAGTCATTGTCTACACAGATCATGCTGCGTTGAGACACCTTTTGGCGAAGAAGGATGCAAAGCCCAGGCTCTTGAGATGGATTCTTTTGCTGCAAGAGTTTGATTTAGAGATCAAGGACAAGCCAGGAGTTGAGAATGGTGTAGCTGATCACTTGTCCAGGCTGAGAGTGGAGTGTGGCATTCCCATTGATGAAGGACTCCCTGAGGAACAGATCATGGCTATTGGAGCAGTGATAGCAGTTTGTGAGACTGGAAGGAAGCTTGAAGAAGTCAAGGCAACAGAAGAGAAAGAACCTTGGTATGCTGATTTGGTGAATTACCTAGCCACAGGAAAAGAGCCTTTGAATCTTGTGGGTTATGCCAAGAAGAAGTTCTACAAGGATGTGAAGAGATACTACTGGGATGAGCCCTACCTCTACATTCTCTGCAAAGATCAACTTTATAGGAGAGTGGTTGCTAATGAGGAGATTGATGGGATCCTTACACAGTGTCATGGATCATCTTATGGAGGCCACTTTGCTACCTTCAAGACTGTTGCTAAGGTGTTACAAGCTGGATTCTGGTGGCCACACATGTTCAAGGACACACAAGACTTTGTTTCAAGGTGTGATTCATGCCAAAGGAGGGGAAACATCACCAAGAGGAATGAGATGCCTCAGAATCCAATCCTTGAAGTTGAAGTGTTTGATGTGTGGGGTATTGACTTCATGGGGCCATTTCCATCATCACATGGCAACAAGTACATCCTGGTAGCTGTTGATTATGTCTCAAAATGGGTGGAAGCTATTGCAAGTCCCACCAATGATGCAAGAGTGGTAATCAAGATGTTCAAGAGCACCATCTTTCCAAGGTTCGGAGTTCCAAGAGTTGTAATCAGTGATGGAGGGTCTCATTTCATCAACAAACTGCTTGAGGGACTTCTCAGGAAGAACGGTGTTAAGCACAAGGTTGCAACTCCTTACCATCCTCAAACAAGTGGTCAAGTTGAGATTTCTAACAGAGAGATCAAGTCCATTCTGGAGAAGATTGTGGGGATTACAAGGAAGGATTGGTCAGTTAAGCTTGATGATGCGCTTTGGGCTTACAGGACAGCTTACAAGACACCTCTGGGGACCACACCTTTCAACCTATTGTACGGGAAAGCTTGCCATCTACCAGTGGAGCTTGAGTACAAGGCACTTTGGGCAGTAAAGTTGCTGAACTTTGACATCAAGAGTGCCAAGGAGAAAAGGCTTTTTCAGCTACATGAGCTTGATGAGATAAGAATGGATGCCTTCGAAAACTCAAGGATCTACAAGGAGAAGACTAAATCTTTCCATGACAAGAATATCCTAAAGAGAGAGTTTAAAGAAGGAGATCAAGTTCTTCTCTACAACTCAAGACTGAAGTTGTTTCCAGGAAAGCTTAAGTCAAGGTGGTCCGGCCCTTTCAAGGTCAAAGAGGTTAAGCCATATGGAGCAATAGTTTTGTGGAGTACTGATGGAAGAGACTTCACAGTCAATGGGCAAAGGGTTAAGCTCTACATGGCTGATGCACCTGAGGAAGATGGAGTTTCAACTCCACTGTCTGATCCTACCCCAGCCTAGTCCAAAAGGAGGCAAAGTCAAGCTAGAGACTTAAAACAAGCTCACTTGGGAAGAAGTCCCATGCGTATCCTTGTACATATTGCATTGGTATTTTCATTTTCATCATATTTCATAAAAAAAAAGAAGGGAAAGTGTTGAAGTAGTGTTCAGGTGGTTCATCGATCCGGTCAAGGCAAGGACTCGAGCGTGGGAGTGAGGTTCCGCAGCGACGCCACGAGGTCGCTCCAGCTGGGAGCGACGTGATCAGAGCGACTGGTCCAAGTCGCTCGCATATTCGGGGTCCGGAGCTCGAGAGTCGCTCTGGGAGCGACGTCTCGCAGCGACCACGTGAGGTCGCTCGCGTTTTCTGTCGCTGGGAGCGACGTGATCAGAGCGACTCGGCTAAGTCGCTCGCGTTTTCTGTCTCCGAGGCTCAAAAAACGCTCTGAGAGCGACGTCTCGCAGCGACCACGTGAGGTCGCTCGCGTTTTCTGTCGCTGGGAGCGACGTGATCAGAGCGACTCGGCTAAGTTGCTCGCGTTTTCTGTCTCCGAGGCTCGAAAAACGCTCTCCGAGCGACATCTCGCGTTTTCTGTCGCTAGGAGCGACGTGACGCAGCGACCACATGAGGTCGCTCGCGTTTTCTGTCGCTAGGAGCGACGTGACGCAGCGACCACGTGAGGTCGCTCGCGTTTACTGCGACACGGAGCGACCTATCAGAGCGACCACTCCAGGTCGCTCCCGAGCCGGTCCAGGTAAGTCCCTCTTCGATTTTGTCCGGTTTAATTCGAGTTAACCAGCCTTAAACCTAACCGGACGACCCTAGGCCTACCCATACCCACGACCTTCATCTCTTTCACTCTCCCTTCCTCTCACAAACACTCATACTCTCTCAAACAAACCCACACCAAAAATCTCCTAACTTTCTCAATTCTCACCCAAATCTCCTAGTTCTTGTTTCTAAATCTAAGCTTTCGCCCCAACAGTCTATTCCTCACCACCCATTCCCCATTTCCTTCCATCCAAAGCAAGGTATTGTGTTTTTAAATTCAAATTCGTAGGTCCATGAACCCTAGAATTTGAAAATCGAAATTTGGTCATTTTCTTGCTTGATTGTGGTAAAATAGACTAGGAAAAGCTTATATATCAAGTTGGGTTGTTGAATTGATGGTGGAACTGAGCTTAATTTGAACTTTGGCAAAATTAGGGTTCATGGATTTGGGGCTTTTCGAAATTGATCCTAATTGAGTGTGTTAGTGGGTGAGTTAGTATGTTAAGGTGTTGAAAGGTTTGATTAGAGAACCCTCTCATTCTAGAATTACTTTGATTATTGAATTTTACTTGTCTTGTAATTTTCACATGATAAAAAGATTGAGAATTGTGATTTTTACGTTGCTTCTTGAAGTTTACATTTGCAAAGTCAATCGACTTATCCCTTTCCAAGTTTTGTATTTCTCAGGTACAATGGTTAGGAAAACTAAAGGAAAGTCGGATGCTGAGAGGCAAGAACCTGAAAGTCAAGAGTCTTCGTTGAGAGGAAAGGCTTTAGCCTCGGAACGAGCTGGTTCTGGGACACAAAGGACTTCTCGACAGAAAACCGTGGCTGCAAAGAAGGCAAAGGAGCAAGAGAAGAGGGCAGGAAAGAGTATAGCAGTTGCCACAGATGAGGAGAGTGGCGATGAAAGTGCAGATGAGCAGGCTCCTACAAAGAGGGCCAAGATGTCCAAGGGGAAAGAGGTTGCTGAGGATAGAGACAGGGCGAAAACTCCATCTGAGGAAGAGCTGTATCACCATTTGTTGAATGGGGTAACTTGGACTCCGACCAGATTCGCTGACCTTGATTTGCTGAAGGAGGTGGGTCTCGATTCTGATATTGAGGCAATGCTGGGGCACCTGAAGATGCCCAAACTCCTCACCATGGCCTACCCCACCTACCGGGATGTCTCCTGTCAGTTCTTGTCTTCCCTTGAGGTCACTTACCATGACGATCCGCACGTGAGGCAAGGATGGGGAAAAATAAAGTTCAAGGTCAATGGGAGAGAGTACAACATGAACTTCAAAGACATTGGGAGAGTCATGGGTTTCCAAGACTTGGCAGACTACTCCCTTCCCAAGTGTGAAAACCTCCCCACTCAGCTTTGGAAGTTAATCACTGGAAACAAGCACTCTACCGGGGCTGACAAGAACTCACATATCCGGCACCCGTCTGTACGCTACCTCCATAGGATGCTCATCCATGCATTCTACCCACGGAAGCAAGCTGGTAGTGTCACCGAGGAAGACATGCGACTGCTCTGCCCGGCTATCCGCCCCTACGCCCCACCTGGAACGTTGCCCCTTCCAAGCAACGACATATATGCTTCCTTCGGGATGGTCAGCTTCTTCGTGAATCGTCTCGAGCACTATAGAGACTGGGCATGTTACACAACTGATTTGCAACCAAAGGTTGGGATAGGCGGGATGATCACACCACTGCTCCAATTTCTGAATGTTCCCCTGGGAAAAGACGCAGCAGGGCCTAAGTTCATCGATGGCACTTACTTGAGGATTGCCACCTATTTCAGTGGGATGTATGGGAAGGACTACGTCTACCACTACTACTTGCAGGGCAAGCCGGTCGAAGTGGTTCTTCCAAACCAGAGACTGGCGAGCTTAGAGAGACCTGGAGCTATCAGCTTCAACTTATCCCAAGAAGACTTTCTTGGAGAACACGGGTCTCTCGGTCCCATTGCTGCACAAAGGAAAAGGAGTGTTCCGACGAGACACGACTTCACAGAACCTCCTAGGGAAGAATCTGTACCCATCTATGGACCTCCATGCTACTACTTCAAGCCACATGATGAAGTCCTTCCCCCTGGTGCGCTTCGTGATGCTCATGACCACATTAGCCGACTTCAGCGATGGAACAAGGCACAAGACAGAACAATCGAAAAGCTGAAGGACAAGCGCAAGGCGCTGAGCAAGACGGTGAAGAAGCAAACAAAGACTTTAGCCAAGTTCATGAAGAAGGTGACCGATGTTTTGACCAGAGGAGGAATAGCTGGATGTAGCTCAGCGGACTTCGCCTTCGCGAACACATCAGTCCCCCAGCCCCCACCTCAGCCCCCTGATCTTGGTTTCCCACTCACTGATAGACAGCTCCAGCGACAATGGAGGAACCCACCCACTCAGCCTTCCGCCTCTGGAAACAAGTCTCCATCTCTAGCCTCTTCAGAAAGTGAAGCTGAGATTGAAGAAGTTCAGAGCCAACAATGGTATGGAGACTACACCTCAGGACATGGAGGTTACTACACCACGTTTCCACCAGACGACGATGATGTTGGGGCATCTGCCCCCACTTACTATCCTTGAAGGTACTTCTCTACTTTCCCCTGTATATACCATTTCGTTTTTGGATATTAGTCTTCTCTTTTTGGGTATCTCCCTCTCCTTGACAACACAGAGACTGTGTCATTTAAGTTTGGGGGAGGTACCAAGTATTTGATCATGTTTGCTTTGATGTTGTTTCATTGAGTCATGCATTGCATATCTATTTGCATATAAAAAAAATCATTTAGTTTGCATCATTTGCATTTCTAGGAGAGTCTAGAGCATATAGGTTGCATTCACTTGCATTGGGAGCAATGATTTTAAATGCCTTGTAAAGAACACTACTTTGCACCTGAGTAGCTTATGCACCTCTCAAAAGGACTTGTATGCTTCGAGCCTTGAAAACTCTTCCTGAAACTTGTTGATTGCTGAAACTCAGTCTTTGAAGCCAACTACAACCTTATTTGAACTGAACGAACTTAATGCATCTTGCTCATGGTCCCTTGTGTACTGAATCATGGATATACACACTTGAGTTGTCACATCCTTTATGCCAATCTTTTTTGACAACCTCTAGTGGTAGACCTCTCCCCAAAATCCCTTCCTCTGTTTAAGCCTTCATTGATTGATGAGTGAGGCCTTTTTCGGAAAGTCTTACATGCACATAATGTTGAGAGTATCGGGAACGACAATGCTTGATCTTCATTCTTGCTAGATTAGGCACATTATTGTCTAGCCATAGGATGGGGGTGAGTGTTGTGAAGTTTGATTTGGGAGTATGAGAAAGTTGAAGGAAAAGAGTGAACTCTTGTGTTTAATTGACTAGTCTTTATGAGATAAGTAGAGAAACTTCTAGCTCGATTTGTGAAAAGTTTTGGCCCCCAAACAAAAAAAAAAAAAAAAGAGAAAAAGAAAGAAAAAGGAAGAAAAGAATAAAAAAAAGATAAAAAGAAAGAAAAGGGGGCTAGTAAAGTTGTTTAGAGATAAGATTTGTTTAGAAGTTAAGAAATTTCTTTATAGATTTCAAAGAAAAAGAGTTTTATGTGCAAAGTGTTCTTGAGATCTTTTGGTGAGAGATGGGAGTTGGGTTTGACATTATGAAGTGATTGTGTAACTTGTATGTTTGGGAAAAGGGTATAACAATGGAGATTGAGCATTGTATGCATGAGTTGGTCCCTTTCTTAGATATATTATGTGCAATGTCAAGGCTACTTGTTTTGAGAGTAAACCACTTTAAAAGATCATGGATTTTGAACCTCTTGACCCACTTGAATAAAAGTCTTCCCTTACTCAACCAAATGATTTGGACCAATTGACCATTTACAAGAATTCACTTGATGTTTTATGCTTAATGAATGTGAGAGTTGGTTGATTTGAATGTGTGGATGCTTGATGATGAGTATAACGGCAAAAAGAGTTGAGATAGGCCTAGAGAAACTAGAGTGTAATAAGAGAGTATGCTCATGTTAGATTAGAAGTTGAATCGAGTGCTAGTTGTGTTTCTTTTGGCTATGAGCTCCCACCTTCAAACCTCTCTCCCTATGAGTTCTAGAAAGTTCACTTGTGGACAAGTAAAAGAACAAGTTTGGGGGAGTTGATATCTTGCATATTTTCATTGTCTTATCCATTCACCCATGTGCATTTTGATCATATAGACTAGGATTTAGCCATGTTTAGGTTGCATTTTGCATACATGAGTCCCTATCAGGTATTGGAGTACCACATGGAGTTCTTGGAGACATTTGGGTGCATTTGGAGCTCAAAAGAGGTGATAAAGGTGATCATTGGACGAGCAGTGCATGGGAGCGACCTCACCGGAGCAACACCGTGAAGTCGCTGTGACACCCTTTTAGAGCGACTTGACCGGAGCGACACAGCGAGGTTGCTCGCGTCTCTATCACCCGGAGCGACGCGGCCTGGAGCGACACAGCGAGGTCGCTCGCGTCTCCATCACCCGGAGCGATGTGACCGGAGCGACACAGCGAGGTCGCTCGCGAAGAGCGACCCAGAGCGATGTCTCGCAGCGACCCCTCCAGGTCGCTCCCGAAGCCTGGAGCGACCTCCCGGAGCGACTACTGGAGGTCGTTGCGCGCCTTCTGTTTGCTCGAATTCATTTCTACTCAAGGGCCTTTTGGTCATTTCATTATGCACGTTTTTACTTCTGAAAACCTATGTTTTAAGTACTTTTGGCAGCCACCAGACATATTATCTTTGTTTTAAGAAAAAACCTTTGGAAAGTTCATATCTTGAATCATCTTTGTTCATCTAGTTATTGCAATTCTGTGTTTTCCAATTCGTTGTTGTATCCCTCTGTATGATTAATCTGAAATCCAAAATGGGTTTAAGAGGAATCATGAAGAGTAGTGAGTAATCACCATTTGAATTCATGGGTTAGGAAGATTAAGGGTGATTAGGTTAGAGCTAGGATGTTTTAGAGTAGATCATTCCAAAACCTTGCTAGTAGAGTAATCATAATGCATCTTCTGAGTTAGCTTCTCAAAAGTTGATCTTTAGGCATTTCCCACCCAAAAGGTGTTCGATGAAATTCCTGAAACAACTCTTCTAAGCTTTTAGCATATTTTGCCAAAGACATTTGTTGTTAGAAGTGCTAAGATAGCCTTAGACCTGTTAGTAATGATTGCTTCCATATTATTCAACCGAAGACATTTTTTGTTTGAAATGTGTTAGTAAATGAACATTCATCTAGACATAGAGTTTGTTTAGAATCGTGTCTAAGCTTAAGGTTTATAGTTTGATTGTTCGTTTGCCATCCTTAGTTCGAAACTTGATCACCCAAGGTCTAATTCCTATGCCCATGAGTTCTCATTTCCTTAGTTAAGAAAGTCAACTCATTTACCGTTTTTATTATTCTGAAACTGCATTAGTAATAATCATTAGTTTAGAAAACCTTTAAAATCATCGGTTGCACTTAGATTAAGTAAGTACTTGCATTCTCAGTGCTTGAAATCCCTTAGAATTGGTTCGACAATTATTTATACTACAACATTTGTCTTAGGAGCCTTGAAAACTCCTAGTATCAGAAATACTACCGACTTCATTTACGTGTTTGTTTTTAAATAATACATATACTAGATTTTTATCCGCGCTTTCAAAGCGTAGATTTTATCCCTTTTATATATTTATTTTATAATCTATAAATTTCAAAACAAAAAAATTCTTATAAAATTGAACTTGATTGTTTGAAAGGACTGAAATAACTATTATATAAATATTCTAATAAAAATTTACGTCTTTCATTAAAAATATTCCAATAATTAATAAAATTTTAAATTATATGGAGGAAAACTAAAATCTAGTAATCATGTTTTAAAATTTTGTTCATATTAACAAAATATTTGATGTTAAAAAAAAAAACCAAATATTTGAAATTTCCCGAATGGCCCAATGGAAAAAGATGTGGAATACAACAAATATTATACTCAGCCCAAATGGCCCAAAGGAAATAGATTTGACCGACGAATATATTTGGTCTACGACCATCCATTTTAAAAAAAAAACTGAAAAGGAAATAAAAAAGTTTTTGTCTTGATGCTTCTTTCTAAAACGACGATTTCAATGGCGATTCGATGCTGTTGAAATTAAAAATCCATGGTGGTAAAGACCAAAACAATTGCTTGAAGAGGTGACTACTGAGGGTTGCAAATCAAAGAAAACTGATTAATCTGAT
Source organism: Brassica napus (assembly GCF_020379485.1). Taxonomy (NCBI): domain Eukaryota; kingdom Viridiplantae; phylum Streptophyta; class Magnoliopsida; order Brassicales; family Brassicaceae; genus Brassica; species Brassica napus. Next base: position 28,907,286 of record NC_063452.1, read on the forward strand.
TTGGAAACAAAGTCAAACCGACGCTTCAAAACTTGGTAGATCCACCGGAGATCTCACCTATTCCGATATCTTTAAGTCATATTCTCTAACTTTTTCTTTTAGATTTTATAGATTCTTTACCCAACTCTAACATCGATCAAGATCTAATAAAAAAAATCTTAACTGTTTTGCATGTCAAATCTGAAGGCATCAATGAGAAGAAAGATGAGTTTGAGATGGTTGTCGATTTTGTCTTTTCAGATCTCTTTCTCATTAGAAGCTTTCGATGTTTGGATTTTCATGTTAGAAGCCATAGGTTTCTTTGAGGCAGTGTTTTTGGCGGTAGTGGTTCCAACAAGAAGAGGGGCTTCGCTATTTATAATATGTATAAGGTTAAAGGGAGAGATGCATAGGTTATTGGGTAAACTTGGGGCGTACTCCAAATCGTATCATACTATATTTTCTAAACTATAAAATCGATACCGTCCCCTATATATATTAATCCTGTAGTATTGCAACACGTTCAGAATATTCATCAATCTAAAGAGAGTAAACAATGTGATTTTGTATTTTGAGATTTTAGAAGCTTGGTTTACGAGTTAATTAAAGACTCTGGGTATTGAGACTTTAGTGCTTAAATCATTCACAAGAATTTATTAAATAATTTATAAGGGCTTGCAAATTTCAATTGTTATTTAGGGTCTGTAGAGTCGAAGCTTAGTTTAAGTACTAGTCAAGAGAGAGGAAATAGTGATAGTGGTTGCTAGAGAATTGTATTGTCAACAAACAAAGATCAACGTCAAGAACATTGTTTCATATTATCATTATTTTCAAAAGGTGGACAGAACATAAGATGGTTCATGATTTAGAGAAGTGTGCATAACTATTGTGTTGTATGACATTGCTGAAAAAACATGAATACACAGGAAATGATTTACAACTCTTGTTCATAGCATTAAATTGAGAAATAACAAGATTTTGAGGGGTGTGGAGGGGTAGTGAAGACCAAAAGGAGGAATTTTGGACCTTAGGTAACTATATATAATGATATCACTGGAATTTGTGTTGATAGATTGGATCAAAGAGCTAAAAGCCAAGCATGTCCCTGGAGCTTTTCTAAAAGAGCTAAATGCTGAACATGTCCCTTGAGCTATCCTAGAACAGTTTAACATTGAGGTAACAAAACTCAAATTCTTCTTTTTACTCTGTGCAATTCTTTGCACTCACCATTAGTTTTTCTTTTGTTTCTCATCAGAGCATTCTGGAGCAGTAGTCATCAAGAGTTAGCTTCCCTTATGCAGCTTCACCTGTTTTATCCATTCCCCCATCCTTAATTTGTTCCTCCTTCAAGTGTTTAATATTCAGCAAATTCAAAATGATCATCACATATGCCAAGAAATACACCATTTGGTATGATCTGTCTTTCAGTTTATTTATGTATTCTTCAATTGATTAATTGTGTTTGCAAGAAGGAACTATCTATAATGATTAATAAACCTATTAATGTGAGGGTTTATAAAACCAATCATATGAATATACTAAACAGTTTTGTACATAAACCATTTATAATAGTTTATAAAAATATTTTATGAACCATTATTTATTAATTTTTATAAAGTCATCTATAAAGTTTATAAAACTATTTATAAGGGTTTATAAAATCATTTATAAGAATTTACAAATCATTTATAAGATTTTATATATCTATTATAAGGGTTTATAAAAATATTATAAGAGTTTAAAAATCTTCATAACACAATTAATAAGAGTTAATAAATCATTTAGAAGAATTTACAAATCCTTACAAAACAAATTATAAGTAAATCTTTATAAAGATGTTTATAAGTGTTTATATGTTATTTGTAAATAATTTATAATTATTTATGAATCATTGATAAGAAATAAAAAAATGATTTATAATGGTTTATAAAAACATTTACAAGAGATTATGTACCATTAATAGGTAGTAATAATTGTTTTATATAGGTTTATAAAATAAATAATAAGAGTTTATAAAATTTGTAAGAGTTTATAATCTTTATAAATAATTTATAAAAGTTTATAAATCTATTTATAAGATTTTATAAATAAATTTATAAGGGTTTATAGATATATCTATAAGAGTTTAAAAATCCTCACAAAATCATTTATAAGAGTATATAAAATCATTAATAATTGTTTTATAAGGGGTTAAAAAGGATATATAAGGATTTATAAAATCACTTAAAAAGATTTACAAAAATCATAATTCTAACCAAAAGCATCATGTATGTGTTTAAATTTTAAAGCTTAGAAAAGTGTATAAATTATTTTCTAAAGTTTAAAGTTTAGAAATTATTTAATAAAGTTTTATAAATCAATTATAAAGTGTGTAAATCTGTTTTAAGGACTTCTAAAGTCTTACAAATCATTTATAAAATTTTAAAACTAATTTATAAGAGTTTATAAGTTGATTTTAAGTATTTTTTTGTCAACTGATTTATAAGTGTTTATGAATATTGATAGGATAAATATCCAGTTTACTTAATTGCTAGGCAGAATGAATATAAGGAACTAAAAAATGATTTATAAACGTTTATAAACTGATTTATAATGGTTTATAAGTTGATTTTTCTATAATCGCTCAAAAAACAGTCAACACAAAAACGCTTTACAAAACATATAATTTTTCATTGCATTTAAACACAACCCTTTATACGACCGTGAGGTGAAATAATTATAATTCCATTATCACTGTTATCATTTAAATGGTTAACAATGGTTAACAGGTAAGCACTTTCTACTAGTGCAAGCCAATCTGAGCACCAACCAGCGTGAAGTACCATTTACAAGTGCATTTATAGACTTCTCAAGAGCTTCTAAAAGAACATATAAACTGCAATCACAAAACAAATTCTAGTTCTTGAAACCCCTCAGAAAGAATAATTCACTTACAAAAGAAGCTAAAAAATAGTGTTTGAATTATATGGTATACATTATCAAAGGTTTATTTTGATTGTCCACATAGCTTCGATGGTGTTTTCTCAATGCACTTCTAGTGTTCTTCAACTCATATACGGTCCCAAAGCATCCTATTCACACACTGTTTTAGAATATCAAAAAGCATGATCTTTTACAAATCACCAAAGGTCCTAAAATCATGTTAAATGCAACTGCAAGAGTAAATATACAGAGATCTAGTTGCAATTAGCCCTGAAACTACGAGATATTCACCAAATTAACAAACTTTTCCCATTTCGTTTCTTATTAAGGAACATCAATGGATATACCAAAGCAAGAAACACATACTAAACGAAGAATCCATAAGCAACCCAAAGATAAAAGACTCTCACATTGAGACAACTACCTAAAACACAAAACATGAAGTGACTAAGTATTATACTCCCTCCGTTTCATTAAGATAGAAGTTTTATAAAAAAAATTGTTTCACAAAGATAGATTTTTTATGTTTTCTACACAAAATTACAAATTTCAATAAAATTAATTGGATTTATCGAAACACTATTGATTAAAAAGCATTGGAATTTGATAATTTCAAAAAACGATGCAAATTAATGTGTTTTCTTAATATGTGTGAAAACACCAAAACATCTATTTTTTAAGAAACAGAGGGAATAACATTATTTTATAAGTCATTATAAATGTAAAAATTGTAATATATACCTCAAAAATATTACTACTTCCAAGAATAGGCTTTGTGTACTATAAACTTCATCTCGGGGTTCTATCATGTTTGACACAATCAATGGTGATCTTTGTGTTTCTATTTGCAACATAAAGCATGAAGTTAAAAAGATATGTGCATTTTTACTCACATAATTGTTTAGTTGAATTATATTTAATCCAAAATATATATATCAAATAAGATTGAGAAAGGGAGAAGAAAGAAAAAACAAAGAAAAAAAAAGATGAAGAAAACAAAAGGAAAGAGGAATATCAAATGGATGAGATATGCTTAGGGGTAAGAAATGTAATATTACATAAAATATATAAAATACTCTAGCTTAATTTTTTTTTATGTGTATACACTTAATTTCATTTGTGTATGTGCATGTGCTCTAATTTCTCTAATTTATATATTTTTACTACATTTTTATTTATACTTTATATCTTGCTTGTTTTTGTTTTCCAAACTGATATTTAATTTTATTTTTATAATGTATTAATCATAGGTTTTGGTCTGAATTTTTTTTTAAAAAATTTCATAATTCTTTCTAGTGTAAGATGGTTAAAAAGGTAAAAATAGTTAAATGCATTATTTTTGTTTTGTCGGTCTGATTTGGATGAAACATGAGAAATTGTGTAAATAATTTTTTTCACATTTCTATTCTTATGAATTATCTCTATTATTTTTGAAATTTATGTCATTTGTAGATTATATTATGTATTGCACTAAATTATTTGTTAATAAAAGGAATGTTGTCAACATTTTGGTTGGATTTAAAAAGAAATATTGATTTAAAAAGTTTTCTGGACTATTACATGTTTTATTAATAAATTTGGTTTATGTAAAATAAAATAACAATTTCAGAAAAAAATCAAAAAATTATTAAAACTTGTGCTTAGGTGTCGAGTTTTTAGATAATTTATTGAAGAAGTGGTAACATAAAAATACTGTAAATTCTAATATATAGTCCTTCTGTTTGGAAAATATCCATATTATTGAAAAATCAAATAGATATATTTTTTTACACTTTTAGTGTGCTACTTAATGGTCAATTATAAACTTTAAAAATAAAATTATTTGTTATTGAAATTATATTGGTTAAAAAAACTGTTGAGAATAACTAATTACAAAAGATAATGCATTAATAATTAAATTTAACATATTTTCTGAATAATTTTGAAAATTCTAAAACTTATTTTTTCAGATATATATATATATATATATATATACTTATTTGCTAAACGGAAGCAATAATATACATTATGCTATACCTTATATATTATTACATTTATTTATTTTTCGCAACTAGTTTTCTTTTCATATTTAACGAAAAGAAAAACTAAAATTGCTTTGACATAATCTGGCTAAATTGGTCGTAACAAAAGTATAACTGTAGTATTAAAAACCAGCTAAAATTTAAAGCCACGAACTGTCAAATCACAGATATTTAAAAAAAAAAAATCCAAACATAATGCATATTTTGAAACAAAGAAAACTGAATTGATACCGAAAAAAAAATTGAACTGAAACATAAACCGTAACATCCCCTGCATATTATTTGATAAGCATTACAATTTTTTTGTGTAGTCACGTGTCATCACTAGGATGATTCTTAGAATCATTAGAAAAATATGTTGGTCCATAATTATATAATAAGATTTTTATTAAACTAACAATAAATTCATCATTAATATATTTTATTATTTACTTAAATAAAATTAACGGAATTGCCTAATGTGACTAAAGTATATATGACAATTAATGATTTTGAAGAATAAATATTTGATAAAAATTAATGTATCTTCTATTATATTTGTTTAATTTTAAACTATTAAATAAATTAAACAACTACAATAAGTCAATAACCATATAATAAAAATTTAGATTTTTCTATATATGTTATATTTTGAATTTTTAAAAACGACCATAAATTACTAAAGCTGTTAAAAGTCTTACATTCAAATTTTGTGATCCATGGTTTAAATTTTTTGTTATGTCAAAATACAAATGATTACAAAATTATATAAGTAAAAAGTCTAATTTAATTAATTATTAAGATTAATATATATATATATATATATATCGTTTTAAATTAAACTATAAACCATATACAATACATAATATTCTAGTTTCAAAATATACTTTGAACAATGTTTTTGATAAAATTTTTGAACGAACATGGACAACTTATTTTTTTAAAAAAAATTATAAGTTACTAAAATTATTAATCTCACAGTAAAAATTTATCGGTAATTTAAATTTTTTTTCTATGAAAGATACAAATGATCAAAAAAACTATATGAGTAGAAATCATCATTTAATAGACACTAATATTAAAAATATACTAAAATATACTATGTATGTTAGTATCATTTAAATTTAATAACATATCCTATCAAATATAAAAAAAATATTTTTTAGATTAATAAAATTGATTTATATGTTTGCACCAATTTAATTATATATTTATTAGTTACTGAATTTTAATTATTCAATATATATTTATTATTTCATAATATATAAAAATATTTAATACATAAAATGTTTTTTATATATAATATTTATCCCGCGGATCTTAACCTAGTATGTTAAGAAAACATAAACCATAACACGAAAATTTAGCTTTCTGTTACAAAATAAATATTTAGCTTTCTATTAAATAAATAAAAACTGAAGTTAATAATAGACAACCAAAAACCAAAATTGGACTTTATATTTAAAGCTAATGAAAATATAACTGATATCTCGCTCTATATAAATTGGCTTTTCTAATCTTTCTACAACGTAACAAACAAAAAATAAAAATCCAAAGTAGTAAAATCATGTTGAAAAAAGAGTTACTGTTCCTGACAAGTTTGATTGTACTCTGCGTGTTTATAAGCAGCATTGATGCGAAAACAAAGTCTATTCATTATCCAGGTGAAGATTGTGATCCGAGATTTCCCACCGCCGAATGCAGAGAAAGATGCTTGAAGAGCGACAGATGCAGAGGGGGGACCGATTCAATACCTCCGTTGAAGCAGTTTCTTCAAAAAATTCTCAAAGAGTAATGTAAACAAACTATGATTACTAAAACAAAAGTGTTTTTAAAATAATTTGTCAGTAATTTTGTTTGTTCAGATTAGTTCCCTTTTTTAACGTCTAAACAAACGTATCAGGGCTTGGCTAAAAACAAAAAAGAAAACAAAAGTATTAGGGGTGGGGTGTCAATCAGCCTGGCCAAGTCAGGCCCGGCCCGGACTGGCCCAAAACCGACAACGCCATTGTTATTTGAGTCCGGCGCCCGAGCCGCATAATTTATAAGCTAAGATTTTAAAGCCCGATCCGGCCTTAAAACTGTAGGCTTTTTGAACTTTAAACAAAAAATTAAGTAAATTAAAATTTAAAAGTGAAATAAATTTAATTCCAAAATTAAATAATCTTCCATGTGTTTTCCAAAATTAAAATAAATGTTTTACATAATAAACCAAATAAACAGTAATAACAAATAGAAAAAAAACATTCAACTCTAATCAACAAAAAATGTAGGATTAAGATCAGAATATTTTTCACGACCCCCACATTCATGCCATCATCAAAAACTACATATAAAATATAAAACATCAAATTTTTGACATAAATATTAATAGAAAAATAAATTTTTATAAGTATTAATGAATTACCTAGATCGTAAATCATTCTAACCAAGTATGTGTCTACAAATTAGTGTTTCAACATGTCTGGTTAGGAGAAGACTTCAATATTTGTTTAAGACATGGGCCCTAATACTAAATGTAGACTTTGACACCACTGTAGTTATCATTTGTTTAAGACATGAACATCAATTTTATATTTGTTTAAGACATGAGCAACAATGCTAAATCTATAATATAATGAGTTGCATCTTTCCTGAGATGACACGTTAACATCTTGGTGGATCCCACTTTTAAAAAATATGGAAAAAGTGTCAAGTCTGTGGCACGAATCCGGGTTATTGAGATATAAACACCAACATTTATACCACTAAATTAAAGGATACTTTGTACATTGATGGCCGAAACTAATATATATCTATGAAGGTCGGAAACCTTTATTTCTTCGGTTTTTTCTGTGGGTCGGGCCTACAAGTGTATTATGAGTTTCATTTTTAAATGAGGTTCATCACGTTATATGAGAAAACAACAATTATAGTTTTTCCATATTGTAAACTGTCTTCGTTTAACATGAGTTAGGGTTCTTTTCATCATTGTCTTAGACAAGTCTGAGTTACAGAGTTGCGCTGTGTGTCTGTTCGTAATCTATTTTTTCACCGGTGAACTCTTCATCTCCCCATCTTAAATCGCTTGATCTTAATTGTTCCTGATTTGTAGCCTTTCTGTAAACCCTATATATTTATATATGATTCTCATCTTTGATGAACCCAATCTGTATCTCCACAAAACTCATTGATTCCTCCTAGCTTTAACGATCTTCTAGAAAATTTGTCTCTCTGCCTTTCCAGTTCCTCAAACCGGCGTTCCCGGCATCCGTCAATCAACCTTTGAGTCTCTCCATGTTGGTCGTAGTAGTCAGAGCATAGCCTCTAACCTCCTCGCTTATGGGATTCCCTTAGCTTCAAGAAAGACAGTGAGTTTCCTTGATGAAAAGGTAAGTTAATCTTCGATTTATTACACTTATTTAATATAATTGTTTTTAATTGATTTTTTGATTTTTTGTTAAATAATATTATTTACAGATTCCGTGATTCTTGGGTTTATTCCCACTGGACGTGCTAACCATTACATGCCATCTTTGAAAGCCGGTTCCATTGTGAAAGTCGATCGTTTTGAGGTTTCTAGGTGCTCAAGCATGTACAAGATAATTGATCATTCATTCCTCATCCGTTTCATCTCACCAACTATTATTGATGAAGTCATCACGGGTGCTCCTGATATCAATCTCCAAGCATAATTAGACTGTTTGACAATTTCCAAGTGATTGCGAACACAAACCTAGAACTTCCATGTATATTATCATATTGCATCTGGGTTTATAATATGTTTCGTTATCATAACTTATATTTAAACTCGCAGATGTGGTTGGGCAAATCTGTTCTGTCCAAGGCTCTGCCCTTAGCAAAGAAACAACTCGAGTTGTTATCCGTCTCCTCATTGTTCCGTAAGAAACAATCAACACACAATTCCATTTATATTATTATCTATATTGTGCTAACATCAATAATCAAAAATATTTTCTACCCAAATTCTGTGGTCGTTTATTTATCTCGCTTACTTATCAAACTAATTTTACACAAACCTTTATTTTACAGCTTAAAATAAACCACAACAATCAAAACACCAAAACCTAGAATTCCAAAAAAGACGAATCATTAATGACCACCTCTCTTTTTTGTCTAATCTTAGAAATAAACTTCAAAACAAATATACCAAACCAATCACCTCAACTAAAACTCAACGATACATACATCGAGTCAGCTAAACAAATACAAACTACACGGCCAGCTATTTAACAATTTACAAACTTACTTTCGCAACGACACATACATCGAGTCAGCTAAACAAATACAAACTACACGGCCAACTATTTAACAATTTACAAACTTACTTTCGCAACGAAGAAGACGAAGACGACAACCAAGATCAGTGAAATTACCTAAACAAAAAAGCAGAGTAAGTTATGAACTCTGATAAATACAACTTACAATGATTTTTGTTTACATATTACCAATCAAATAAAAGATAAACAAACACAACCACAACAAGAGATACAAAAGACAATCCCGACAGACACAAATGCGGCAACAACAGCTCCACCTGCTCACTCCTCTTGTCTTATAAAAATAGCTTACATGCCCAATGTCAACAGGCCAATGCTATTGTCTTCTTATGAGAAATACATAAATTCGTTTTGAAACTCATTAAAGCCCAAATACTCAGAACTGTCACTCATTTTATAGTTATTTTTACAAGCCTCCATGTATTTGTTTTAAAGGTCCGGTAAGAACAACAAGTTTAAAAATAAAATAAAAACATATAACAAACATAATAAGGATAATAAAAATTATTACTTAATATACACAACTTACACAACTAAACTGGAGAAAAATATCCAGAAACAAAAGGTACTATCAACAACTTTAATATAATTTATGTATTCTAAACAGTACAAGAAACAAATTAAAAAGACAAACAAACAATAAGTCTCTGTGACACAGCAAATAACAACACGAACTATATCAATCACATTACTAACACAGTTTAGTCCTTCATAAGTGGAGAACAATGCATACACAGTTCATCATCACAACTCTAACCCTATAACAATGAAAAAAACTTGAAAAATAACTCAAAACGCAAAATTCACAACTACAATAACCCTAGCAAATATTAAGATGAAACAAGAACTCTATCCACAACTCTGCGTAAACGCAGGGCAATGCCTCCAGTAATTAAATAAATTAAGAGCGAATTGCACAGAAATTACATAAAGATTTGATAATTTGCGGAGATGGAAAAAACGAAAGCCCATACGTCAGGCCTATCTCCAGACACTGCGGAAACACCACGGGGACCCTACTCCTTGTTTCGTTCAGGTAAGAATAGAGTGAGAGTTTTCTAATTATTACATGCATGTAATCATTAATTAATATCTATATACAAAAAGTGTAAACATTCATGTAGCCTGAGCTGGTCTAATTATATCCATCCAAGGCTGACCAATACAGTAGCATTAAACAACGATACCTTATGGCTATTACACGAGTACGTATACCTTTTGGATATTGCAGCTGAGGATCCATTTCTGTTGTTTTTGCAAAACTGTTCTCTGCTCTTTTGCATATTTTCGGTTTTGACCCCTAACATTACAATAGTGAAGATTTCTCCTCATTTTTTTTGCCCAAAACTTCTGGTTGTGTACTCCAAACCTATGTGTATGCAAAATGTATATATGCAACTCCCAATGACGACTAAATGAAAGATTTAAACAATTAAATGACTACAATAGATGCTTAATCATATACAAAACACCTATATATAACTAATATTACTTAAAATAAATATTGTCAAAGATAAATATAGAATAGTCATATAATAATAATATTTTCTGCTAACAAACCTATTATCCGGCTTCTAAAATGTTTGTTGTAAAAAAGATAAGCTAAGATCTCTCAAATCATCTAAAACACTTGCTCCTTATATGTTTGTAAAAAACCTCCATCAGATATACACTCATAACTCAAAAAATTTGGCCAGATAAAACATTCTATTTTCAGCTAAGAACAATATTAGTTGTCAATAGGGTGTGATACAATTTTGTAGGATTGTTTATAGTAAATTTTTATTGGCTATTTTTATATTTAAATGTGTACATTTTTTTATGAGAAATTTTTAGAATAATATTTTCATATTAGTTGGTCAATCTAACATGTGAAATGCAGTCTTTTCTATGGAACATATGAAATGTTTATTGAGGCGACCGGTGTAGATTCAGTATGAAGGGTTTGGTTATAACCATTCCGTATGTACAATATTGTTATAGAGAATGTGCATTTAAAAAGAGGAAATTGACATTAATGTTAGGTGTATGGATTATTGGATGTACAAGCATTCATATATTCAGCTAAAATTAATAGAGATACTTACATGGGAAGACACATTTTGTCTTTTCTTTACTCACAAAGACACATTGTGTCTTTAACACACTTTATGTGTAGGGTCTTTCCATTTTGAGGCGAAAATGCCCCTTCTTGAAGCTAACGAGAAATTTGTTTGTTTTAAAAAAATAAACCAAACATAACTTGGACGTTTCTGGTTGTTTGCAATAAATGAACATTAATTTCATGGATAATCTATTGGTGGATATATGTTTTGGTAGACAAAAATCATGTGGATGTGTTTATGGTGGACAAATTGTTGTGCATAGGAAAATCATGTTAGAGTTCAGATTTAATGTCGATACGTTATCGTGGACATCGTATATTTGATTTACGAGCCTAAGTATCATGTACAAAATATTGAACAAATTGATATGGAAAAATGTTCTCCCAACACAATGTGCCTCTAAAGGTAATTGGTAACATAGACTGTGTCTTAGGGGATAAAATTTTCATGATTTTGATTATTTTGTTTCTTAAGTGCAGATGGCTGAGATGTGTTTGGTGATATGTAGAGAATGATTCTGTGGTTCCTGAGTCAAATGGAAGTTCATTGTGGACAAAAAAAAGATGCATGGACGGGAAATGTGTGGATGAGAGATGCGTGGACGGGAGACGCGTGGACATGAGATGCGTGGACGGGAGACGCGTGGAGCCACTTACACCACCACCGTAACTACCCTCACGTCTTACACCACAACCTCCATAACCACCACCGCCTCCACTGCGGTATCCATCGCTTCCTCCACCGTATCCACCACCATCTCCTCCACTCGAGTAGCCACCTCCACCAACCACCACCATTGTATCCACACTCACGTTACACACATACAGAATCAAGTGGTTTAAGAAGGGGGAGCTAACCTTCTATTTGGATTTTATCTGTCCAGATTTCCGAGGCTTGGATACAGAGATCGCTCACGATGAAAACGCGAAAACCCAAATACAGATTCGTAGAACAGATGAGCAATGGAAGAGACGTGGGTTCCGAAAGTTGATATTTGGATCCAATTTCAGGTTTTGATTTCTGGATCTAGAAACAATCGGGGAGAAAGAAATTAGGGTTCATCTCACCGGCGATGGATTTGTGAAGAAAGAAGAAGAGATAAGGTTTTGTAAAAAAGTTAAAAAGTTATCGATTTTGTAAAAAGATAAAATCAGATTTCGGTTTTGGTTAGGAATCTCTTTGGTTAGTTGGGTTGGGTAACGAGTTTGGTTAGTAGGATGAGATGTCTAGTTACTTGAAGATGTCACTTGGTTGAGGGTCATCTTAGTAAAACTAACATGATAAAGTGTGCTCAGTAAACAATGTGTCCTTTAGTTATATTGTAAACTCAACTTGTGTCTCTCAGGGTAAATATTTCAAATAATATTACCTATGATTTAAATAACTGTTGGCTGGATAAAGGTTTTTAAGTACAACTAACACTTTTATTAGCTGTCGTTTTAAAAATAGTACAAACTGGAAAATTCTCGAAAACAATAATAATACACTAATATTTACTATTATTATCATTTGTAGTCTGTTCACATAGCTTGCTAACAACGTTATCCATCCCGTCTAATAAAAAATATCTAACCGTCTATTATATTTGGTGCTCATATAGCTTGCTAACAAAATATGTAATCGTCTAATAAAATATGTAACTGTCGAATGACCCACTTGGCTAGATCGCACGATTGAAAGATTCCGGGTTGATTCGCGAGGATGTTTCTGTAAATCTAAAATGTTTGGGGTCAAATTGAAAAGAACCAGAACGTCAAGGACATGTCTTGCAAAAACATAGAAAGTCACCATTGGATAAATTAACCTTTCTCTTCGCTGGATCTGGAGCTTGATGAAGACCACAAGGATGAGCACGACGGCAAGGCTTGATTCCGAACATAACGATGTCAGTAGAGCAAGGCGACTAAAGATCGGTTGACGAAGGAGTACAATGTGTAAATCTCGCGACGTTCTCGAATTCGACGTAAGCAGAGGTGGAAGGTGAAGCACCACCGTGAATGGATAAGCTTGACGGTGATGACCTACATTCAGACGCGGCAATAGATAGAAAACAGAGGATTTTAGAAAGAAGAAGCAAGAAATAAACGGAACAAAAGTGGCATGAACAAACGTATATACGGAATCACGAGAGCCTTTAAACAATTTGAAACTGGGGTTATGACGGAGAAGACGAAGTAATTTTGGAACAATGAGCGATGAAATGGTATGAGAGAAACCATAGAGATTAGGCCTGGGATTATAAACCAAACCGAAATTTTTGAACCGAACCGAACCGATATTTAAATAGTTCGGTTTGAATTAAGATAAAGACATAAACCGATCGGCAATATATTTAATTGCATTCGGTTATCGGTTATTTTGGTTTGGTTCAATAAAACCGAACGGTTAACCGAACTTAAAAAAAAAAGCATTGTCACTTGTCTAAACCTAATTTACATTATATCCATTTCATTCTCTATAGCCTCTCTCCTCCTTCACGCCGTATCCTTCGCCGTGTCTCTATATTCACATCATCTCTTTCCATCTCTTTCATCATCTCATCTCATCCTCTGTATTCCTCTGTTGCTTCATTTTTTTTCTCTGGTTCGATTAACACATATCAAATTCTCTAAATCCATCTCCCACTTCTTTTTCCTCTAGGTTTCTTCCTTTTTTGTTAGTTTAACAATCTAACCTGTTAACTTGTATGGATATAAGGTACTTAACAAAATTTTGGAGTGAGTTTTGGTTTCTGGATGTTGATATTGATTTGGATGTTGATGAAGTTCGGCAACAAGATTTACAAACCGAATTAACCGGTTCCGAACCGAACCGAACTGAAGTTTTGTTTGGTTTAATTCGATAGTCTTTTCTGATTCCGAAGTAACCGAAGAAACATAACACCCGAGCCGATGAAACCGAACTCGCATGCCTAATAGAGATAATATTGAATAAAAAGTAACTCTCTCTCTCTCGCCTCATAAGTTTAATCGCACGTGTAGTAGAAGGTGTAGGGGTTTTGAATAGTGTAGGTCGTGTTATAGGAACTATATGGGTAAGATGGCCATTATGAAAGAACACATCAGCAAAAAAAGTTCAGTTCCATGACTACAAATTATGCTGATATCTTTGTACATGAGATGCAATTTCTCTTAAATAAATTAAAGTATAGATTTTCGGTTTTTGGACAGTTCCAAACCCAAACAAGCTTAAGCTCAAAACAATTAAAGTCCAAATAGACTAAATCCAAAAAACCCGATTTTTTGGGTTTATATAATTAAGTCCAAACCTGCTAATAAACAGAAACAATAACAAATGTGAAACCAACATAAAGCTCAGCCTTTAAAAAAGGTTTAAGATCCTACGAACGGAGCCTTATTGAGAATGTGATCACGATGGTCCTCCGAGAGCAAGGTAAGACCGAAACCTTAAATTTAATTTTATGTTTAGCCGAGCACATAAATTTTTACGTTCAGCAATTCATACACCATATATAATTTCTTTAGTCACAAATATTATCATACATAAATATAATTTAAGTTTTGTTTCGATGAAAAAATATAGCCGATAAATATAAAATTAAATATCAGCTAACATATAAAAATATCGAAATAATCAATGAATAATGATATTAACTTATAAATGATTCAGATACGTGAAAGTATAGCTATGCTACCATTAGTACCATACATATAATTTAACACTCGTATCAATAAATTAAATAATACTATAAAACGTCTCTCTGACGTATTATATCAGTTCTCTGGTCACATCTACAATTTTCACTAATTTCATTTCTTACTCATAGTTATTAAATAAAATACTGGTTAGTCTAATATTTAGTTTTTTTTTGGTACTATGTTAGGCCATCTTTATCCCAAGTTTCTAAAATGGTTTTACAAATAAAAAATAGTGGTGGGCTCCATAATTCAGCTAAAAATCGGTAACAAAAGTAACCAAATAAGGATCGACTTTTGTTGGTTTCATGTTGTTCACGGATCCCACTGACACATGGCGGTCCATGATTGGTTCATTTTTAATTTTTTTTTCGGACAAAAAAAAACAAAATTTTTTTTAAGAAACTCTAAAACTCACTATAGCGATAATCATGCTCTTAAGAATCTAATATTTAGTTATTAAACTTTTATGTTAACGGGTTAATTATCATATTATCCTTGCATGATGATGCGGATCTCAACGAGATAGTGAGACAAACCGGAAATTATAGTGTTAAAGATATTATTATTTAGTGATTATGTATGATGGATCTCATGACGATGGTAGAATAAATGAAAAAGAAGCACGTAAGAACATGATTATTGGGAGATTCTTAGGGCGATGTTCTTAGCGGAATATAAGAATCCGTCTCTTAACTTTTAACTAAAAAAACTAAGAACTGACTCTTAAATAGACAGATTTTTATATTCCGCTAAGAACCTCGCTTTAAGAACTTCATAATAATCATGCTCTAAGAAAATATAAAAAAGGGAAGGATACGATGAAGAAATAGAAGGTAAAGATAATTGAATAAAACCATCATTACATTTATGTCACCTCATAAACTTCCCACTTTTGACTTGTGCTATCAATAGGGGCAACGATGTCGATATCATTCTATGCTGTTATTGGATTGGGCTTTGGCACTACTTGTCTATTCTTGCTTTTTTGCAAATTTCAACTTATTATGTATTTTTATGCCAATTGCTGACTTGTATTTTAGTAGATAAGACCACCTCCATTGGGGGTCTCCTAAGGAGAGTTTCAAGCAAAAAGAAAAAAAAATAAATGAAAAAGGGGAAAAAAAAGAAAGAACCGGGTCTTTAAATGGGCTTTCTAGAATTGGTAAGGAACCCTAACGTGGCAGTCTCCTATTCGGCCACCCCTTAATGTCTCTCTCTCCTTGGACTCACGAAATCAGTCGGCTTCTTCCTCCTCCATTTTCTGTTGATTGATTTTGGAAACGACGAGTGGTTTCCGAGATGTTTATTCGTCGAGTGGGTCTGTGAATGTGATGATCGGAGTATCACCACCAGCTGAAGAAGGAGACGACAACGCCGCCGCCGCCGCTCTATCGTCGGAGGATTCTTATTCTCCCAACAAGTCAGTGAGAGTAGCAGAGCTCGACTTAGCTCTGGGTCTTAGCATTGGTAGGAATCACTCAAAGGTTCGGTTTTTTTTCATCTTTGGCTTCCTCGTCTTCTTCTCTGACGAGGACTTTATATGTATATGATTTGTCTCAGATTTGATTTTTTTAGACCTCTTTGTATGGTGAGATTGAGTTAATCAAATCATATAGATAGATAATATGCAATGTTTTGAATTATACTTGTGATCACATTTTTAATGTTGCAATGTGTCTTTTGGTAATGGGGTTATAAACGGAGTTTTCCACACACATTTTTCTGTAACAACAAGTCAGTTCTTTCATCCTTTTTTATTTTTTTACTTTCGTGGTGGATCGGTTCTGATTGATCAAATTTGTAGGATGCAAGGTAATTAGTGGAATCAAACATCATTTTCCTTGCTTGTTTTCTTCAGGTAATTAGTGGAATCAATCAGTGATCAAGCTGTGGGCTGGAGCCAGGGAACCCATTCTCTGTCAGAAACGGATTCACCATCATCAAAGCATCCCTGTTTCATTTGATTTGGGAAGAGGTTAGTATACTTTTCTTTTAAGAGAATGTAGGTATCGATTAGGTTTGGAATTAAATGGAATTTAGTGTTATGGTTTGTGTTAGTTGCGGTGAAGTGATTGGCATTAGTTTGAGTTGCGGTGAAGTGATTGCCATTAGTTTGTATCGTGTCCGAGTTAATGCTTTGTCGAGTCTGTAACATTGTGATCTTTCTCATTAAGTTTTATATGAAATTGTTTTGTCTTCTATGTAATAACATTGTGATCTTTCTCACTGTCTGCTCATGTTTCATATTTTTCATAATGTATCGAGTGGTGAGTCACCATAGAGTTCATATCTTTAACATATCTTTCATCTTTCTTAGAAAATGTTTCGTGCAACTTAAAAAAAATAAAATTTAAGAACCTCAATGAGGTTCTCCCATTGTAGGATAAGAAAATTAATTAGTCTAACAAGGGTTCTTAACTTTACAAATCACCAAAAAACTACTAATTTATTCATGAGAACCCATTAGGGTCTCTTACCAATGGACTTGCTCTAAGGTAGATATATTAAAAAGACTTTTCATATATAAATGGTAAATGGATTTAAGTTGGATTACAAGATCGATAGTGATGAAAGAAGTAGAAGAGATGCGAGAGCCATAGCGAGTGCAGGAAGAAGAAGAGGTGGAGTGAGCCGGGTTTTACTGTTAGGAGCTTTTTCATCAGTTGATAAGGGTCCAGGGATGTTGGGTGGAGTTCTAAATGTGACTGGAGGTAGTGGTGGTTCAGTGACATCATCAGCTGTGAAAGCCGGGTGTGGAGAATCATGAATCACGAATCCTAAGAGGCCAGCTGGCTTAACCAGAGGCATGTAAGGAGGGTGGTCTTTGCGGGTCAAGCACCGGTTCCCTGAGAAAGAAACTTTAAAACTTCATATCAGAGTTTTCAGACATTCTTTCAAATTTTCAAACTTACTTTTGTATCTCGCAGCAGTGAGAGGGAACTCAGTGATGGTTCCACTGACACCAGCTCCAGCAACATACGTGTTTATCTCAACGGTCGCATCAGAGAAGAAATCCCAAGGCTGAGAAACAAACTCATTCTGGAATGTTTTAACGTAAACCGGAAGATTAAACTTGTGCAGCTTCTCCACTAGATGAGTCTGTCCGGTGAGGAAGAAGTTTCTGGTCGAGTAGACCGATAGTCTGCTGACAACAACAGCGTCAGCGAACTTCTTAATCTCTTCGATCGCAGAGTCGACGATGTCGCCGACATTTTTTTCCACTTGGTAGACTATCTCGTATGGGCTCTGTTTCTTGAAGTCAACCAAGACTGGGCTGTTAGATGACTGAATCATAACCCGTTTGGTCGCGTTGATGTAACAGGCTTCTTTGAATGCGTATAAAACTTCTTTAACAACGTCTATCCCTTGCTTCTCTCTTAGGTATGCTACATTCTGAATGAAGCCAAAACATATATAGTCCTTAAGAAGAACATCACTTTCATTGCTAATGTTAGATTAAATTTAGAGTGATACTACCTCCACGCTGATCAACACACCAACTAGTGAGCTAGATTTATTCGCCAAGATCAGGAAGTCATAGAGTGAGACAATCTTCTCTGAACTTTTCTCTCTCGGGTTCCTAAACAAGTTAAATCCCAAGCTGTAGGGGTGGGTCATTGCAACTGCAAACAGATGATGTAAGAAACAAAAAAAAAACAAGAATCAAGACTTGGTAAGTAAGTTATATAGGAAACTTACGTCTCAGTGTCTTAATCTCAGTCCATCTCAGACTAAAGCTGTATAATCCAGCATGTGGGGCGATCTCAGGAACAGTTGATGAGCGGTTTATGAAAGGACTTTGGAAAACGTTGGTGCCCTCTAAAAGATTGCTTGAGTTTAAGCAAAACGGGATCCTGTGTGATGACATTTGAATCGCATAATCTATGATATCAGCACCGTCTTCGATAGCCTTTGAATAGGCCAAGTCAGAGCATCCAGGGTAGTCTCCACTTGCTCCATTTTTCGATATAACAAAAAAATCCCCTTGCGTTGAAGAAGCAGTACTTCCAAGATGGGAGAAACAGTCTGAGGAATAAGAAAAAGTTCAAAAAGAAATAAATGGTTTCACTTGTAGATGATGTGACATAGGCGAAGACATTTTACTTACCAACAGCCGAGGATGCGGTTAATGGAAAATCAGATACAACACCATCCACAGAGAAGTTCCCGTTGTCCATGAAAGATAAGTACTCAGCCAATGGAACATAACTATAGTTATATGCCAAATCAAAATCATTTGCAAAGCCTGAGGCATATACTTGTAACCCTTCTTTATGAGCATCTTGAACAAAGGTTGTATGGGGAAGCAAGTACTGGTCTTCGTCGACCGGCCATATGTAAGACTTGGGAACAAGAACGCCTGAAGCAAACATGTTGATGAATGTTAAGTTTGTCATCAGAGATCCATAGGTTTGATTAGTTGACACCTCAACCTCATCTTTCTCAAGGAATCTGAACACAAACTTTGGCCCGGTTTTACCAAACCGGCTACCGATGTCCCGGAAGAACTTCAATTCAGGGTAAGAGAGGTAGTCGATGATCACAGTTTGGGAAACTGATAGCAGAAATCTGCTCATGCTTAGATTGTGTTGCGCATAGAACGCATCGTGCTGAGTGAGAAAAAAAGGCAGCCGTGTTAGAGTGATCTGAGACATATATTTCATTAAAACAACAAGCATATATATATATAAAAAAAAAAAAGCCAACCAGCATACTGTCACAAAAATTACCTGAACATTAAGCCAAAACCCCGCAGGTTTGAAATAATGTTCTATGTTCTCAATTGGTGAAATAATGTTTCTGTTGTCATCGAATGCCGGTGACCGTGACAATATCCCTCGGATCACTGCCACAGTTTGAAAAATAGATTTGTAAGAATAAATACAAAGAAAATTTTGTTCCTTCAATGCACCAAACTTACAGAACACGCTTTTGAGATCCTTGGAGGTGAAGTCAATGGTGAACCAGTCCTGAGTAGGGACTCCGTTAAGAAGGTAAGAGTTTTTCCGTTTAGGGTAAGCATCTTGGACGTTAGAATCTTTGTACATGGTCACGTCAGGGAAGCAAATCCCAACTCCATCCTTTGTAAGTTGCACATCACACCACAAGACAGCATCGGGAACACTTGTAGCCGACACAAAACTGTAAGCAGTTACGCTTGAATCTGGAAACATCCCAGAAAACCCACCACGTGCAATGATAAGAGGAGCCTCTCCTACCCAAACCAAAAAATCAACAAGGGAGATAAGTAAAGTCACTTTCACTTCGTTTGGTTCTGTTTTGAGAAAGTGAAGGAGATGAAGAGATAGAGGAGTTTACGTACCAGTGAGTGTCTGCCATGGAGATTTAGATCTTTGAGCAAGGAGTTGAGTAGATAGAAACTGGCTCAAGATGAGAACATAGAGTAGTAGAAACTTGGAAGCTCGAAGCCTAAACATCGATGGATTATCTTGCATGTATGTGATCATCGGTGAAGCTGAGTTATCCCTGCCAGAGACTTCACCAACTTTGTTCTTCCCGGTGCGAGAAGAGTGAGTGAGAAGAGAGAGAGCAGAGAGCTTTTATGGGGTTTGTGGGATTTTCTAGTAGTTTTATGATCGTTGATTAATTGAAGGGCAATTGACGATAGAAATATTATTTAGGTGATCGATCACTTTCTTTATATCCCGAAAGTAACCTATAAGATAGATTGTCCAAATATGACTTCCCTATACTACAAAGCCCATATTCTATGTAGCTGTCTATATATATCACATCTCGCTCTCCCTCTCCATCTCTCCGTATCCTGATAAAAAAAAAACGTATTTAAGTTATGGGATTTGGGTTTAGAGTTTAAATTTACGGTCTAGGATTTAGATTTAGAATTTAGGTTTAAGATTTAGGGTTTGGATTTAGGGTTAAGATTTAGATTTTAAATAACTAATATGTATGTGTGAGTCTTAATCAGATAGTAAAAATTAAATTGGATGCAAAATCAAATAACATGAATACTACAAACTTAAAAAGTTCTCGTGTTACTCAGATTAAAAACATATATTTAACAAATGATTATAAATCCATCTTTACATGTATCTAACAAAAAAATATACTGTATACCCGGTAATAGTAATTCACAACCAAATTAAAATGGATTATAAATAAATAGAAATCGGTTACCGAATAAAATTGGTTTACAAATTGAATTCAGTTTAAGTTCCGTATTAAATGCGTTGTTCGAAACTATGTTTCTGAAAAATCCACGAACTACAGTTTTATGAGATCAAAAATCTTTGTTCAATAGAGTACTCTAAATAAAACCCATAAACTATGATTTTCTCATATCACGAAAATAACAACACTGTACATTAAAATAAAAGAACTGATTATTACATCTATAGCTAGACGCTCTCACCCAAACACGAAAAAGGGAAATGATTGTAAACCACAACGTTGGTTTCGTCTGACCTCACCTGACACTAATGTATCTCTCTATGATTTGCCTACTGACACATATATACAGGTTTGCAGGCCTATCTAATACTACACCCTAGTTAATTTTGGACAGAAAGGTAACTTCGAGTGATCACTTACCCGGTTATGCAAATACCAACTTCTTTGTCCAACTACCTAATTACCGAACCTTTTATGGTTATTCAGCTAAATAGCCCTCTCTTTTTTTCTTTTGATCAACTACACATTTGTTTCTCACGCGCCATATTTTGATGCTTTATTCAACTGCAAGTGGGAATATTATTAACTCCAAGACGTCCCTTTTATCTGACACACCATGACACATCCCTATAATCTAAGTCCAGCTCTGCAGACCTATTAACAGCAGTTGCACATCAGTAAAGGACAACTCGGTAACTTCCCTTACCTTCGTTTATCCACGCAGCTAATTTACTTTTTTTTTTTTTTTCATGAACTCCCACTTCAAGAAAACAACGATATACTGAGGGAAAAAATCGTCGATATGTCGTCGGAATAACGTTATTCCGGCGACATACCGACGAAACAAACCCTCAGAAATAACTCTTCGGAAATTCTTTTTTCCTCGTAAATCCCTCGGAATTTTCCGACGGAATTCCGAGGAAACTCCGAGGACCACCAGTTCGTCGGAAAGCTCCTCGAAATATACCGAGGGAGAACTTCCTCGGAATTGACCTCGGAGGTTCCGACGAAATGTTCCTCGGAATTTTAATCGGGAATTTCCGAGGAAATGAACCCTCGAAAAATTCCGAGGAACAAGTCCCTCGGTATATTCCGAAGAATGAGTCCCTCGGTATATTCCGAGGAACATGTCCCTCGGTATATTCCGAGGAACATGTCCCTCGGTATATTCCGAGGGTTCATTTCCTCGGAATTTGAACCCTCAGAAAATTCCGAGGAACAAGTCCCTCGGTATATTCCGAGGGTTTATTTCCTCGGAATTTTAAAAAAATTAATTTAAAAAAAAAAAAAAAAATTTGAAATTTAAATTCGAAAATATAAAATTAAAATTAAAATTAAAATCCTATTAGTTAATATTCAAAGTTGTACAAATAAAAATAAAACATTCCGAGTTTTTGAAAAAAAAAAAAACTACGGGTCTTGCACGTCCGGGAACACCTCGTTCGGGTACATCTTCTGCATCATCTCCATCATTTGCTGGTTTAACCTCCTCTGTGTCTCATAGCCCGCCTGTTGAGCCGTCATCTGGGTCTCCAACAAAGATATGCGATCATCCTTGTCCTTCAACTGAGCCGTAAGTACTTCTGGATCAACAAAGGACGGTGGTGCAGAAGAAGGAGGAACCGACCGGGTGCGACGACCCAAACCGACCAAACGTCCCTTCTTCTTTGGAACCTACTGAAATAGAAAATAGCCAAATTTAAATCAAGAAATAAATGAATTGAACTTTAAAAAAAAAGAACTTACGGATTCAACGATTTCGTTGATTCGAAACCGGGACAAGTTGGTCGAAGCCGTCGAAGCGTCATCCTCGGTTTGAAGCCGAGACACTTCGTCTTGCACCTGAGTTTGGACCAGGGTGACCGCTTCCCTCACAAGACCGTCATCAATCTGGCCGGTCTTCTTGTTGGTGTACGCCCTCTTCATTAGGGCGAGATCATCAACCGGCTCGCCATCATTTTCTTCTGCCTTGAAAAAAACATAAATTAAAGAAACATTAGAAATTAGAAGAAATGCATAAAAAAATAAAATTTCAAAACTTAAATAATTGAAGAAAAAGCGATTGAACTTACCTTGCGATCTCCCAGAGAGGCAATAGATTGAGCACCCAAGTTATGCTTGAAGATGCCCCTCTCTTTACGGTCGCTCCTGCGGTTGGTGGAGTTGGTGGAAGAAGTTTCTTTCGTCTCTTCCTTATCCCAATGCACACACAACTCCTTCCAGACCGTGTTGTTTATCGACTTTGAGACCTTTTAATAAAAATAAAAAGAAAATAGTTTAATAAATTAAAAAATAGTTTAACAAATTAAAAAATAGTTTAATAAATTAAAAAATTGTTTAATAAATTAAAAAAAAACCTTGTTGATTTTCCACTTCTTCTTCCACTCGTGGATCTGCTTCCCATAGTTGTCCATAAATTATGGACGAAGTGGTGATAGATAAAGAGCGTCTCATCGGAATTCCAGTTGAATTTTTGCTGAAAAAAAAAATAATTAGTAGAAAATTTATATTAAAGACTAAAAATATAAGTAAAAAATAAGAATACTTACCGCAAACTGACGAAACCGCAGATGCTGCTTGTCGGTAGGGAAGTCAGTGAAAGTCGGATGTCCCTTGTCGAGGGCCGAGTACATCATAAGGTTGATCCATGCGCTGATCCCGTTCCTGGATCGGTTGAACCTAATAAAAAGAACAAACGGTTAATAATGAATCAAATTTTAATGAAAAAAAAATATGTTTAATTACCATGTTTGACCACGTCCATGTGGATACGGAGTGAGATAGGGAAGAAGGTCACGACAGGGCTGCCGAACCAACTCCGCAACACTCATCACTCCCGGAGGATCCGGAGGAGCAGAAGCAGGTGCAGCAGCGGGAGCGAGAGGAGCAGGATCGGATGCAGCAGAGGGAGATGTATGGTAGGAGCTGTGGGGCGAAGGGGAATCCTGAAAATTGCTGGAATCCCGAGACTGGCTCTCCGTACCACCACGACCACGACGCTGTCGAGGCCGGATCTGATCATCATGAGACCTGTAAATTAAAAAAAATATATTTAATAAATATAGAAATATATAATTAAATTTTTTTTAAAAACAAAAAATCCCAAATAATAGTTTTTAATCAGAAAAAAGTTTTATAGATATTAAAAATGTTTAATAAATATATAAAAATAGTTCTAATAAACAAAAAATAGTTTTAATAAATAAAATAGTTTAATAATTACAAATAATAGTTTAATAATATTAAAAATATTTAATAAATATAGAAATTTATATTATATATATATATATATATATATATATATTTGTTTTTTTTAAATCCCAAATAATAGTTTTTAATCACAAAAACAGTTTTATAGATATTAAAAATGTTTAATAAATATATAAAAATAGTTCTAATAAACAAAAAATAGTTTTAATAAACAAAAAATAGTTTAATAATTACAAAAAATAGTTTTAATAATATTAAAAAAATTTAATAAATATAGAAATTTATATTATATATATATATATATTTTTTTTTTTAAATCCCAAATAATAGTTTTTAATCACAAAAAAAGTTTTATAGATATTAAAAATGTTTAATAAATATATACAAATAGTTCTAATAAACAAAAAATAGTTTTAATAAATAAAAAAAAGTTTAATAATTACAAAAAATAGTTTCAATAATATTAAAAATGTTTAATAAATATAGAAATTTATATTATATATATATATATTTTTTTTAAAAAAAATCCCAAATAATAGTTTTTAATCACAGAAAAAGTTTTATAGATATTAAAAATGTTTTGTAAAATCCAAAAAATTGAATTTATATACAAAAAACGTTTTGTAAAATACAAAAATCAAATTTATACACAAAAATCGAATTTATAAATACAAAAAAATAAAAAATTTATAAAAAAATTCTAAATCAATTCAACAAAACAAATTATTCAACCAAATCACAATTCTAAACCTATTATACAACCAAATCACAATCCTAACCAATCACCCTAACAAAAATCTATCAAATCTACACAAAAACCTAACAAATAGAACCTAAGAGAGTGGGATAGGGTCCTTACATGATTTGTGTAAGAGAAGGGGGAGATCGCCGGAGATATCGTCGGAGAGAAGGGGGAGATCGCCGGAGAGGAGGGAGAGGAGCCGCGCAGAGGAAGAAGAGAGAAATAGGGAAGAAGAAGCGGCTCGTGGTTATAAAACCTAGGGTCCGACGGATAGTTTCCGTTGGAATTTCCTCGGAATTCCGATTTCAATTTTCGCTAAATATTGCCCGGTTAAATGAAAATATTCCGAGGAAATTCCGACGGATACATAAATATCCGTCGGAATATTCCGAGGAACTAGTGTTTGGGGTTTCAAAACATCGATTTTTTTTGCCGTATTTCATTTCTTATACAATTGTAATGCATACCATTGAGGATTCTTTGTATAGATGATCATAAACCATGAAATAACAAAATTTCAAAACGAATTGTAAGTATTTCCTTTACCGTTCATTAAAGTGTATAAGTGTTTCTCTTATGTTGTGGGAATTTCGTTCATACAATCGGAAAAGTGTTTATTATAGGGTAAGGAACAAATTTTTGACTTCATAATCAGTATAAGACACTTAATAAGGGTTATATAAGTGTTAGCGGTCCTTTGGTTTTCTGCTAAGTCGTCCAACGTCTGTGAAAATGTCTGGAACCGTAACATGATATGTTGCCCGTTCGCCTCTATCATCATGCCGAGCAGGTCTTCTGTTTTTGGTCTGAACTTCTGCTGGAAAGTAGTACTCGGCAAAGTTTGAAGTTTCTTCATTGATCATCTGTGCGACTATAGAACCTTCCACCCTACTTAAATTTTTCACCATCTTCTTCAAATGAAACATATACCGCTCATACAGATACATCCATCTATACTGCACAGGACCACCAAGTTCCAATTCTCTTGCCAAGTGAATAACATGATGCTCCATAACATCAAAAAATGAGGGAGGAAATATCTTCTCAAGGTTGCACTGAATCACGGCTATGTTAGTCTTCAAATTTTCAATACCTTCAAGAGTCACTGATCTCGTGCATAAATCGCGGAAGAAACCACTTATCCCTGCAATTGCTTCATGAACATTTCGTGGTAATAGTTCTTTGAACGCAAACGAAAGGAGGCGCTGCATCATTACATGGCAATCGTGGCTTTTCAAGCCAGTAAACTTTCCTTCCTTTTTGTCGATACATTTACGCAAATTAGATGCGTAACCGTCTGGAAATTCCACATCGTTTGAAATCCAATCAAAGAACGCATCTTTTCCCTCTGCATCAAGTAGGTATATGGTAAAAGGAGCCCTACCATTCTCATCAACATGAAGTTCTGAACGAGCACATATATCGACTAAATCCAGTCTTGACTTCAAATTATCCTTTGTTTTACCTTGAACATTAAGGATCGTGTTCATGAGATTGTCAAAAAAGTTCTTCTCAATATGCATGACATCTAAATTATGCCTTAGCAGATGATCCTACCAGTATGGCAGATCCCAGAAAATACTTTTTTGTGCCAGTTATGTAGGTCTCCAACAGCATCTACCGGAAAACGCTCATGTCCACCGACGTCTGGCGTCCTTTCTGCACCAAAATCTCTTAGTTGTGTCTTCAAATCTTTCCCACAAATTTTCGGAGGTGGACTGTCAAACACTCTCTTGTTCTTCGTAAACAAATTCCTACTCCTACGATATGGATGATCAGGTGGTAGGAATCTCCTGTGACAGTCAAACCAACACGTTTTCCTTCCGTGTTTTAGTTGGAAAGCATCAGTGTTATCTTGACAATATGGACATGATAGCCTTCCATGCGTTGTCCATCCAGATAACATACCATATGCTGGAAAATCACTTATTGTCCACATTAGTACTGCCCGCATTTGAAAGTTTTCTTTACACGAAACATCGAATGTTTCAGTTCCTTGAGCCCATAGTTGTTGCAACTCATATATTAGTGGCTCAAGAAACACATCAAGTGATCTCTTAGGATGCTCTGGTCCGGGAACGAGAATCGAGAGAAACAAAAACTATCGTCGCAAGCACAAGTTTGGGGGTAGGTTGTATGGTGTAAGAATGACTGGCCATAGAGAATATTGTCTTCCACTCTTGCCAAACGGGCTGAAACCATCAGTACATAATCCAAGGTAGACATTTCTTCTCTCATACGCAAACTCGGGATACTTTGATTGGAAATGCTTCCACGCTTTTGCATCTAAAGGATGTCTGATCTCACCATCTGTTGAGTGCTCCGCATGCCATCTCATTGGTTGCACTGTGCGTTCAGACAGATACAACCTCTGCAACCTTTCCGTCAAAGGCAAATACCACATCCTTTTATATGGCACTGGAACTCTTCCACTCGTATCTTTATAACGAGGCTTTCCACAAAATTTGCATGTAACCCTCTATTCATCCACCCTCCGATAAATCATGCAGTTGTCGATGCATACATCTATTACCTGATACGATAAACCAAGACCAACTATGAGTTTCTGAACCTCATAGTATGAACCAGGAGCTACATTATCCTCGGATAGAATACCTTTTACAAAATCAGCAATCGCATCCACACAGTCTTCAGCCAAATTATAATCTATTTTAATGCCCATCAATCTTGTAGCAGATGATAAAGCTGAATGACCATCTCTGCAACCTTCGTACAATGGTTGCTTTCCAGCATCCAACATATCATAAAATCTCCTAGCTTGTGCATTGGGTAAATCTTCCTCTCTAAAATGATCATTTACCATCTCCTCAGTACCTACACCATAATCTACATCCGTTCTAATTGGTTCTTCTAATCTAACCGCTGGCTGAGGTTCGCTAGTACTACCATGTTCATAATCAGTTTTCCCATGATGATACCAAATTTTGTAACTTCGTGTAAACCCACTCAAATATAGATGAGTCCAAACATCCCACTCTTTAATAACCTTTCTATTTTTACAATTAGAGCAAAGACATCTTAACATACCTGTTTTTGCTTCCGATTGTCGGTGAACTAACCCCATGAATTCGGTTATACCTCGTTGGTATTCTTCCGTAAGCAATCTCGTGTTCGGATCCAAATGAGGTCGATCGATCCAAGAACAAAAATAATTTGAAGAAGACATGTTTTTTATGAATCAAATTCGTGTGTAAAGAGAGTAAGAGGGAGGATGAAGATATGGAGTGAATGAAGAGGAAGAGGGGTGCTTGTTTTTATAGTTGAAATCCTGCCGACAGACCGAGGAAATTCCGAAGGAATTCCGACGGAAACGGCTAGTTCGTCGTAATTTCCTCGGAATTTCCTCGGAATTTTTAAAATCCCCCAACGGCTCTCTAACGGCTATAATATATCCTCGTAATTCATCGGTTTTTTCCGAGGAATACGTTTTTCCTCGGTATTCCATAAGAATATTCTGACGAATTTATATTTCCTCGGAATTCCGTCGGTATATTCCGAGGAAACCAAATTTTGGGTTTCCTCGGAATATCCTCGGAAATTCCGAGGATTTCATTTTCCGTCGGAATGTCTGTCAGAATACCGTTGTTTTCTTGTAGTGTCCTAGTTATCTTTCTATTCGTGTATTTCCATCCAAATAGGCCTTAATTGAATTGGGAAAACAAAAAAAATTCATTTTCTATACTCCTTTCCATTTCAACTTTAAAAAATATCAAATTTCACTGAAGCCCAAACATCGATGGATTATCTTGCATGTATGTGATCATCAGTGAAGCTGAGTTATCCCTGCCGGAGACTTCACTAACTTTGTTCTTCCCGGTGTTAGAAGAGTGAGAGAGCAGAGAGCTTTTATGGGGTTTGTGGGATTTTCTTGTAAGTTTTATGATCGTTGATTAATTGAATTGGGAAAACCAAAAAAATTCATTTTCTATACTGCTTTCCATTTACACTTTACAAAATATCAAATTTAACTAATTATTTGGCAAGCAAAAAAAAAACTCAATTTCTTATACAAAATCTATCTTTGTATGTCTTCGCATAAATTAGTGTTGGGAGTAAAATTACTGGGAATTGCAACATAACTTTAATTACTTAAAATTCTAATATCTAGTCAATAAAAGTTATTATTACATCAAAAATGTGTAATTTTGATATTTGATTGTTTCATCCCCTGTTCGAAAACGCGCTAGGCGCTAGTCGGACGGTCGGGTTGGGCCTAGCGCCTAAAAAGAAAATCGAGGATTAATCGGAAATTATGAGGGACAGAATTTTTAGATGGTTTACTATGTTATAAAACATGTTAATCTTTAATTGTGTATAACATTAATACATTTTCATGTTTAAGATTGTATAAAACACACAAATAGAATATATAAACTTAATTTAGTGTAATTTTCATCAAAATTATGAATATAAATGATATTTATAAAATTTTAGATCAAATAAACAAATAAAAATATTATTAAAAGTAAAAAAAAATAAAAAAAAAATAAAAAGATAGTAAAAAAATAGATTAGGCCGCCTAGGCGGCTAGGCGGTCTAGGCGGAAAAAATCGGATATCCAATTTTTTTAACCGATTTGGCATAAATCGGGGCAGAAGAGTGACGCGTAGCGCCTAGGCGGCTGATTTTTAGAAAAATTTCTCTTAATAGAGTATAGTTATAATTAGGTCTGGACAAAAAACCCAAATCCAAAGAACCGAACCGAGCCCGATCCAAAAAATTAGTATCAAACCTAAACCGAAATTGACTAAATATTCGAACGGATTCAAAATTTTGGTATATAGAGAACCGAAAACGAACCCGATCCGAACTGAAATATTTTAGGTACCCAAATGTATCAGAAATATATTAATATACCTAAATATGTGAATTATTTTTAGATTTAATGTATATAAAAAACATCCCAAATATATAAGATACTCTAAAGTTGTCCAAAATACTTGAAAATATATACAAATAGTCAAAAATAAATATCTATAATATACTCAAAACACCAAAAACACTTGAAATATCTATTGATTATCTATCCATATATTCAAACCAAACCAACTTATATGCTAAGTTTATGTATTTTGACATATGTTATTCAAATTTATATGAAAGATATTATTTTGTTTATAGATTTTAAGATATTTAAAGTATATAATGAATTCAAACATTTTAAAAATAATTTAAATGGATTATCCAAACTCGAACCGAACCCGCAAAGATCCGAACAGAACCCGAACCGAAACTTAGAAATATCCGAGTGGAGCTGAAATCTTTGACCCCGAAAATCCGAAACCCGAATAGACCCGAACCTGAATGGATACTCGAACGCCCACACCTAATTATAAGAGAAATTGCATCGAACACAAGACTTATACGATAACTAGGCTAATGCACTATTTACATTATCGAGAATGTCGGAAGGTGTTAGTTTTAAATTTTTAACCTTGCTCACTTCATATCCACATCAACCGGTTACCTTTTGTTCTTGTAATTTATTTTATTTATTTATTTATTTATTTTTGATAACCCAATCCTACACGTAATCCATGTGCCATGCAAGTGGAATTTTTTCAGTTATCAAAAAAATATACTGAGGCACAACACATCATTATACTGAGGCACAACATTATCAGAATGTTGAAGCGATTTCGCTCCAAGCCACCGCATGGTTCTCGTCTCCTCCGTGACATTACAATGTTCTCCGCCGCTACTGGCTCTGTTCACCGTCGAAGCCATCTCCAATTATTGAGCTATCCTCCTTTGCGAATCAGTTATGGCAAGACCAATCACGAGCTCCAATTGATGTCGCATTGTAACGGACTCACCGTTGTCCACGTTTAAGCCAAGCTCGGATCTCTTCCAATGGTGATTTCCCAGATTATTGCAAGACAGGTCCCTGGGCTTATGGTTATTTTCATATTGGCCTACGACTTTGTAAATTGCAGACACGTCCTCAATTCAGCCCTTTAACTTCTCGATTGTGACAATTTAGCCCAAGCAAAAGTTCTCAATTTGCAGGTCCCTGCATTCTTGAAATCTTCTGTTTCCTGGTTAATAATCTGTTAATAATTTGTTTAGCATATATTTATCAAGGGCATAACATATCAAGTATGTCCTTACTTGCATTGCTGTATACTCAACTACAGGTACCACTACGGCGGATGCGTTTAAACAGTATTCAGCACGCCTTGCGTTTTGCCAATCAAGATGTTGCACAAGCTGGAAATGTAAGTGTAACCTAAACACTTCATCAAAATCCTGCTCTTTTTGTTGTTACATTTCCTAACTCATATAATTGTGTTAGGTGGGTTAGCAAACATACCATTTTAGCCAAATTTATGGTTTTTTGTTCGTTGATGTTCGCACGTTATCAATATATAGTTGTAAATTGCAGGCCACCAATAAACTTATCCTAGTTTTCATCTAAGTTAACAAAAAAATGTTTTCGGTTGGACAGCTACTAGATTATTTGCTCTAGTTATTTGTCTTTCGTTAGAGTAAACGTAACCAGGAAGACTAATCTAACATTTTCAACACAATTCTCCTCCTTTTGTTTTCACATTTTGCCTAACACATATAGCTGTCTTAGGTCCGTGTCGGATTCTATGGATGCTGAAGAATCCAACCCGTCTCCTAGGAACACATCTCTCAGAACGGACAGAATGATCACCAAATAACTGCATTCCATTTCAGAAATGTTTCCCTACCTACTGAGACAAGCCGGGAAACAACCATGTCCTAAAGATTTGAAGGCCCTAGCCATTGAAAGACCATGTATCGTCCCCCCAGAACCACAACCATTTTGATTATGGTATCACCTCCATTCTACTAATTCAAGACCATGCGGTTGCTGGTAGTGATGTCTGCATATGCATCACTCCCGATGTCCTTGACCTTGAGGTCGGAAGAACTGCAGTCATGATCGAAATGAAGATAATGTTCAAGTCCTATGGTTCTAGCCACCCAACATCTGCCTACTGTTATATCTACGTTTCTTTTGGTGTTGTTTTGGGGTGGGTATCACCCTTTTATGTCTTATGTGTTCCTTCGTTTTAATGTATAATAAAAACTTTTTTAACTACCAAATCTTGCGTGTATCGTTGTATAAAATGTCTTAGTCGGTCACCTTGATTCTTAAACTAAGACAGAAACCTTCACAGTAAAAGTGTTAAACGGTCACTAGAATGTTTAGCTTTTTATGGAATTAGTTAACATGCTAACATAAATATATAAAAAAAAACTTTCGCCACTCTCTGCTAACCTATTTACTATTTAACACACATATGTTTTGGATTAGTGCAAATATATTTTTTGGCTTTTAGCAGCTGCCGTTAACCCTACACACAGAGAGTTACCCGGTTAATAATCTGTTTTAGCGTATATTTACATCATAAAACATGCTAAAATCCTAAATCAATTTCCACAACTATCTTTAGCAACATAAATTTTATTTTAACCCAACCTGTGTTTTTGTTCCCTAACTAAATACAAACCACCAAAGTATTTATAAGGCCAATCTAACAAGTCTCTAAATTTCTTTGAATACCATTGTCGGATATAAATGGTTATATCATAGAGTTTGCGAGCTATATTCGAATAAGTTACAGTGGTCTGGTGGTTTAAGTTGGTACTCTCCAACTCGTTTCCTAGGTTCGAGTTGCCTGTCAGACTGATTTTATTTTCTTTAATGAGTGGCATAAATGTAAATAACTCATCTTCTTCCCCAATATTTTAGGGCTTTCGACAGTTCAATCTGTTTTCATGGCCGACGGCTTCAGTTTTCTCATATATCATCAAATTTTATGCGATTTCGTATTGTTTATGTTCAAATTACATAAATATATCACTAAACACACGATTTTGATCATTCAAAATTTAGGAAAAATCAAAACAAATTGATGGCTCCGATAATTGGTATCAACATCGCTTTGTTGCGAAGAAGGTTTTCAACGGTAAGGTGAAGTCGTATATTCCGGATTTTAAGCTTGCATTCGAGCATTTCTCGCTGGCGCGTAATCGTCCGATTCGACTGTGTTTGATTCGACTGTGTTTTCGAAGATGTCATATTTCTTTAATTACATTTATATTTCTTTTAGTTTCTAACCTATTATCACCAGTCATAATGTAAATCTCTCTTTCATAGATAGAAAAGTAATTTTGTCACTTCAGCTACACTGAATCATTTTGAATCCCAATAATTTTTATGACATAGGTATTTTCTTAATTTGTTATTTTTTCTAGGATTTTCACGCAATTCACTCTAGTTATAACGACTAGGGGCGTAGCCGCGTAGCCCCGTAATGATTTCTCTTAATAGAGTATAGTTGTGATGACTAGGGGTCAGCGCGGGGTAGTTGTTCTATACTTCTATCTAAATAGAGTATAGTTGTGATGACTAGGGGTTAGCGCGGGGTAGTTGTTCTATACTTCTATCTAAATCTATTGCTTCTGTAATAGGGTTCAGATGGGGTGCTACTTTTTTGGTGTTTTGCGTAGGAAGAGTAGTTTAAGGAAAACTAATCTACTTTTTTTGGTGTTTTGTGTAGGAAGAGTAGTTTAAAGAAAACGAATTATTTTTCTGTCAGTAAACAGAGCTAATAAATTAGGAAAGAAGCCAAACCATTCTGATCCGTTACTTTAATGATATAAACAAAAGAAATTGATAAGAAGTACTGTGACTATGTGAATGAAACAACATCGAATTGAAATTTATTTAGCATATAAAAATTTTAAAACATATATATCGCTATTATTTAAACTGAAGTACAAATTATAAATGTTTAAGAACATTTATATCAGTATAAATATAAATTGTTTAGAAACATAGATAGCAGTATAAAAAAAATATAATGTCATTTTTGTGATTTCTTTAATATAATTACATTAATTGTCTTTCAATGTTTCAATCAGTTTAACAATTTTATTAATTTTATTACATTAACAATACATCACATCATTAATTATATTACCAAAATAATAATAAAAAAGATTTTTATTTATTAGTTAATTAACATTAACTTTGTGTCAATTATAAAATCAAAAGTGTAAAATAATTGGATTTTAGTTTTACTTAAACTTTTTTTATTTTAGTTTCAACTAGTAGAAAATTACATTTATTACCACTTAATTTTTCACTACATATAATTATTTTACGAATTTTTTTTTCTATTTCATTTAATTTAGCCAAACACATAGAAATATTTCTTTTTATTAGTTTATAAAATCAGTTATGCATGACCATTGTCTATCTATTTAGGTACGAGTTGTTCTCTTCGGGTATCGTTTTTTTAAAATTAGGCTATGCATGAATATTATAAATTTATGTGTAAGTTTTGAGTTGGATCCTTCTGGATCTCGATGAGTTCGGTTCTGATGCATATGAACCTAAAAATATATAAATAATCATATTATCCTATTCGGTCCACTTATTTTGAATAAAATTAGTACGATTATGACCAATCTAAAATACATAACATTAATTATAAAAAGCAAATATCAATGTATAAAAATGAAAGAACCAATATTCGTACGGATGCGCAGATCAATTTCTAGTCTATCATATTAAAATAGAAGTACATTTTTCTTGATACAAAATATTTAAATTTTTAAAATAAATTTATTAATATAGGCAAACATACTAATTGGTAAATACATCAGAAAATGGTTAATGTAGTTAAATATTAGTTGGTGAATATCTTGTATAATATATCATTTTGGTTGGTTTAATATTTAACCATAATATAAGTAACCAATAGATTATAGACAGTGAAAAAACATCGTTCTATTATAAATATTATATTTATTAAAAAAATCGAACAAATACCCGTATGAATGCATGTTTGTGCAACCATTATATGTTGTGTTATTAAATTTTTTTTATATTTATTATATTAAACAAATATTTACGGGTGCTTAGATCAAACTTTAGTATTTTATTAAATAATTTTTTTTTAAACGTGATTTTAAGTTGGAGTTACTTTCATTTATTTTAATACGTTTGTTTATTTTCTTTGAAAACTATACGACCGAGTATTATATTTTATCTTGTATCCTTCCTTTTAAAATAATAATATTTAAAAACATTTGATTAGATAAAATTACATAATACTGTGTCTATTTAAAAAAACATAATACTGTGTCTAGTTTTTTTTCCATGAATTTCAGAAATATGAGAATGTATTAATGTAGTAGAGGGAAATCTGATATTTTAATCTATCGTATTCTCTTTGTTTCAAAATGATGCATATCTAACACATGTTAATAAATATATTAAATTTCAATTACAAACATATTTTAGGATTATCTATTTTCTATAAATATAAACTAACAAAAATTTAGCAACAATAATTAATTTTTTGAAGTCCATAATTAATTATTATTAGTTAACAATATTATACTGAAAATATAAAACTATATTTTTAAAACAATTTCTTTTTATAAAATGATCTTTTATGAAAGGGATGAACTATGATCATTAAAAAAATTAGAAAAATATGAAAGAGAAATATAATAAGTGAGAACAAGAGGGGAGATCGGAGACGCTCCTTTACCAGAGAGGTTTCTGAGTGGAAAGAAATTTTGGGAATACTTGTTAATTTGTTAATGGTTGAAACTATTTTTATTTAACAAATAATTATATTTATACTATTATTATAAGCTGCTGAATATCCTACAAGAAATTTTACAGCTGATATTATGAAAATATCTAAAAGAAAAAAAAATAGTATGATAATTTCAGATTTTTGTTTTGATTTTTTTTAATAGATAAAATGTTATTTAACTGACATGTGTTATTTAAGGTTGTTAATAGGTTCTAAAAGGTTGAGTTTTAAGAACTTTCATCTTTCTCTTTTTTTAAAAAAAATTATTTGTTACTTATTTTTATATGTAAGAACTCCATAAAAACCTATAGCTGGAGTTCCTTTTACACACTATCAATTATTACAAACGAATTTAAGTGATAGGAAACAACTAATCCCAAAGACACATGCTAAGTCAAAAGATATATTACAGTATTTGTAAATACAATCAGAGGCGGAGCTATTAACAACATAAGGGGGACAGCTGACCCTAGTAAAATTGCTAATTTCTTCTCTAATTACAGCATTTTTCTTTAAATGACCCCCTTATTAATTTGTACTAGATGGTTGCCCACGAATTCACGAATATAAATATTGTATGAAAATATATATTATGTATACAATATCATATAGTTTGAAACATTAAAAATATAATTTTTAAGTTTAAATAGTTTGAAAATCAGTAATAAAATTTCTGTAAATTCGATGTAAAAATAACTGATGAATCTTTAGTATTAACAAATGCTTATAAAATTATATATGTAATTATCACATTAACTTTACTAACACATATTATGCATCTTCTTTGCCTCTTCTTATTTTTTTCATTATCATTTCGTTCTTTTTATTAATTTTTGCTAATATTTTTCTAACATTATACATATTTTTTGCCAAATATTTATTTTTTTCTCTAAATAGTAATACAAAATATACAATCAATAAACCAAGAATTCATCTTATAACTCTAGACAATCATAACATTAATCTTTCTTTTCAATCATAATATTACCTTGTTCACTATATTAATTGACTTAAATGCAAAACATTTTTTAAATCGAAATTCTCGCATGTTTCGTTAAATATATTCCGTTCAATCTTCAAAACCTAATTATTTATAAAGCATATATGGACATTATAAGAGATTAGTTAGTATTATAGATATGACTATGTTTTTATCTGAATATGAAATCATTATATCGATTTCTATAAATTGTTTTCTACTCATTATTTTATGTAGTATATAAATATAAAAAGGATTGATCAAATATTATTACCCTTTCTATAACTTTGAAAATTAGCTACCATTAATTATTATTTGTAATATTATTCAGGTTATTTGGCAAGTGATAATAATTAAAATAATTTAAAATTATAAAAAAGTTTCTATCGTTATATTATTTAGTTTATAAATATAAAAAAGAAGTTTACAAACGTTATTATTATTTATATAATTTCAACAATTAGTTCCATAAATCATATTTGTAATATAATTTATATTATTTGGCAAGTGATATTAATTGGTTCTAAATTTATTTTTTAATTTAAATCTAAACTAAAATAAATAAAACTAAAATTTATCGACCAATCAAATCATAACAATTTTTTAAAAACTTCACAAATGATCAACATGTAAGCAAAAATCACGTACGTGATTTCCTGTTTAATATATAGGAGAATTTTTATTTTTATAAATGTTTTATAAACTCATATAAATAATTTAAAATTAAGAGGAAATAATTTTGTAAGCCGTGATAGATAGTTTTATAAATGTTTTATTTTTTGTTATAAATGGCTTATAAGACATATATATGGAATTATAAGACATCAATAATTATTACAATTCTTTATATATGAATATAATGTTTTATATAAGAATATGAAATCATTATATTGATTTCTATAAATTTTGTTATAATAATTATTTTGAGTAGTATATAAATATAACAGAATTAATCAAACATTATTACACATTCTATAATTTTGACAATTAGTTAACATAAATTATTATTTGTAATACCATTTAAACTATTTGGTAAGTGATATTAATTAGTTTTAGACTTACCATTTGTTTTAGATTTAATTAAAATAATTAAAAATTGAATATTTTTTAACCAATCAAATTATAATAATTTTTTTTAAATTCTTCGTATCATTGACACCTAATTAAAAGTCACTTAAGTGATTTTTCATTTAATATATAGGAAGATCTGACCCCGTTTCTATTTTTATCTTCTCATTTCTTGAGAAAAAAAAAACACGTTTCTCTCATTCTTTCATGACATAAAGGATAGTATAATAATTTAAGACCACAACATTCTGTTTTTACGTGTATAATATTAACTGTCGCATCTCTTATTAATTGCAAAATGAGATTGTATCCATTTTCAAATGGACAGAACTTAGTTCACAGAACTTAGTTCAGCCTCTGAATCTTTAAATTAACTCTACCCTTTATGATCAATCAAAGTTACACATAAATTATTAATTAAAAAATATTAAATTAAATAAAAAGTAGCTACAGAAAATAAAAACGCTAATTTTAACGACGCTAACGCTTCCAGCTAAACCCTAAACCCTAAATCTTAAATTCTAAACCATATACCCTAAATTCTAAACCAAATCCAAACCCATAAACCCAAACCCTATACCCTAAACCCTAATCCTAGACCCTAAACCCTAATTATATACCCTGAACCCAAAAACTAGACTATAAACCTAAACTCTATACCCTAAACCCAAGTCCTAGACCCTAAACACAAACCGTAAACCTTAAACCCAAATTATATATCCTAAACCCAAAACATTAACTATAAGTCCAAACGGTAAATCCTAAACCCAAACCGTAAATTCTAAACCCAAAACCTAT
The DNA here is from genome assembly GCF_020379485.1 of Brassica napus. Taxonomy (NCBI): domain Eukaryota; kingdom Viridiplantae; phylum Streptophyta; class Magnoliopsida; order Brassicales; family Brassicaceae; genus Brassica; species Brassica napus. The sequence continues at coordinate 28,945,791 of NC_063452.1, forward strand.
ACCCTAAACCCAAATCCTAGACCTAAAACCCAAATGGTAAACCCTAAACTCAAACCCCAAACTTAGATGCTATAGGGTTTGGGTTTAGAGTCTAAGACTTGGGTTTAGGGTATAGGGTTTAGGTTTATAGTCTATTTTTTGGGTTTAAGGTATATAATTTGGGTTTAGGGTCTAGGATTAGGGTTTAGGGTCTAGGATTAGAGTTTAAGGTTTACGGTTTGGGTTTAGGGTGTAGGACTTGGGTTTAGGGTATAGAGTTTAGGTTTATAGTGTAGTTTTTGGGATTAGGGTATATAATTTGGGTTTAAGATCTAGGATTAAGGTTTAGGGTATATGGTTTGGGTTTAGGGGTTTGGATTTGGATTTGGGTTTAGAATTTAGGGTATATGGTTTAGAATTTAAGATTTAGGGTTTAGGGTTTAGCTGAAAGCGTTAGCGTCGTTAAAATTAGCGTTTTTATTTTTTGTAGCGAATTTTTATTTAATTTAATGTTTTTTAATTAATATTCTATGTGTCATTTTGATTGGTCATAAAGGATGAGGTGAATTTAAAGGTTCACCCTCTTATGTCCTTTTCAAATTTCTAGCCTTTACATAAATGATAAGTTTAGAGTTTTCGGTAAGAAGATTACTTTTTTTTTTTTGGCCACATGAATGATTCATATATCTAAAACAGGAGTTCAGTACAAGCAAGGCGGGAGAGTATGCAGAGCTGACTTCGCTAGGGAATCAGCTATTGCATTGTGCTCACGACCAACAAAGGAGACAAAGAAAGAACTGAAAAAAGAAGATAGATACTCGATGTCCATAAGAACTCCAAAAAGCTCCACCGGATATGTCTTCGAGTAGATAGCTCTAGCAAGCTCCTGAGAGTCGGTTCTGAACCAGAATTTGAGAATAGGGCTGCACTTTGCTTCCAATACAGCTTCCCTCATGGCCAGCGCTTCCACCATGAGGGGCGATGAGACGTTCTCCATTGCTCGAGATCCTTCCCGATTGATGTCTTCTTCTGGTGTGTTGAAGTGCCATCTTAGACCGGCTCTTTGTGTAGAAGCAGCCCACGCCGCGTCAGTGTTACATAGGGTAACATCAGATTGGATAGGTGGCATCTTCGGTTCCCGCATGGTAGGGTGTGACATGGGAGCTCCGATCTTCTGTGCCTGAAGCCATTCCCGGGCAGAAGAGGTGGCGTTAGCCACTGTCATCTTTGCTGATAATCCTCTGTTTTCGAACAGCAGGAGGTTACGGGTTGTCCAAATCCCCTAGAGGATCCACGACGTGAAGTTGCTAGAGATGCCAGTGAGAGGTAGGCTGAGACAGGTCGACATGATCACCAAGGCCTTATGGACTGATGTCGCTACCGCGAAATTTGGTCTTGTTCGTAATGGGGCTTGATCCCAGATCTGTTGCGCAAAGGTACATGAGAAGAAGAGGTGGAGTGCCGTTTCGTCGTCATTGCAGTGGGGACAGACACCGGATGTATTGATGCCACGGTGACGCAGGCTTGCTCCTACAGGGAGAGCTCCCCGAGCCACCTTCCATAGGAACAGCTTTAGCTCTGATGCTGTGTCTTCTCGCCATATTAGTTTTTGCCAATTGAAGGATTGGATTGGACCCTGTGGTAAGGGTAGATTCCCAGTTTCCTCCCGCAGTTCATAGTATCCAGACTAGACGCTGTAGACTTCTGTCTTTGTTTTGTACCAGCAGTAAGTATCCTCCACATGGAACAGACTTGGTATGATGAGATATATATGGTGTGCCAATTCTGGGAATACTGTATCTACCAAGTGACGGTTCCAGTCGCCTGATCCTCGTAGTAGCAGGTCAGACACAGAGGTCTCTTGTAGCTTCTATCATTGGCCCGAACGGGATGAGTGGAGTAGTGGTGGACATCCAGGGTTCGCTCCATGCTTTGGTGGAGTTACCATTGCCAATGGCCTTCCCTAGCTGAAGTTTTAGGAGTTGAGTCCCTGCGATAACGCCTCTCCATCCATGTGAGGCCGACTTCGGGCAGGACGCTGATAGGAGGCTGGAGCTGTGACAGTATTTGCCTAACAAGAGGCACACCAGTAGGCAGTGTGGGGAAGTGAGAATGCGCCATGAGTTCTTAGCAAGCATTGCCGTGTTGAAGTCTTTGACGTCTCGGAGACCCAACCCTCCCATCTCCTTGTGTTGAGCAAGTGACTCCCATGAGACCCAACACATTTTCCACGTGTCCGGGTTTTGATCCCACCAAAATCGAGTGAGAGCTGCTTGGATTTGGTCACAGAGTCCCACAGGCAATTGGAAGCATGACATGGGGTACGTCGGAATGCCGGATAGGACCGACTTCAGCATAGTGAGCTTCCCAGCTGAGGATAGGCGGCGAGTCGACCATGCAACAGCTCGCAGTTTGATCTTATCAACAATTGAGGAGAACAAGTCCCATTTCCTCCTCGTGAACAGCTCCGGTAAGCCGAGGTACTTCCCGACTCCCACCTCCTTATCGATGCCAAGGACGAGTTTGACCCAATCTCGGGTCGCCTGTGGAGTTTTCGATGAGAAGAAGATAGATGACTTTGCTGCGTTGATAATTTGTCCCGAAGCTCTCTCGTAGTCCTTTAGAATCGAGGCAAGGGATTCACAACACTCCGCGGTGGCTTTTGTGAAGAATATAATATCGTCCGCGAAGAGTAGATGGTTGATATGTGGGCAATGCTGGCCAATCTTAACCCCTGTGAGATCACCACTGTCTTGACCAGCCCGGAACAGTCTGGATAGTACTTCTCCGCAGAGAATGAAGATGTAGGCGGAGAGGGGGTCCCCTTGCCTGATGCCTCTATGCGGTACGACCGTACCGAGAGCCGAGTCGTTAATCAGATACGAGTATGACACCGTCGAAAGGCACTGCATCACCCAGTTCACCCATACCGGATCAAATCCTAACCTTTCGAAGACAAGGCGGATGAACTCCCATTCTAGCCTATCGTATGCTTTGCTCATATCTGTCTTGACCGTGATGTAGCAGTGCTTCTTTGCGTCCGATTTTTTCAAGTAGTGGAGGATCTCGTACGTGATGAGTACGTTGTCGGCAATGGCCCGTCTTGGAAGAAAAGCCGACTGATTCTCTGAGATGATCTCGCTGAGAACAGGCCGGAGGCGGAGATAAAATCTTGGAGATTATCTTATAGTACACATTGCATAGAGCAATCAGCATGTAGTCCGCTACTCTCATTGCATTTAGTCCCTTTGGAATAAGCCGTATGTGGGTCATGTTGATTGTATCAGGCATGATTCCAGTCACGAAAACTCGCGGACTTCGGCGACAATAGCCTCTCCCACCGTTGTCCAATTTGCTTGGAAGAAGGAAGCGAAGAATCCGTCCGGGCCCGGTGCTTTTTCGGGATGAATAGCAAATAGCGCTTTCCTAATCTCCGTGGCTGACGGGATGGTTGTGAGCCTGAGGTTGGTCTCATGCGAGATTTTTGGCGACATGCCTTTCGATACCACCTCTTCTCCATCTGATCCTAGAGACATGAAGATATCAGAGAAATACGGTAAGAAGATTACTTATTTTGTACTATTTCAGTTTCAAAATAATGTACTCCCTCCATTTCATAATATAAGTAGTTTTGGCTAAAAGCGCGAAGATTTAGAAAATTATTATATTTTTAAAAAGTATTTTATAATAAATAGTTTAGATATAATTTAACCAATAAAAAATAAATCTATTTAATTTGATTGGTCACACTGTATTCAATAAATGTAAAAGTTACCTAGAAATACGAAAACTACTTACATTTTGAAACAAAACAATTTCTCTAAAACTACTTACAATATGAAACGGAGGGAGTATATTTTAGTTTTTTGCACATATTAAAAAAATATGTTAAATTTTAATCATAAATGCATTATTTTGTTATTAATTATTTCTTGAAACTTTTAATCAATTAAAATTAAGTAAACATAATTGATGCCTTCGAAGTGTACAGTTATCATCCATTGAAAATGTGAAAAAAACATATCTTTTAAAAATAAAAAAAAATTCTAAAACATGGATCATTTTGAAATAAAAAGAGTATATTTTTCAAAATATAGGTTTCTTTTTTTTTGCCATCAACATAAACAAACTCATATTGACTCTGTAAACCAAACGGGTGACTCCGCATCCATGGAAACGACGTAAGACGGTTGACTCCTGACACTGCGTGCTAGGTTATCCGCCTTTGAATTTTGCGTTCGTGGTACATGAATGATCATTGAGCTGGGGAAGCTTTCTTTCAGGATCTTGATATCTTCTAAATAATTTGCAAAAGCTGGTCATTCTTTTGGTTCCGAAACCATCTTCACCAATTGAGAACAATTTGTTGCAAACGTAACTTGAAACTGATGTAAGTTCCTCATACATTCCATTGCCCATATTAGTGCTTCCACCTCCGCATGAAGCGAAGAAAAACTAGCCCTGACATTTCTTGCCCCCATCAAACCATCAAAACCTTATAGAGTACTATACCAACCTTTTCTGGAGAAAATGTCATTTTCTTTCCAAGAACCGTCTGTAAAATACCAGCATCCTAGGATTGACGGTAGGGTCGTAACCTCTGCAGATTGTACTGCCCTCTGAGTGTTCATCACTTGTGCCTCCGCCCAAGGTGTTGATTCTGTTTTCGCCAATTTCAGTGTTTCCCTAGGATCCATGTCTAAATTACTGAATACTTTATTATTTCTCGCTTTCCAAATGTACCATAGTATCCATGCAAAATCATGATCATCCATTTGCGGAAAAACTCTTCAGAAAAGGTGATCCATGTTTGTAAATATGGAACTAGTTGGAAAAATAGCTTTATTTGATGGGATCTTTGATAACGCCCAAACCTGAAGTGATGGAGGGCATTCAAAGAACACATGATTTATCGACTCTTCTGAAGCTCCACAACGGGCACAACATATGTCCCCTTGTATCCCCCTTGCGCGCGGATTTTTCCTAACTGATATACATCCTGACACCAATTGCCATAAAAATGTTTTAACTTCGGTGGACACCGTACTTTCCAACAGTACGCCTTCAACATATCCACTGAGGGTCCATACATTACTGGTGGTGCATCCTTATTTGGGTAAACCCGTTCTACCTGATATCCTGACTTGACTGTGTATTTCCTATGTTCTGTGAAGTGCCAACCATCCCTATCCACCAACTAAGTCCTACTCAGTGGTATGCTTTCTATAATCTTCACATCCTGAGGGTCCACCAAAGCCTGAATTGCCTCTGAATTCGTGAAACTGAATTAATGAGTGAGTCCACTTTTTCGATACCGTTATCCTCTGTGATCCAATTGCCAGCCAAATCATGTAGCCCCACAATCCTGTTACGAACACGTCGTTGCCTCGTTAAGGCGTGGTAAAATTTTGTATTTAGACCCCCCGATGAGTACCACATATTCTGACTTTTCTGATGCCAATATTCTTCTTCATCCTTATAGGCATCTTGTGATTTCCTAGAGACCTCTAAAATTTCCTCTTGAGACATGTTGTTATCAGCCTGTACCTCTTTAAGAGCTTTTTGGAGATCAATAATTTTTTCCTTCCCATATGGTGGATTGTTTTTCCGCCATTTAGCAATTTCATGACGACAATTACTAATTTTTGTAACAATATCCTCTGTTTGTCCTTCATTGTATTTTGACCATCCGATAGCATTTGATTCCATAAGACCTTCATGTCCGATCCAACGCTTATCAAACCGAAATTGCCCTCTCCGTTTGGGGACTTTGTCTTCTAGGTAGGCCACCACTGGACGGTGGTCAGATGCTATCATCCCTAAGTATTCTGTGAAAGAACATGGAAAGAGTGTATGTCACTCTTCATTGGCTAGAGCACGATCTAGCCGACACCTAACCATCACTGCCCCTTTCCCTTTTCTCCTTCTTCATTGCCATGACATTTTGTTTCTCCAAGCCGGAAACTCTAATAAACCACTATTACGTATCATATTGTTAAAAAGGGATGAACGAATCTCCGCTCCTCAAAGAGCCACTCTCTTTTTCATGATTTCCAGTAATCTCATTTAGATCTCCAATAATAAACCATAGTTCAGATCGTGAAAGCCTATATTTAGTTAACCTTTCTCAAACTTGTTCTTTCAATTTTTGGACTGGATCTCCATAAATAAATGTTAGAAAAAACATTTTTCTAAGAGCCACAGCTTCCACATTTATCATTCGGTTGCTTGAATATAAAATATTGACATGATACTTCATTGTTGTAAAAAAGAGCTAATCCACCACTCCTTCCGATTGGGTCCACTGTGACGAGATTATCAAATCTAAAGTATGCTTGAAAATCTTGAGCAAATTCTAAATCTTCCTTCGTTTCTGATAAAAATAAAAAATCTGGTTTATGTTTATGTTATATTTCTCGTAGATAGCTTTTAGTCCACTTACTTTTCACTCTTCGGTAATTCCAACTTGGGACTCTCATTTAGAAAATGAATGTGGATGCTCCATTGAGCCAGCGCATTCGGTTTTAATGATACCCTGAAGATCCGAAAACCTTGAACCAGTAGCCCATAAACGCTTTGATGCCACCATTCCTCTTTGTTTCACTCCCTTCTCTTTACAGTTTAATAATAGTCTAAAATTATATACACGTAATAATAAAGGTGGAACTCTTTGATTACATAGTATCCAGGAACCGTTCCCATTTGTCACCGGATCAAATATGGACCATTGTGATCGAGTAAACTGTAATACCACCAATAATATATCCAACGGATTCTTTGATACCTCATCCCTCATAATAATTGACATCCTGATCATACTAGGAGCTGCAAAAGAAAACCAAGGAAAACAGGCAACTAACTGCCTCTCTTTATTATGTATAACATGCAATGCTTGAATAGATACCATGCATAAATATTTCATTCTCAAGACCATGTTTAAAGAAACGTGCAACATGCTTGTAACACTGATCAAAAGCTTAAATAAGATACATCCATTTTCCAGATTTGGTAATGCTACCCTTGCTCACAGTGTCTTAACTGAAACTGCACTTGGTTTGATGAGACTAAATACAGAATCTGCTGCAAAAGAGTCCCTAAACCAAACCTTGTGTTCCAGAGTCCCAGACACATACAATTAGACCGATAGCTTTCTATAACACTTTATACCATTGCAAAAGAATCCTCACACTAATAAAGTAAAAACTAACAAAACCGAACTTTACATATTGCTATAAAACCTCAAAGACAATACTCAGTGTTATTACCTTGTCCAAATGTAGCCAAAACCATACACAATAGGTATCCTTTAAGCTAACAACCTTTAAGCTAATATACTGATCCAATTTTCGGGGAAGATTGTTATGATTTTGAGTAACAAAATACCACATGTAGCCAAAACCATACACAATATGTATCCTTTAAGCTAACAACCTTTAAGCTAATATACTTATCCAATTTTCGGCCAAGATTGTTATGATTTTGAATAACAAAATACCACATGTTGCACATGATAGTCTTGTTTGCCATTATCATGAACCAGATTCTGTCCAATAAAGAAACCTGAAGCTTCCTATCTCCGCAAAACTGCAACCAGATGACCAAAATACAAGAAAACCAAATTCATGAAGCCAAATTGAGTCACAAAGCTAGTTTCTCTGTACTGTATTAACGGAAGCCACTGCACACTTGCTCCATTATCTTCATACTCTAGACCAGTAGACCTATCTATGGTGAGTAGTAGCCATTGCATGCTCATCTGCGTTTGATTTAACGAGACCAAACACAGTACCTTTACAAGAGCTGATACCAAGAACAGACCTAAGTGACTTTCACAAAGAAAAGACCTTGATACCATGTAGAAATAATCACCTCAAAAACCGCCATAGTAAAGTCCAAACAACTAATCACCTCGATATAAAATCGCGAAACTAAACTATAACAACACCAACACCATGGAGCCAAACAGCAAGTTTTATTCCAATTTATGATCTTATAATAAGATCTTACCAAATACCATAACAACAATAATAAAACTGTGACCCAATAAACCTCAATAGAAAGACAAAGATAAGTGCTCATAGAGCTTATTAAAAGGCGGAATCAGTTCTCTAGCCAATAATAAAACTGGGAACCAAAACATCTTTCACCAACCAACCAGATCTCTCGCCCATAAAGACGAAACTCGCAAAGGAATAAAATCAAGAACATGAATATACTTTTCTTCAAAACCAAAAGACACCAATACCAGTACCAACAAAATTCAATTTTATTCCATAGCATAATCTTATATAAAGATCTAGCCACCATAAAAAAATACACTTTGAAGCAAATAACCAACTGAAATAAAACAGATAAAAATGCTCATAGAGTTATGAAAATAAGAAAGAGACAATAACCAGAAACGACAGACCCCAGGAAGTGTTGAACTGCAATCTTCAAACGTTTGTGAGCTCCTTCACCGGACTTGATGTTTCCAACCTTACCAATAAGCTGGCTCCGAGCCATTAAGACCAACAAGAGAGACAAGCCAAGAACAGAACTGTACTTTAGTGCGGAGAGAGTGTTGAAACCACAACTCGCTTGTCCATCTGTCCCCGCCAAATCTTGGAGCCATTGTGAGAATATCTCCTTTGTATAAGTGTGCCAACCGCAAACCGTGATTCAATCCAGCAATCAAAGATATCAGAGATCCACTTACAAAGCAGACTAAATAAAAGAGCTTTCCTATCGCATCTCTTTGTCGATCATATGAGATTCCGAGTTTTAATGATAACGAGAATCATACCTCCGTAATCCTGAGATTGTTCGATATGAAATCCCATTGATTCCCTCCCCTCTTCCAACCCCTACTTTCCTCTTTGCCCAAATATCCTTTTAAGATCTGTGTCCCGAATCTTCCTTCCGCTTCCAAATCGATTCGATTACACTATTCTGATGATGATCTACCCAGTGCTGTTCCTCTCCATCTTGAAGACCCATCAAAAAAACTAGATCGCAATCGTCGCAGTCGCAGTCGCCATCGTCATCGCCATCAATTATATTTTCAAAACATGGGTTTCAAAGTATTTATCTTTAGACCACCTCCATTGGTTTGAGACCCTTTAGGGTTCTAATGAATAAATTAGTCATCTTGTGATTTGATTAGTTTAGAACCTCTTTTGGTCTAATTAATTTTTGGAGCATCCAATGCGAGAACATCGTCGAGGTTCTTAATTTTTTCTTTTTTTTTTTTAAGTTTGAAAGATTAGATATCATAACATTAAAGAAAAACATACATAAAAATTGAAATACAAATTACATAAAAACATATTAAAGATACAAATACAAATCGTAAACGAGAAACAACCGATTAGTTGAAATCTTGATTTGTTCCAAACTTTTGCCATATATTCTCAACCAAATCATTTTTCAATTGCTGATGAGAAAAAAACCAAAACAATTGAGAAAAACAAAGGAGAAATTGTTCTTTTACACTCGTTTATAAAAAAATGGTAAAGCAAAAACAAGACAAATGGTAAGGCAAAAACAAAATAGAAATTGTTCTTTTACACTCGTTTACAAAGAGAGAAATGGAAATGTTTAAAGAGAGAGATGACAATGTTTATAAATACAACTTGTTCTTTTACACTCGTTTATAAAGAGAAAGCGTGAGCATGTTTATGAATACAACTTGCAAGTTTATGTTTGTCTTCTTCTTCTTCACATGGAAACACAAAATCGAGACCAACGTACCAACAAGTGTTTCTTTTTATCTTCTTCTGTCACATGTCTTGCTTTCATCTAAGACCATATTACACTCTGCTGTCTTCTTATGTAACATTGGATCCACCTGCAGAAGAAAGAAGATACCATAAGGAAGCAAGACAAGAAGATACAATAAGCAAGTATGAGAAGAAGCTAACATTGAACTAAACCGTATACTCTGAGACACAAAGACAGGGAACAAGCAATTTCTGTCTTAGTAATTTCAAGCCAACATTGAACTAAACCGTATACTCTAAAGAGCCAAACGAAACTAGAGGAAACAAACTAACTAAAGCCAACATTATATTGAAACTCAAACAAACTACAACCATCCTTATCATACGACCAGCACACAGAAGACAGTGCATTGCAACACAAACAAACTACACCCATCCTTATCATACATAGTCTAGAAGAAACAAATTACCTTCTAGTGTCGCTCTAAGTAGTACCACAAGTGTTGGGAGGGTAGAAACGTCTCCACGAGAACCTTTGTCTCCACGGATACACCTTCTCGAGATCATTCCTGAAACCACAACACAAAAAAAAAAAAAACGTACAAATTAGTTAAAGACGAAGAGAATCTCGACAGAGAAGGTGCCTAATCAAATTAATAAACACTGATCAAGAACAAATGTTTGATCAATCGATTCTATACCCAATTAGTGGAGAACAAAACCATAAACAAACTCAGCTACTAAGCAATACCCAACGATCGATGATGCATGCAAGAACAATACAAGTCTAAACACTGATTTACAACAAACGCAACTTCTAAGCAATACCCTAAACGAAATCAGTCAAAAAAAGGTGAGATCTTTCTTCGCTTACATGGTCGAAGGAGAAATGTTTACAGACCCGATATGATCTTCTGCTTCGTCTTTCAATCCATCTTCGACTTCTTCTCTGTCTCTATCTTTTCTTCTTTTTTTGAGGCTTCTCGGTGTAACAAAAAAGAATCATCTTTCAACCCAGAGAGAGAAGATGAAGTGATCGATCGAGGATCGCCTTTGTAACATCAATCATAACCCCGACGAAGATTGAGAGCAGGATCGCCAGAGCAGAATCGAGAGAGAGATCGAGATGGAGGAGGAAGAGAAAGAATGATTTTCGGTCCAATACCCCGACAAAGAGAGAGAGCCATTAATGAGATGTCCAGTAGAAACTTGCCACGTACCGGTTCTTACCAATTCTAAAGCGCCTTCATTTAACACCGGTTCTTCTTCTTTTTATCCTTTTTGATTTATTTTTTTTACACATCTATATTATTAAAAAAAAAGTACCCATTTGAAAATGTTCTTACTTCATTAATTAAACTCCTTATTTTTTTTGCTTGTCTTTTTCAGTTGCATTTATGAAATATCCTAAAACGAATAAAACTGCATAATTTATTACTTGTCTTTTCAGTTATATTAATGAAATATGCTTAAATGAATTTAAATTTCCTATTTTATTGTTTGTCTTTTTCAGTTACCTTAATGAAATATCTTTAAATAAATTTGGACATAATGTCATTTAATCAACCAAAAAAACTCATGAATTATCCTTACGTGCATAATTTTAATAATGGAGATTTTTAAAAACGTGCATCATTAAAATGTTACCTAAAACATGCAGCACTAATATATAACATGCATCAATAAAACTAGAATTTGACTCACACAATTGTACGGATATTATTTTCTGTTGATTAAATTTAAAAATAATTATTTATTCAAAAAATATTTAAGAATGACTATGTTTTTAAAAATTATATGGTATTATTTGCTCATAACTCATTTGTCATTTGATAAATTGTTAGAAAGAAAATTTTAGCATAATATAACTCAATTATCATTTGCTAAATTTATGGTTTTTATGTATATTTTTAATTATTTAATTATAATATTTTCATTTTATATTTGAAAGATAAATGAATTTTCTTTCAAACAATATTTTTGTAAATGTATTTTTTAAAAAAATAATCAATTAAAATTGTTATTATCATTGAATATCATTATTTTTGACATAATTTGAGTTTTCGTTTACATCAAAACTTATCATATTTTAGGATAATTTTAATTTAAAATGTAATTTTCATATTTTCAAACAAATTCTAAAAATATTTTTTTAATATTTTGTTATAATTGTTAAAAAAATATTTCATAAATTTCAAATAAAAAGATAAAGATATTAAAAATATTCTAATTAAAATATGTAAAATTTAATATAGTTTTAAGAAAATGCTCAAAAAAAAATACACATAAAATAATCATGATTTTTGTTAACCGGGCAGATCATTATTTATATGATATCGCACACGAAAAAAATATTTCTGTTTTTAAAATTATCTAATTAACTCTATATTCATTTTTTTAATATTTTTTATATGATATCACACATTCGTAAAAAAATAGATAGTTTAAGATACTAAAAAAAATATTTACTTAATGAATATAATATGAACGAATATTACAAATATATCATTTAATAAAATAAATAATTAAAAACTGAAAATTCATATCCGCGCTGGCGCATGGATCTAGGTCTAGTTTTCTTTAAAACACGTGTTTAGAGTCACTGATGGAGGTGCTCTTACTAAAATGCAAGTTATTTTCTAACTAATTTTCAATAATTTAACTAAAATTCATATAAATTTATGCATATTTTATTTAAATATATTACTTAATTATTTTAAATAAATTCTGACCCAGGTAAAATATAATCCTCCGCCACTGTATACAAAATACTATGAGCTTTTTATTTTGACTACAAATGAGTAATGCCCTCTTCGTTGTTCCTAAGCAGTAACTCCCAACAGTTTCTTCAGGTCCTTCTGCAATTGTGGATTGGCAAATGAACACGATTAGAGAAACTTTAGGGTCTCTATAAATCAAACAAGAGGTACTGATGGGAGACATTTACCTCGATGCTGAGAGGAGAAGTGGTTGGAGCGTACCGGTCCACGACATTTCCATCTTTGTCAACCAAGAACTTGGAGAAGTTCCACTTGATGCCGCTCCCAAAAAGCCCGCCTTTGCTTGATTTCAGAAACTTGTAGATTGGAGCAGCCTTGTCACCGTTCACATCAACCTGCGCATTACATAGTGTGAAGCTAGAAATCAAGTCCAAGAAGAGAACTAACAAATCTAACCATAAGACAAATCTAACCATAAGAACTTGTCTTAAATATTTTGACAGAGTAAGTGATCTCTCATTTCGTGTGCACTGAAACCAATAACTTAGTTATTCCACACAGAATGATTATTGATTCAAACTGAAACCCGGAGTTAATACCCCAAAACACTGAATAGGGAAGACTAAGCTAACATGTTGAATCAGACCACTGAAGTAGCCTAGAACAAAGAAAAAGTTGATACCTTGTCGAAAATGGGGTACTCAGCCTTAAAACGGGTACAAGCAAACTGAACAATCTCTTCATTAGAACCAGGTTCTTGATTCCCGAACTGGTTACAAGGGAACGCAAGGATCTCAAACCCTAAAAACCATTATAACACACAATCATTTATACAATATGGTTCAGTGAAGAAACAAAGAAAACACAAAAAAAAGTATACCATGATCTTTGTACTTGTGATAGAGCTGCGCAAGCTCAGTATAGTTCGAATTGGTCAAGCCACTGCACCAAAGACAAAGGATCCAAAGAAACTACTTAATTACCATTGATCGAAATCGACTCAGATTTAAAATTATAATAAAAAAAATAAAAATTGCAAATGAAATGAAAATTGGGAAAACATATACCACTGAGAAGCAACGTTGACAATCAACAGAACCTTCCCCTTGTAGATGCTTAGATCCACTTCGTTTCCCTTCGCGTCCTGAAAAATCCCCAAAACAGTAAGTATATTTTTTTTTTAGCTCTCAATCGTTCAAAATTCACATAGTTTCTCTCGATTTATGTTCAACGAAATTCGATACTCTGTTTTAAAAACTCTGATTCTGAAAAACAACTTTCAATCAATCCGTCGGGAGAGATTTCGAACCTTGACTGTGAAATCATGGACGGATTTTGGGGAGGAGGAAGTAGCAGCCGCCATCTCGAAATTTTAGTTAATGGAAGCGAAGGAATTCGATTCGTTGATGAGAGCTGAAAAAGAATCGAGTTTCAATGAAATCAGAGATATCGATCGATGATTGATTCTTACTTATATAGCTAGCACATTCTTTTCTCGTAAAATTATATATTTATTTTTATTTGTTATTCAGCAGCTTCTTTCTCCATGTCAGTGGTTGGAGGATCGGTGGTACACGTGGACGCTTGTAGAGCAGCCACGTAGGAGCCAATGAGTATGTGCTTACGTCATATCAGTTGTGCTGTCGCAATGTGAACGCTAACGAGATATTTTTTTGTAACTTCAACGCATTAGGGAATATTATTCTACACATTGTGCCGTCAATACTATAATTTTCAAACATGTCAGCATAGTTATCTAAAGATAAATTCTAATTAAAAATATTATTATTTTAATTTTTTCATTTGTTTTTTATTTATAATAATAGTTAATTATTTCTTACATATTCATGTTGAAAACATTGTAATGAAGTTGCGCTAAAGATATAATTTTATCTATCTATTTTAATATAAGCTTAATATTTTTATCTTTTATCAATAAAAGTTTAAATGAAATTTTTTGAAACTAGTTCCAGTTTTTATTTATTTAAACTCATTAACAAAAGAGAATATGATTTACTATCTACTATTAAAGGTATAAGAAATGATTAGTTAGAGTTTAACAAATGTCTTTAACCTTAGTTTCTATCTACAGTGATATAAATTATCAATCATGTTTTATATAATTTTGAAAAATAAAATCAAAACATATTGATATATGAATATCTTTTTAATTATGTTTTTCATTTAACCTGTACAGCTAAATTAGATATATCTATATCAAAATTTATATATTAAATTTTACAGTAAATTTTTTGCATAAAGCTCAACCAATTGGCCTTAGAATGGATATGTATTACTTTTAATCTGAATTGTATAAATTATATATTTTATAGTTTTTTGGTATCTGTTTGCAAGAATGAATGGTTTGTGGAAACAACCGTCTTTAGTCATTCATATGGATCAAGATCTTCCGATTTGGTTCACAGTCAGTATGAGTATGTAATCGGTAACAAAAAAAAGAGTTCACAGACAAAAACAAATTCTCAACCTCTTTAACAGTAAGATAAACGTTTGACTATTCATTTTGTCTTCTAGTATAGAACAAAACTGGGAATAATGAACCCATCGATACCCTTCATGATTGTAGCTACTGTAGAAAAGGAAACACGCTTGTGAATAGCATACATACAAAAGTCTGCATGTTCAAACCAAAATAATATTCATAAATAAAAAAAGTTTTGATAATATGTTTTATATAAATAATTAAATAATGAAAAAATTGTAGTTTTAGACGTTTCTATTACTTTTAAGTCAGTCCCTCGTAACCATAAGTTGAAATCCAAATGTTTATAAACTTCTCAAATGAACAAAAACATTGTATTTCAATAAGAAACTTATAAAATTATCGTCCAACAATAACATAAATTACATCAAACGAAATTAAAAGGCTTAAAGCATACTGTCAGTTCGAGCAGGCAAACGACGGAAGAAGTTAACCGGAACAGAAGGAAGACGGTGCCGGAACCTTGGATGCCTCATCATGTAGAAACCAGCCAACGCAACAACAATCTGAATCGGTGTTATGAAGAAAACCATGGCCGCAAGAAAGCAGAATATAACATATATCGCGGTCGCACGTGGATCTCTCCAGCTTAAAAGAGCTTGAAAACGCTCTCCTTGCGTTGCAAGATCTCCGATCACGGTCTGAATCCTCCCCGCAACACTTCTAAGACGGTCGTACCTTAACCGCACCAAGTCAGGGTTTCTGGTGGTTGGGAACGTATCAAACTCTTCATCGAGCTCGTCTGCATGAACCGCTTCGGCCTGAGAGATTTTCGTGTTCATGTGCGGTGGATAACGCGGTCTGAACCGGTAGTTCCAGAGTCCTATCAGAAACATGTAGAGAAACATCGTCGGGAGGATCAGTTCCGGGAGACACACAAGCATCAGAAACAGAACATGGACGAGAACGGTCGTGATAGGGTTTCTCCACGAGCAAATATCGGAGAACCATTTCCCGACGGCTATAACGCCGGAGAAAACAGTCATCATCCGGAAGAAATTCGCTTTGCTCTTACGCATACTCCACAAATGTGAATCCGTGTCCGACATAAACTCAATGATCTCTTTCCGCAGTGGCGGCTCTGCTCTACCTAGACGGGCCGCCACTATGTTAACCGCTTGGTGCCTGAGCATGTCTTGCTGCATAACCGAGAACGGCCTTACGTAATGCATTTTAGGCAAAAGCGGTTTAGAGTATTGATAAAGCATGTTTGCGAACGAGACGCATGTGAACCTCACGGCCATATGCAACTCGCCCATCTTCTTCACCCCACTAGGGTGAAGAACAAGGAGTGGATAAGAATGTGTGTAGATCCGACCAGTCTCTAATGTAGACAGCCTGATACGGATCTTCCCAATCTTCACATCTCTGTTTCCCTTTTCACTGAGCTGTCCGTTATCGAATACACCAACGGTCAGAACCGTGGCTGGATCAAATACCTCCCAAGTGTACTGCTCATTATACTTGGGACACAAGTTATCCACCATTGTCCTTGTTCTAACCCACTTTTGCCCGTATTTAGCAACGCAGAAAGTGTCAGAAGTTCCTCTGCCTTCTCTGGTTTTCATTGGGTGGAGTCCAACAGCGTTTAAAATCCCGAGCTCGAGAACTCCAATTGGTTGTCTCCAAAGTGGTCTTGCGGATGGGCGTAGATCGCTACTGTAATGTGTAGACTCGTCCAAAACATGGTATCCTCCTTCGAGACAAACTCTGAGATGAATCCTCATAGAGAATTTTTCTCTCTTGAGCTGATCCACATCTACAATAACCGGTCTCTCCAGATTATACCTACGAAACACACATTTCAATAAAATCATATAAAACCATGCCTTCTTAATTATATTCATTTTGAGAGTAATCAATCATTAGAAACATTACCAGCGCGAACGTATCATATGGTCATCAGCTCGCTTCTCTACAGTGTTCAAAGGAATGTAAGTACGTCCTAGTATCTCGTCCTTTCCTGGAGCCACCCGGTCCTCGACGGTGAGAACCAAATGGTCTTCGAAGGGCTCTGCTGCAACAAATAAAAAGTCTTCATTCCATACCGCACCAAGGGTTCGAGCTTGGCATGGTCTTGTCTTCATGACTTGGTTTCCTAGCTGCGCTTTGACATAAACATCCGGGAACCTATGTTTCTCTGTCGGAACCAAGTCTTGTGCTTCGACCACATTCACACGCACGTACCATAGACGAGGTGCATGATAGACCTATAAGTAATAAAAAACGATAGCACAAATAAAAAAAAATAATTCCTTCAAAATTCATAAAAATTAGCGTAAAATGATATCTTATAGTTGAAATTTCAAATTTATTGCATGCATAATGCTATTTATAAGAGAAAAAGATAAAAATAGCACTAAATCAAGTTTATGTTCCCAAACTAGCACTCAAGGTCAAAAGTCACAAAAATAGCATTTAATGTTTTATCAAAAGTCACAAACTTATCGTTTAGAGTTAAAGGGTGGGGTTTAGGATTTAGGGTTTAGGGTTTAGAGTTTAGGGTTTAGGGTTTAGATTTTAGGGTTTAGGGTTTAGATTTTAGGGTTTAGGGTTTAGAGTTTAGGGTTTATGGTTTATGGTTTAGGGTTTTGGGTTTAGAGTTTAGGGTTTAGGGTTTAGAGTTGAGAAATGAGGTTTTGGGATAAGATTTCAAATTTTGAAAAATAAAAAAAATTAAAATTTTCAAAGGATAAACTTAGAAATGTGCTATTTTGGTCATTTTAGTTTTTGAGTGCTATTTTTGTGATATAAACTTAGAAAGGTGCTATTTTGGAGATTTGACCCATTTATAAAGCGAGAAGGATAAAAAAAAATAAGACTTAACACTAAGTCTATGACTTGACGAGGAAGAAACTGGTAAAAACAGAGAAAACAGAGCGTACAATGACAGAGTCTTCAGTTAATATTTTAGATAAAAACTTTAATATTTTTACTTTCCTCTACATGCTAAAATATAGGCATGGGCATTCGGGGTCCCAATCGGGTTTCGGTTTTTCGGGTTTATCAAAATCAGCCCCGTTCGAATTATATGAAAGTTCGGTTCGGGATCGGTTCGGGTTCTATCGGGTTCGGGTCGGGGTTAGTAAATCTTCAAAGAACCGGCACAACCCAATATACTTTCGGGTTCGGGTTCCAATCGATTTTTTGGTTTAAAAGTACCTGATTTTTACCTATTTTATAACCAAAACATGAGTAAAATCGGTTCTTCAGTTTCTAAATACTTCAAGATTCAACGGCCATTTTCAAACATCAACCTTCATGTAATAGAACCACCAACCTTCATGTAATAGATAAGTATTTTAGATGTTCAATATTTCTTAGTATATTTTGAATACATTTTAGGAATTGAGATCATGTTTGGTACACGATCTTTTCGAGGTTTTGAATGTTTCAGGTTCTATCGGATATCCATTTAGATTCGGGTTCGGTTCGGATAATACCCATAACCCGAAATACCACAAAACAAGATCTATTCAGTATTTATGTCGGGTTCGGATCGGTTCGGATTCATTTTTATCGGATCGGATTCGGTTCGGGTTATCGGGTTCGGTTTATTTGCCTGGCCCTACTAAAATATCAACGTTCGTAAAGATACAAAACAATAACGTAAGAAGAAAAATATAATTTTGAGGTTATCTGACCTTTGAACGTAGAACAGCTGAGATAGCTGGTGTACAATCAACAGGCATTGCAGCATCTGAATGCCAAGCATCAGAGAAAGCTTCATCTGCTTGTGTACCGATCCAAACAGCGAGCATTAGCTCACCTTTGATTTTTTCTCCTTTCTTGTCCTCTAACCTATACCATTGTGGAGCAAGAGGGCTGTCCGGAGGAACCCGTAGAGGGATATCGTTAATGTCAAACCGAACAAAGCCGACATAATCGTCTTTCAAAAGATCTTTGTCCTTAACCACCACTTCCAACACAGATGCTTGCATTCGCTCTTTTGCGAATGCAAACACTTGGTTCCATTCTGGATGCTGTCTCTTCTCAAAATGTCGTGTGATTCCTTTGTAGTTCCCTACTTTCACCTACGAAACAAAATATTTTAAGAAAAAAATTCTTAAAATTCTTAAATTTAATAAATTGTTTTTAAGACATTACTTAGTTAATTACCTCGACGAAAGGATCAACACTTCCTGTTATATCCATTATAGGAAGCTCACGAGCTTTGACGACGCGGACATAGAGGAAATACATTCTCTCGACAAGATCATAAGTACTCCTAGCGGTTTTGTCTTTGTGTATTACACGTCCACCAACGACTCTTCCACCACCAAGATTCGGGCTTGTTTCCTTTAACGCAAAATCCGCAGGCTGAGCCGAAGCAATTGAATGTGCATGGATTAGCTTTGAAGGTGGTGCTGGTTCCGGTCTCATCTCGTCTGCTTGATGCTTTGGAACGTAATGCTGATGATGCTCATTGTGATTATCCGGTTCAGCGGCTGAAGAAGAAGGTTGATTAGGTCCTTGTGGATGTTGTTGCTGTTGATGTTCTTGAGCGTTATTTGGGAGATTGTAAAAGACATGACGTCTATCAGATCTGTGTTCTACCTTCATTGCTGAAACTGTCATAAAAGAAAATTTCCAAGTAAATAAAGCCGTTGTTCTAAACATTGATAATAGTATCATAATACGTAGAAGTCAGTATATATAACTCAAACAGGACAGATCCTTAAGGGTGCAAATGCTTGACACATTAGAGAGAAAAAAATGAGTAAAATAGACTATTTCTTTGGACTCCTCGAACAATCATTGTTTTAAGTATCTGTATGATCGAATTAACCGGATCAAAATCAAACAAAAACCAGAATTTATTATATATACTTAACTGGATCTAAATAAACAAAAAAAAATCTGTTTAACAGAACTGAACTAAATTAACCTAATGAATATGTAAATTATAAATAGATCTGATTTTGTTAACTAATACTATAAGTTTGATTATTACTTGAAGTTTCATTTTTCTGTAATCAAAGAACAAAACAAAAACGAACCGAGTTTTATATAAATTTTGTTAGGTTTTGACTCAGTTTAGAATCCCAAATAAGCTAACATATTTAAAGTAAAAAAAATCATTAGAGCTATGTTTAAAAAGAAAAAAAGGAGGTAAATACGTACTTGTTGGTTGCTCCGGATCTAGGTTATCTAGATGAGTGGTTGCAGAGGATTTCAAAGATGCTTCGTCGGTTATGTACACTTTCAAACCAAGCTCACCTCTCACACGAGAGAAAATCCCACGTTTCTCCATGGGAAAGTGAAGAACAACAGCATCAGAATGAGGGACAAAAGAGGTCCCTGGGAGAGATACCTTGCCAAGGAAGGAGCGTCCATTAGTAGGTCTGTTGTGGCTATAAGCTTGAGCTTCAAGAGTGAGATAGTGTAGTCGAGAAGGATCTGAGATGTTGAAGAAAAAACTCTCGTTCCAAACCGGGTTTAAGTCTCGATCTTTGATGGTTGTTCGGTGCTTCTGACCGTCGAAGTATAGTTCAACGAAAGCGTTTGCGGTTCCTTGACCGTCTTTTGGGAAGAGATTGTGTGCTCCGATCACGTCTACCCCGAGTTTTAGATTGCTCATCATCATGAGATCTCCGATCTTATTTTGTTGGATTTGATGAAAACTTATGAAAACGATTGTTATTCTGCTTAAAAATCAAATGAACAAGACTTAAAAAAGAATCAACCATTTATAACTTCAGTTTCGATAAAGGGTCTGGAAACTATATATAACATTATAATATTATACGCACATGCATTCAGTATATGCATGTATAGGTTGTCGAGAAGTTAAAGTTATTACGGAAAGACCAACTTAGATTTCATGTAAGGGTGGACAGTGTTTCTTGGAATTTTCTTAAATGTTTCTCATCCAGAACAAAATCAGAACCGACTTTACTGTATATAATATATAATAATGCAAATTTGTCTTATAAGTTGATAGGGTATGGTCTGCCTTAACTTATTGACCATATGTATAAATAGGATATGGTGTACCTCAACGTATGATTAACTAAAAGATAAAAAAGAGAGAACAAATTTAAGTTTATAAAAGAAACGCTCTTCGTACAGAGTCATAGATTGGAATATATATATCTATCTATCTATCTATATATAAAGTAGATTTTTTTCTCTTATTTTGATACGAGGAAAAGGGGTTTGATGACATGTGTCAACATATTTTTTTTTTTACATTTTAGGTTCTTCTTCTTTTAGATAACTGCAATTTAACCCAATATTTTCTTAAAAAAAGGGGAGACGAAACAAAATCAACAAACCATGGAACCGTACTCGAGCTATGAAAGAGAACATAAATGTTAGATCACCAAAAATCAGATCTTGAAAACCAAGACGAACAGGGATTATTGACGACAAACCAACGACGGGGAAGACAACATCAAAGACGACTAAAATTTGTCCCAACCCAAGGGGATGCAGCTCCTAACATAAGCCAAAATCTAAAGAAGAAGAGGAGCGCCAATATTGACCGGAACAGCCTACAACGCGTGAGAAACAACCGCACAAATGAAAATTCATAAACCCGATTTACAAAAAATATCAGATAATCTCACAGGAAAAGAAGGCGAGGAAGAATAAGAGCACGAAGGTGAGTCTTTTTTGGAAATAGTGAGAAGTACAGCACACCAGAAAGATAAACGAAATACATAAATGGTGACGGTTCGCGGTCAAAATATGGGGAGAGGGCACAAAACATCTTAAAAGAATAATGTTCCAAAATATATAAAAAAGAATACAATTTTGAAATCAAAACCGTTAATCTTAGAATCAACAAATTCATAAAAGCAAGTTATTAAAATTCAATGTCATCAGAGACTCACTTCACCACTAACAATTAATATTATACACACAACAACACATTATTGAAAAAACAAACACATAATATATTAATTTATCACCTACTACTACATAAAACAACAAAAATACCAAATAATTCTCTTAACAAATAAAGAAAATCACATAATTAAATATCATACTTAATAACAATGAAATAATATTCCGCGAGAATGCCCCTGGTATTAAAGGAAGGTCAACTCTGTGCACTCTTTTCTTGATTGGGTTAAATGAATCGAGGGAGGAAAGTTCAAGATGGAAAAAAAACCATATATTATATCTCCACATAAATGCAGACGCGTATACAAGAGCGAGTGAATGCATTCATGTACTTATATTTAAACTAAAGAGTCAATTTGATCCATGCTTTAAGGTAAAGATCCTAAAAGAACGGTCGTCTCACATGAGTTTGCTTGACTTATAAGAATTGAGCTGCTCTTAAGATCTAAACTTCCACCAATAGTACTATGTAGGTTTGTTTATGCGAGTGCATAATATGATGATTACGGTTACTGCGCTTTTTTCACTGCTCCTTTGATTTCGATGAGAATTGTCCGTAAAATCTAAACAAAGGGATTCACTTTCTTGCAAGAAACGGTGGCATCGTGATTTTTATATATGTTGGAAGGTTTACAAAAATTAATTTGATTACATATGTCATCAAAGTATACTTACTTTTCAATCACACATTTGGAAAGAAATCCAAAGTTACCCGTGATTGAAATGAAGTACTTGAAGAATAGATGACGTATTAGAAAATCTTCCTCATTTTTGGTTTTGCCCCTTTTTTTGTCTATACTTTGGCCGAGTCTACCAAAACTGGTTGCGTTCCTTAATGTGACGATGAACATTCTGTTTTCCCAGGCTTCCGACGAGGGGAGTTTCCAACTAGATATCTTGGGTTGCCTCTTAGTCCTAAAAGGATCTCTGCATCTACTCTCCAACCTTTTCTTGATCGCATCACTTCAAAGCTTCACTCCTGGACGGTTAAATTCTTATCATTTGGAGGAAAAGTTACGATGATTTACTCTGTCATATACAGTATGGTTAACTTCTGGAGTTCTGTTTTTGTCTTGCCTAAATGGTTCTATGCCAAAGTGGACTCTCTATGCTCCGGTTTTCTTTGGAAAAATAGCACCAGTTCAGCTACAGGGGCAAGAGTTTCCTGGGAAAATATTTGCAAACCAAAATCTGAGGGTGGTCTTGGGATCAAGAAGCTTGAAGAGCTTGAGATGGTTTTCAGGTGAAAACGAGTTTGGTTGTTCTTCTATGGCTCGGGTTCTTTGTGGGTTCCATGGTTAACCAATAATAGGTTTGGAGGCAGGAGTTTTTGGCTAATAAATGATTCGCCTAGATTCTCTAGGACTGTGAGAAGCATGCTTCAGCTGAAGCATGAGCTTCAAACCTTTCTCCGATGTAATGTTGGTGACGGGAATACAGCCTCCTTTTGGTATGATTACTGGACAGAGCTAGGTCCACTACATCTCATGTTTGGTTCTTCAGGGGCTCGGTCTCTGAGAATACCTCTCAATGCTACTGTCTCTCAGGCGGTTAGTAATGGAAACTGGAACCTACCACCAGCTCGCTCTGAATCGGCTAAGACTCTACAGATCATTCTATCGACTATGTCGGTCCCGTCTGCTGAAAGTGGTGGTTATGTTTATTTGTGGCGTAATCAATCTGGCGGCTTTGGTCCGTCTTTCTCTGCTCGTGTTACTTGGGAGATGATCCGTATGCCTAGCCCTTTAGTTCCCTGGCAGTCCGTCGTGTGGTTCAAAGAGGAGCTCCCTCCTTGTTCCTTTATAACTTGGACTGCCTATCTTGGAAGATTACCTACGAGGGACCGCTTGATCTCGTGGGGGCTATCTGTTCCAACAGGTTGTGTCCTATGCTCTGCAGCTGATGACTCTAATAGCCATCTTTGCTTTGAGTGTGTTTTTGCGGCTGCTACTTGGTCTCGTTTTTATGGCAGGTACATGGCGTCTCCCCCGGCTTCGTTAGCGGCAGTCCTTGACTCGTGCCAACATATTCAAGGCCCCCATGTTGCTCGTGCTGTAATAGTCCTGAAGCTTCTGAATCAAGTCATCATCTACTCCCTCTGGCGTGAACGGAATGCCCGCATCTTCAAAGGCGTAACACTGACCCAGGAGGCGTTCTTTCATGTCGTCGATCGAGCCATGCGTGATAGACTGCTGTCTTTGTCTCGCCCAACGGCTGCTGTTGTTGCTCCCTCTCTTCTTGAGTTGTACTTTTAGTTTCTATCCCCTTATAGTTAATGCTACTCTCTTCTCTCTTTTCTTTTGCTCCTTCCTCTCTGTTTTCTTCTTATGTTTTTGTAATAAGTTGTGTTTCACAACATTGTAAACTCTAAAAAAGTGGTATAAATCTTAACATTTACACACAAAAAAAAAAACATTCCGTTTTCTCTATATGTTGTATGGTGTGATCTGGAAAAACGTATTGCACAAGATACAAAAGAACAAGTCTCTGATTTTTATCCGTTAGACTTTCCCGTTCCAATGTGAACAGGCTTTGAAGTAGTTCTTTTGATAACATGAATTTCATTACCAGAGGTCATTAGCTCAACTGGAAAGGACCATGACCATTGTGCCCGAGGTTCCTAGTTCGACTGACCACTGGGATGAAATTAATATAACATGCATGCATGTTATCTAAGGGTTAGAGAGGATTATGGGCTTCGGCCCAAAACCTCCTGATATTAAAAAAAACATGAATCTCATTCAGCATTTTCTTTTCTAAATTTTTTCCCTCTAATATAATATTTTATGTACCCTAAACCTAAAAGCATAGTGCAATAATCAACGCAGATTCAATTTTTTTTTTTGCTTAAAAACCATCTATGCTTTTAAAACGCATGATTATCTTTTCGACAAAATCTAACTTTCATTTAGCACCTGAATATTTATCTTCAAAATATTTGTTACAAACAAAAATACAAATATTAAAGTTATAGTGTGGTCTAGTGGTACATTATTGCTCTGTTAATCCTTTACTTGTTTTCTCAAAAAAAAAAACAAAAATACAAATACAATATTATAAAAATCTGATAAATAAAAAATGAATAAATAATATTTCAAATTTTAAAACTTTAAACAAAACTCTATTTAGACGAAATGTTTATTTTAGTTTTTAGGTTAGCCCAAACCTGATCCAACGAGTCCCAAACAAACTTTATTCCCATAAGGATTTAGCCCAAAATTTCAAACTTTACTAATATAAACTTAGATACTTTTAGGGTTGGATAGAGTATGTGAGTGGAATTAATCGTGAGTTCAAGAATCTGAAGAGGTTGAGTTTGCGATGCTCTTTCGTCAAAACTACAGGAGTACTATTGCTAATCACAGGCCTCCAAACATTGCAAAGACGTGGCTCGTATGGTGACCCGTTGCCTATTGACAATTATGTACAAGCAGCGTCGCAGAAGCTTGATAAATTTATCACATGTACTCAAGGTTGCAGCTTCTGCGAAGAGAAACGGGGCTTGCCCTGGTCTAAGCATTGGCGAGATGATGAGATTGATGAACTTGAATTCTGAATTTTTGAAAAGCTTTGTTGATGTTTTCCTTCTATCAACAAAGCTTACATATATATCTCTTATTACAACATGGTTAATTGGTTATGTTTCATTTTATGTTTGCCTTTTTATTCTAAATGTATGCATTAACATCTCTTAATATATCTTATTACTTTTTTTTGGAACGCTAATATATCTTATTAGTATACATATAAAATAATGATAATACATAGTTTCAGTGCTATCTCAAATTATACCAAGTTCAAAAATATTAATGAGATATTGAAAGATCAGTGATATAGTTTTAAAGTTAAATAGTTCCATCTATACGTGTAACCTTTTTTTAAAAGAAAATTACAAGCACTAAATTATAAGTAACTAAAATTTATAGTCTTAGATACTAATTTATACATGGAAAAATTGCCAAAACAGAACAAAAAGTAGCATGGTTATCCCTTTGATATAAAACCATTTTTGTCCATTTTGTCTTTCATTTACCTTTTCAATTTCTGAAATTTAATTAAATAAATAGTTTCATGAATAAAAAATTATTAAAAATATAAACAATTAATAAAACACCCATATACACAAAATGATATTTTTTTAGTTGAAAAACTTAATAAATAAAAAATTTAAATTATGTTCTACTAAAATTAGATTTTGTCTTCTACAGAAAATGAGTTAATAGAAAACGAATTCTAGATTATACAAGTTCATCTACTTTTTCTAGAACGAACAATCTACTTTTAATTAAAATTCTAAATATGGGGAATTCGAATTCTACTAATTGTAATAATATCTACTTTTCTCCATAATGCAGTTTCTACTTTTATGAAATATTCTAAAATTCTCGGAATGCCAAATCTAAACACTACTCGTACGTCTACATGAGGTAGAAATTACATTCTGAACTTTTGTCATTATTCTATACAGTGTAGAAGGTGTTTTCTACGGTTAAGAAAACATGTTTTTGCGAAAATTAAGGAAATTTCAGTTAAGAAAATATTCTAACTTCCCTAAAATGTGTATAGGTTGATTTACCTCGTCAGAAACGTTTTTTCCCTTTTTATTAAACTTTTTTTTTAATAATGTTCTTTCCTTTTTGTTAAACCTTTTAATAAAAATAATAATTTTTTTAATTTTAACATTTTTAAAACGTTTGTAGAAAAATAAAAATAAAACTTTGTAAAACGTTTTTAATAAACTTTAATAAAAATAAAATTTATAAAATAAAAATAAAACTTTATAAGAAAGTTTTTAATAAAACATTAAATAAACATTATAAAAAATGTTTTACATAGTTTTGTTTTTATAAAAAAATTAAAACGTTTATGACTTTTTAGTTTTATTAAACATTTTAATAAAAAATAAAACTTTTAAATTAAAACATTTTTTTCCTTTTTATTAAACTTTTTAAAGTTCAGTTAAGCTTTTAAATTGTGTTTAATGTATTTAATTTGATTAATCAAGTGTTAGTTTTGGTATTATGAAAAACATTATACTAAAAGGACAACTTAATGATAGTATTTTACCAAATGGACAACCATGCTATTTTTTTGTTCCGTTTTGGCAAATTTCCCTTTATACTTTAGGCTTTTAAGAATATTTTTTACAATCGGTTTATGTTAGATGCGTCATACTTGCATACTGTCATTTAATAAATGTGATTTCATATCTTATACAATAAAGTAGACTATGCTCTCTCCTCTTTCCTCCACGTCCTCATGGAGAGTGGAGCTTTTTTCGCCACGTGTCGCCTCGCCAAACCAACTGCGTCGTCTGAATTTATTTTTTCTATTCCGGTTATCTCATCCGCTATTTGGACTGAGCTATTTTTACAGCTTATGATTGGGCCTCTTGAAACATTATGATAAGCCCAATCCTTTGAAATATTATGAGCTCACTAATTTTAGGTTTCTTCTTCTTTGCTAGCGACCTACGTAGACTGCCCGATGAAAACTCCAGAAACTAAATCACCGTTCCGATCTCCTCTGTTGGGTCTCAAACTTCCATTAATCCGTGACTGACTCTGAGTTTTTGCATGATTAACCCACCACACCATTTCCACTGGGAAGCATTCATTCAATCGACCTCTTCGCATCCCACAGCAACTCAAACCTTTTATACAGCTTTTTAACCATCCTGTCCTTTGGTGTGATTGATGTTTTCATCTCTACTACCATTATTTCGTTTGGTAAAAATCCTTTTTACATTCTTCAAACTTGTATGCCTTGACTGACGACCATGATGATGCAAACTTTAAATCATCATCTGAACCAGGCACTTGGTGGCTGTTTCCCAAGTTGGGATTCAAGGGATTGACTGCTCGAGACTATCTTGGTGAGACCTTATATTGTCTTTTATCTGTAGCATTTATTTTATTTTTTATCTTATTGTTTTAGATGGTTTTGAGAGTGAATGTTTTCTTTTCTTGATTCAGCCATCCGAACCATATTCTCATCAACTGATACTGTTTGCACTCTACAGGTTCTTGATTTTTTAAAAGAGTATCTCTGTCCTGAGATTCCTTCTTCTCAAGCTTGTATGTTTACAAGATTTTACAATATCCATGCTAACATTACATATTCTCCTTCAAGATGAGACTCCATTGCTATACAGCTTAGTCCTTGGAGAAGGAGTAGTGAATGATGCAACCTCAGTTGTTCACTTCAACGTCGTTCAAAAGATTCACGTCGAAAGCATCTACAGTTTGACGGCTCTACGAGTATTTGAAAACTTTCTGTACCTCTTCTCCACAAGCGCAATCCTCGCTATTTAAAACCCAGGGCAGAAGACAAATGTAGCTTTTTAAATGTTTTATTATCACTGCTGATCCTCAGGTAAAGTCTGTTATATTCAAATTTAGGACTCTTTGAGAATATAATTCAGAATTGTGTTCTTCTCCTAAACTTTACAGATCATTGAGTTTCTCTGTAGTGACCGCGATTCAGAAAGATGAGGGTTGGTGTTATATTGGCTGCTTCGGGTGGTCAAAGAAACTCGTCCGAGAGGAATCCTTCTTCACATGTGTCGCCTGCAATAAAACTAATGCTGTGGCTGAACTCAGGTAAGTAATTTTTAACTTTGAATTTCTGTGTATTGGAAGCAAAAACCAAATATTCTTTCCCTTACGACATGTACAGGGCGATACTTTCTGTGTTAGACAACACTGGCACATCGGCTTTCCTCGGCTTTGATACGAAGGTGACTAAACTGACTGGCATTGAAGCTTCTGAGGCTGCACAGATTGTGGTATGACCTATAATAAACCTCTAAATATCAGCGTCTATGATTACTTGTGCAAAGTGATTCATATATAATGGGTTTGACCGGTTTGCAGAGGATATGTTAATGCTCAGGTTGACACTGACCTGCCTCGATCACTGGCTGATATTGTTGGGAGTACCTATACCTTCCAGCTCAGATTAAAAGACTTCAATTTTACTGCAAACCACCAAACCTTTACCATTTCCCTCATATTTCCTGCACGAGAGCTTGCACCTATGCCAACCTTTGCTGTGAGTATTAGTAACTTCTCCTAATGTGAATTTACTGGTTATAAAAATAAATGGTGACAGACTTTGTTATGTTGATAACAGGAAGGTGTACAAGTCCCTGAAGCTGTGACACCAGGATCAGATGCCAGACTTGCTAACACTTGCAAAGTTGCAGAGCAAGCAACTACATCTGATGTTTCACTTCCCGGGCGTTTAGCAGCAGCGAAAGAACAAGTTGTTCTGGAAAGATTGCCCCGAAGAAAGCACGTGTAGAATGAGTCCCCTGTGAGAACCTGACAATAAGCATCTATTTCCTTTTTAAAAAAAAAAATACTCAGTGACGTGGTGGTTGTTATTTCTTTTATCAATGCAAATCTTTTTAACAATAAGCATCCACATGTCTTGGATTTATAAGTTCCGTAGTCATGTAGCCTTCATTAGTACGTTCGAACAAGCCAGCACTTGCAAGTCTTATTAAATGTAGTATAATGCAGAGCTCACCCGCGTCTTCTTGGGGGGAAATATGGAGAGCAGAACAGCTCCTGCCACACACCAAGTCATCCATCTGCAAGTCTTGCACCCTCCTATAATCCTCGATGGCAAACTCAGAAGAATTTTCAGAGCAAGTATTCACAGATTGGTGATAACTAACGCTCCATCGATGAGGTTTGAATCACACAAACTTCTTTTGTCTAAGTGTGTGTGAGTTTATGTCTAAATGTCTATAGTATTCCTATGAAGACCCGATATCTAACCAACATGGGAAGGCTCCAACCCCACCAAGTTGTGACATCCTCAACATGGACCATCTATGCAACAATTATTACTACTTTAAAAGACCGGAACAGTTTGTCTTTTACATTTCTCAAAGAGAAGCAAAAAACATTTCCAGTCTTTACCTTTTTTAAGAATGATTATTTCTCCCTTTTTTGGGTCAAAGATTATTTCTCCCTTATGTATTGAGTTCCCCTATAAAGTCTCAGTTTAAGCTTCCACCATAATAGACATTAACTTCTCAGTCATCCATACATACACACACTAAAACAATTTATAGAAAAAAAAATAATTATTGCATCGCTTGCATTAGTAAGAATCTTTAGAGATAGCCTCGAGGGAAGTCGGAAATGCCTTTACTTGACGTATAAGTGTGGAGTTTCCTAACCGAATAGCATAAACCAGAGGTTTTCCATCAAACATGAACTCATAAAATTCCTTTATAGGTCAGGTCTCTAAATTCTATATCAACAATATCAAATGCACCAGAAATTAATATTTTTTAAATTCGTATATCTACAAGCAATGCTCATGTGTCCCTAATCCCCAACTAAGGACTATATTATAACTCTCCTACCATCCCAGTTCATTACGTAACTAGATATATAAAAATACAGTCTATATAAATCATCCAACGTCTACAGAAAAAAATAGAAATGATTAAACAAATATAAGTTAAATTAGCAGAAGCTTCATTATATGATTCAATTGGTTTAAAAACTAAGCACCCTAAGAAAACTTTGAAATAAATAGTACAAATATCGCTGCTTAATTAAAAAATAAGAATCCTGAACAAAATGTAAATAATAGTTATATTATTAATAAAATGTAACATCAATAAAAAACATATAATATAATGCTCTCTTACAAATCCACACTAAATAAAAATTATTAGAGATAATTCTGATAAAAATTAACAATCTAACGTAAACAAACATTCATAAAAAAAAACCAACCTTCTGAATAAATGATCCTCTAAACAAAATGTTACAAGAAGTCAAGAAAATCGATAACTTAAATTCACCATCTATAAGACATAGCTATAACACCTTATACTGATTTTAAATTTGAACTCACACAAATAACCAAAGAATTAATAACGAACCACGTCTTTCTTTTGAGTTCTCACACTAAACAAGACCTTCAGGAGCGAATCCACGGTGCACACTCCAAGTCTACATCTATAGGCTCAATACACAACAATCTATCATTGATTTCAACAATCTATCATTGGCACTTAACTGTATAAGTATGTTCCCTAAATAAAATATCAACTTTACTTCATGTTAAATTCCAACTAAATTAGCTTTGTTACGACTATCGGCTATTTATTCTACTTTTATTGAATCGATTAGTCAAAACCACTTATGTTATTCCACTTTGAACTAAGCAACTTCAAAACAAAGTAATGCACTACATTCGCTAACCACTATCAAATGGATAGAAAAAATATCATTCTCTTCCAAAATATTTTCATTTTCTTATTTTTGAACATATTTTCTTTAGTAAGACCATAAAATAAGAATAAAACATAGGAACCCGGCACGTAGCGCCGGAATACCACCGGTGACCAATATATTATCCATCTTATTATCAAAATGTTCATGGCTTTCGAGCATCCTAAAAATTGCACATTAAGATGATAAAAAAATATTACTTTTATTTGGTTTAAGAAAATAAAATATTACTTTTGAGTGTATCAGTTTATTTCAATGCAGAAGGCTCTGAGAGCTTATAAATAACCATTCACCATTTCAATTTAAGTATCTTAAGATTTGACATAACTTTATCAATAATCCGTCCCCTAATGATCCATGTAATGAACCTGCTGCTCCCGTACATGTTCAATAATTGTTATCCTAGGTTCATGCAATTCACTCACTTAGAGGTGTCTTCTTTCGAGTTTTCAACTTCTGTTTGTTTCTCTTTAGCTCCTTTGTAACTTCTTAGTATGTATATGAAGAAGACGTCCCTGATAGGAGTTGCCCATGTCCCTCCAAAGAATGTGACCCAGATTTAAACCGTGAAATATACGTATGAGTTACATTTATATATTTTTTCCATTTAACCTGTTCCAATTATACACAGAAACTATTTGTGAATACGAATTACATGAGGAAGAATCCAAATCCATAAAACTGTACAACATTACAGAAGACCACTCCCATCAGAAGAAATCATCAACCGCTACATTAGATGAAGGCAGCTCACGCTCATCTTCCTTCTCCATCTCCAACTCTGGTTCGAACTCCGTCAGTTCAACAGCCGCAAGCTTCTTCAAATCAATAACAGATAGCTCATCCAACCTTCTCACCACCAGATCAGCCGCTCCAAGCTCATACATCGGATGCTTACTAGCCACAGCCACACACTTCATCTTCCCGTCATGAGCCGCCTCTATCGTCTGGTTCGAGTTTCCAAACACGATGCACCGTTCCGGTATGAAATCAAGAAGCTGCGCTGCGTAGACAAACATCTCAGGATCCGGTTTACCTCTGTGAACATCTTCAGACGCAACTATCACACTGAAGAACTTCTTTATCCCTATGGAACCAACGGCATTCTCCAGCGTCTCGCGGGGACGGGTCGAAACCAAAGCCATGGGGATCTTGTTATTCATCAAGACATTCACAAACTCGTGTGACCCGTCTCTGAGTCTATACACTCCTCCATGCAAAGCCTTGAAGATCTCTTCTTTCCGCGAAGCCATCCTCCTAACTTGCGCAGGGTCTCTCGACCAACACAGAACCTCAGAGATAGCTTGCTCGTTCTTCATCCCTTCAATGCGTCTGAGGATAAAAGCCGGAGGAGGAGACTTACCTTCCTCCTGAGCTAACGTAAGCCAAGACTGGCTCTCAAGGTCAGGACTGTCTTCAATCAAAACCCCTTCCCACTCAAAGATGGCACCTAACCAACCGCAACCCATACGCTCCTGCCTTAGCAGAGGGTTATGCAAGGAAGGCTTGTCGGCTTTGTTCTCAGGAGGCCACAAACCGGGTTTATCAACCGAACCGGAGTCAAGATAGTTCCAAGTCCTCGGTAGCTTCCTCTCGTCTTTATTCTTATAGGCAGGCATCTCCTTCGTCAATTCCATAGCGAGAGCCCTGATTGGCTTCTTTATCACGCTCTGCACCTTATCAAAGACAACTCCTTTCACCCTGAATCGAACCGTGTTCTGGGATCTCTGCGTTCTCGCTTCGTTCTTGACAGAGATCCTCGCGATCGAAGGCCGATGACCCACCAAAGACACAGCATCCGCCATGGTTACAGAATCAAGAAGAAACCCCTAAATTCAAATCTCTCTACCAATCTACACGATTATCAAACCCAGAATCAAGAACCAAACAGCTTTCACACCGGTACAATTCCAAAACTCTATCGAAACTTACGAGTATAGAGACACTCCAGCGAAGAAGTTTACAAGACCCAGATGACGAAACTTGAAGACCGATCTATGTACCACCAGAAAGAGAAAGAGAGGGAATTTTCGATTGAAACCTGGGTATGGAAACAACCGATTTGATAGAAAGAAAACTTCAAAGGCGAACAAGGTTAATTTTGTGATTCTCTTTTGTTTTCTTGATTTTTTCTTAATTATTTTATTTTAATATGTGTGTGATTGTAATAATACGAAGAGAAGCCATTGATCCAGATATTTCTGGTTTCGTTTATCTCACGGTGGATAAGCACCCACGTGTCAGATGCTGGAGGTGTCTACGGAAAAGATTGTTCGACGACGAAATACCGCTACCGCTGGAATAGACGAGATTCCTCCTTTGCCACGTCTCTCAATCTCTACTCACGTGTCTTTTACAAAACTCGTATCCAGTAGTAGAGTTCAGATTATCGGCCCAGGCCCATATTTGTTGTTAGCCCCAGATAATAAGCTAATTAGTCTCTTTTTTGATAAAAATAAAGCTCACTGGTCTAAATTTTTTTTCCCACCGTATAAATCTCTTATATATTAATTGAGAAGCATTTGAAAAATTAAAACTTTAATTTTGTATTAATTAAAAAAAATCTCAAATCCTAGGTGACAATCTAAATGCCTTCTAAATTACATTTCAAAGAATTATAGAACATCTAATATAAAGTATAGTTTAATCTAATGGTGTCACATTATTCCATAATTATATAACATTAGAGAATATTATATTAACCTAAAATATAGGAAGTGTGTATTCATTCCTTATATAAAAGCTATGGAATTACCTAATATGATTTACATATATATGACAATTAATAATTATGAATAATAAAGATTTGATAACAATTTTTGCATCCTTCTTCATTTTTGTTTAAATTTATATTATTAAAAAAAATTAAACAATCACATTAGCCATATAATAAAAAAATTAGATTTTTTCTTATATGTTATATTTTGAATTTTTTAAAATGACTTTAAATTACAAAAATGAGGAAACCTTATATGATATATATATATTTTAAAACGACTTTAAAATACACAAATGAGGACACCTTATATGTTATATTTTTCTTATACGTTAGAATTTTCTTATATGTAATATTTTGAATTTTTTTAAAACGACTTTAAATTACAAAAATGTAAGTTTTCCTTAAGTATACGACTAAAAACATTAAAATGACATGCATCAATTCGATGGTTGATTTGAAAGCTTTCAAAACCATATGGAAGATAAAAGTCAAAATAATTTAACTCTGGTAACAATACTGTTCATTTTTTTCAAGAATGTGTTCGAACGAAAAAATAAGGTTTTTATGTCATAATTTGTTTAATGTCCACTAGAGAACATTATATTAACCTAAAATATAAGAAGTGTGTATTCTTTCCTTAAATAAAAGCTACAGAATTATCTAATATGATTTACATATATATGACAATTAATGATTATGAATAATAAAGATTTGATAACAGTTTTTGCATCCTTCTTCATTTTTTTTTCAAATTTATATTATTAAAAAAATAAACAATCACATCAACCATATAATAAAAAAAATTAGATTTTTCTTATATATTATATTTTGAATTTTTTAAAATGACTTTAAATTACAAAAATGAGGAAACCTTATATGTTATATTTTTTTTTAAAAAATGACTTTAAAATAAAAAAAATGAGGACACATTATATGTTATATTTTTCTTATATGTTAGATTTTTTCTTATATGTTATATTTTGAATTTTTTAAAAAGACTTTAAATTACAAAAATGTAACTTTTCCTTAAGTATACGACTAAAAATATTAAAATGACATGTATCAGTTCGATGGTTGATTTGAAAGCTTTCAAAACCATATGTAAGATAAAAGTCAAAATAATTCAACTGTGAAAACAATAGTGTTCACTTTTTCAAGAATGTGTTCGAGGAAAAAAATAAGGTTTTTATGTTATAATTTGTTTAATGTCCACTAGAGAACATTATATTAACCTAAAATATAAGAAGTGTGTATTCTTTCCATAAATAAAAGCTACTAAATTACCTAATATGATTTACATATATAAGACAATTAATGATTATGAATAATAAAGATTTGATAACAATTTTTGCATCCTTCTTCATTTTGTTTAATTTTATAGTATTAAAAAAATAAACAATCACACTAACCATATAATAAAAAAAATAGACTTTTTCTTATATGTTATATTTTGAATTTTTTAAAATGACTTTAAATTACAAAAATGAGGAAACCTTATATATTATATATATTTTTTTAAACGACTTTAAAATACAAAAATGAGGACACCTTATATGTTATATTTTTCTTATATGTTAGATTTTTTCTTATATGTTATATTTTGAATTTTTTAAAACGACTTTAAATTACAAAAATGTAAGTTTTCCTTAACTATACGACTAAAAACATTAAAATGACATGTATCAATTTGATGGTTGATTTGAAAGCTTTCAAAACCATATGAAATATAAAAGTCAAAATAATTCAACTGTGAAAACAATACTGTTCACTTTTTTCAAGAATGTGTTCGATGAAAAAAATAAGGTTTTTATGTCATAATTTGTTTAATGTCCAATCCGATCAACCCATGATGTATTAATTATAGTTTTGTTCCATTATTTTTAATAAAAATTGATCCGATCCATCGGAAAGAAATTATATAATAACAACAAAAAATATTTTATATATATAAATAAAATGATCAAATATATAAAAGAAATTATCGATAATATATACAAATAAACTCACCCTGCGCAATGCGCAGGTCTTATCCTAGTATTAGGGAAATCGTGATAACTAGCCGCGGACATAAAACTGGAACAGACCTGAAATGAACCGGTTCGGTTATGCCATATATACCCACCGGATTTTACAGTCTTTACCCATGGATATCGTTTCGGTTCCTACTTGGAAATGATCAGATTATCCGATTAAACTGAAATACAAACCTTAAAATCTAGCAGTAAAATGTCATTAACCCTATTCGAACCCAAACTGAATAGAAAGAGTGAGAAAATGTTACCATCCGGCAACTTTAAATTTGGTGTATTCTCTTATATTATAAATGTATATAGTATTTCTATGTTAAAATACTTATAAAATTGACACATTAGTGACTCGAACCCTGGTAAAATTGACGAATGGGCAAGTGTAACAACTAGACCACTTCGATTAACATTTTATGTAAGACATTTTGTATATATATATATATATATTTGATTCAAATATTAAATGGGTATTCGGAACCGACACATAACCAACAAAATCTGAATCGAAACCAAACCGAAATCTCGTAAATATATATTGGGTATAAGAATCATTTATCCGATAAATCCAAAAGCGAAAGGATCTTACCCGAACCCGAACCGAATACCTGAATGTCCAGAGCTACTGATAATATTACAAAAATTATAATTCATCAGATAATCATAAGAATCATATAACTATAAGACGACTAGGGTTAGAATATGATATACTAGGGGGATGTCCGCGCTTCGCGCGAAATATTGTTTTATTATTGCTAAGAGCATGATTTTTTGGATAATGTAATTTTGTTGTCGTTTTTATTTGTTAAGAGCATTACTTGGTATTTTTAGTGTGTTTTGTAGTAGTAGGTGATATATTAATATATTTTGTGTTTGTTTTTTTGAATAATTTGTTTTTGTGTGTATAGTACTTGTTAGTAGTGAAGTGAGCCTCTAACGTAAAAGAATATTGAATTTCAATAACTTTGTATCTACGCATTTGTTGATTATAAGATTAACGGTTTCAGCGTCAAAATTGTTTTTTATTTTATTTTTTTGAAAATTATAACTATGTTTTTTTGCCCTCTCCCCATATTTTGACATTGAGCTGTCATCGTCTATGTATTTCGTTACCTTTCTGGTGTGCGATAGTTCTCACCATCACCGAAAAAAGATTCACCTCTTTCTCTTATTCTTCCTTGCCATCTTCACCTGTGAGATTATATGGTATTTTTTGTAGATCAGGTTTATGAGTTTTCAGTTGTTCGGTTGATTCTCACGGCATTGTAGGCTGTTCCAGTCAATATTGACAGGTCCTCTTCGTCCTTAGATTTCAGCTGATGTTTGGAACTGCGTCTCTTTGGTTGGGCCAGAGTTTAGTTGTCTTTGATGTTGTATTCATCGTTGTTGGCTTACCGTCAATAGTGTCTCTGTTCGTCTTGGTTTTCAAGATCTATTTTTTGGTGTTCTGATTTATATGCTCTCTTTTATATCTCGAGGACGGCTCCATAGTTTGCTGATTTCGTTTTGTCTCCTTTTCCCTCTATTCTCGCATCTCTTTGCTGCTTTCATCGCATCTCTGGTGGCTCTCCCTTTCACCATGTTTGCCACTTCAGGTTTGGATAATGTTTTCGTTCGTGTATGCTATGTGGGCTTGGAAGGTTATTTCTGGTCTCAAGTTTAGTCTCTAATTTATCAGTGGTTGTCTTTCATTCTCCCTCTCTCAAGTTGTTTCTTTTCTTTCTATATTTCTCTTGGTATAGGTGTGCGGAGTTAGTCTCTTGGAGCTTTGGTCCCTTCTATCCAGAGCTTTGTGGTTTTGCACTTGCATGACCGTCTTGTATGTTCTTGTTTAGTTTGTGAGGTTTTTCTTACCTTTTAGTTACTGGTTGTGATTCCAGTGCTTTAGCCATATATCTTCCTGCTTCTTGGTGGCTTTGGCCTTTCGATTATTATTCTTTTTTTGTCCCGCTTTCTTGGTTATTTACGTTGATGCTCTACTTTCTTATTCTTAGTTTGATTATCTTATGATATTAATAGTGAAATAAATATATAATTTGTAAATGCAATAATAAAAATTAGTAAATAATAAAATGGTGAAAGTTTATGCTATTTTGAATTGTGAATAAATTAAATATTTAAAATATATTTATATTCTTTTATTTATTTCTTGAATTTTAGGGACCAATAAATATGAGAAAGATTAGATAGTACATAATTAGAAATTGATGGAGCAAATTGCAATAATTTAAATGAAGAAGGATTTAAAAAAAACATGAGGACACATGTCAACAAACCCCCCTTCCACATGTCATAAGAAGGGAAAAAACCAACTTTATATAGATAGATAGATAGATTATATAGTATTCTGACGATAATGTCGTTTTGTTTTTATTTTCTCCCTATGCATTTTAGGCTGAGGATGGGAGGCAGATAATTGATGGAGGAACTGCATTGTGTGTATCATCCACTATACTCTTACCATTCAGCAAAAATATGATCAATTTATGTGTAAAGTGGCTCGACCACTTTTTTAAAAAACGTTTTACTTTTTGTTCTTGTTTTAAGAACCACAAGTGGTTCATTTCATCAACTCCCATTTAGGAGTAGTTCAAATTTATCCACTAATAATAAATACACAGTATTGTTTGGTAATTCATATATGCAACTTATTTTAACTATTAATTTCTAGACTTAGCTTTATTAAATACATAGGATCATTATATTTCATTATATTATTTTGGCTGTATATATATATATCTTATTATTTAAAATAATATTTTTGATAATGTAATATTTACTTTGATTTAAAAAAAAAATATTTTTAAGTTGGTGAGTTGGTTAAGATTAATTTACAATATTCTACTTATTCATATCATATATAATTTATAATTTATTAAATCTTATAGTATAAAATAAATAGCCTGTACATATTTATTTTAAAATTAATAATTTATTAAAAATACAAAAAATATTAATTTAAATCTTATATAAATTATAATAAATTTGTACAATATTTTGAACCGTTTTTTATCCACTTTCATCATTCAACCTATGTTTTGAACCGCTAGATCCGCTTGATCAACTTTTGTTTCGCTCGATCCGTTGGATCCACTTTTTTCCGCTCGATCCGTTGGATCCACTTTTTTTCGCTCGATCCGAAACGCTTGATTCGCTTTTTCCGTTCAGAGTCTTAATTTAATTTAATTAATATAATAAAATTATTTTTTGTGTGTTTTTGTGAGAAGTTTGTTTTTGTTCCTTTAGAGTTTATTTTAAGTACTATAATTACTTAATAATTCTCTACTATAGTCTTTTATATTAATAATAAGAATAATGACTATATATATATATATATATATCTTTAAAACAGTTTCTATTATATTTTGAATAAAAAATTATATATTTATTTCATTTAGAAAATTATTTTTAAAACAACTATTTTAATTTTATCATGAAAAAACTAAATTATTAATTTATATATAAGTTATATTAAATGTGTACAGTATTTTGAACCGCT
This sequence comes from Brassica napus, assembly GCF_020379485.1. NCBI lineage: Eukaryota > Viridiplantae > Streptophyta > Magnoliopsida > Brassicales > Brassicaceae > Brassica > Brassica napus. Next base: position 28,985,051 of record NC_063452.1, read on the forward strand.
TTTTATCCACTTTCACCATTCATACATATGTTTGAACCGCTAGATCCGCTAGATCCACACTTGATCCACACTTGATCCACTAGATCCGCTAGAACCACTTTTGTTTCACTCGATCCACTTGATCCACCGAATCCGAAACGCTTGATCCGCTTTCTCTATTCGAAGCCTTAATTTAAAAAACTTGAAAGGAACAAAGAAAAAAGAACAAACTTTATATGGTTAAAGGAAAGCAAACTTGAAAGCAACGAACAAGATTTTGTTTAATCCTTACTAGATCTTGACCCGCGCAACCGCGCGGCTATATGTTTTCACTTTTATATGCATAGATTTTTTTTTTGTCATTAACTTAAAAATAGACTCATACTGATTCTCTAAACTACACTGGTAGCTCTCCATCCATGTGAACGACGAAAGAATGTTGTTTTCAGACACAACATGCTAGACTATCCGCCTTCAAATTATGCGTTCTCGGTAGATGAATGATCTCAGAGCTGAGAAAACTTTCTTGCAGGGTCTTAATGTCTTCCAAATAACTTGCAAAAGCTGATCATACTTCTCGTTCTGAAACCATCTTCGCCAATTGAGAACAATCTGTTGCAAACGTGACCACAAACTACCGCAAATTCCTCATACATTCCATCGCCCAAATTAGCGCATCCACTTCCAAATGAAGAGGGGAAAGACTAACCCTGACATTTCTTACTCCCATCAAACCAGCAAAACCTTCTAAAGTACTATACCACTCATATCCTGAAAAAACCTCATTATCTTTTTAAGAACCATCTGTCAAACACCATCGACCTGGAATTGACGGTAAGTTCATAGCTTCAATATGTTGTGCTGCCCTCTGTGTGTTTAAAACTTGTGCTTCAGCCCAATGTGTTGTTTCTGTTTTCGCAAATTTGAGCGTATCCCTGGGATAAATGTCCAGATTACTGAAAACTTTGTTGTTCCTTTCTTTCCAAATGTACCATAAAATCCATGCAAATTGATGATTCTCCATTTGTGGAAAAACTCTCCAGAAGAAATGATTCATATTTGTGAAGAGAGCTCGAGTGGGAAAAATAGATGGGTTTGATGGTATCTGTGAGAGAGCTCAGACCTGACATGCTGGAGGACATTCAAAAAACACATGGTTTATTGATTCCTCGAAGGCTCCGCATCTGGCACAACACATACCCCGTTGTAGCCCTCTTGCTTGCAGATTTTTCTTAACTTATATACACCTTGACATCAATTGCCATAAAAAATATTTTATTTTTGGTGGGCACCAAACTTTCCATCAGAACGCTTTCAATATCAACTGTAGGTCCCAACATTACTGGTGTTGTTTCCTTATCTGGGTAAACTCGTTCTACTTCGTATCTTGATTTGATCGTGTATTTCCTATTTCTTGTGAAATGCCACCTATCCTTATCTCCCATATGAGTCCTACTCAGTGGTATGCTTTCTATGATTTTTACATCATGGGGATCCACCAAAGCCCGAAATGCCTACGAGTTCCAACTTTACGAAGTTGAGTTAATGAGAGAGTCAACTGTAAGGTCTAGGTAAATGTTATGTTGGTTTTTGTTTGCTGGTCTCGGGCGAGTGGTTGGGAGCCATGGATCGTTCCATACGGATATAGATGATCATGATCCCACCCTTTAAATTAGTCCTTTGCTAACTAGAGATCTAGATACAATACTCCGCCAGCCATATGACGGAGAATATGATCTAATCGGTTCCAAGGGTGAGGCATTACTGTAGTACCGTCCTTTAAAAACTCGAGCAAATAAGGTATTTGGTTTCTCTATCAAAAGCCATAACTGCTTACCAAGCATCTCCGTGTTAAAATCACTGAGATCTTTAAAACCTAAACCTCCTTCATCCTTATTTATATATAATTTGTCCCATGATTTCCAGTGCATCCCTTTTGTGCTTCCCCTGGGCTCCACCAGAATTGTGCTACCGCCCTCGTCAGTTTCTTTGCGGTTGCCTTTGGTAAACGATAGCAGGAAATCACATGATTTGGTAAGGCCGTAACTACTGATTTAATGATCACTTCCTTTCCGCCTTTAGTAAAAAACTTAAAACTCCAACCATTAACCCTATTATTTAAGTGATCTTGTATAAATCCAAAAACATGAATCTTGGAACCTCCGAGATTCTCAGGTCGTCCCAGGTAAGATACCATTCCTCCTAAATTTGTGTTCCCAAAATATCCCGCAACTCCTGTCGGCTGAATTCCTTAATCTTGTATCCAAATTGAATTGAATTTTTTTTGAAAATTTATTAGTTGACCTGATACATCTTAATACTACTTCAAAATCCTGAGAATGGTTTGACACTCCTCTTTTTGTGCCTTACAAAAGAAGAGACTGTCATCTGCAAAGAGCAGATGAGATATCGATGGACAAGCTCTAGCTACTTTCATTCCGGTTAATGCATAGATATTTGTTTTACATCATTAGTAGTATATATTTTAACGTTAATCATATACTTAAATGTTTATATAACTATCTCAAATACAATAATTTTATAATTTACATGTTATAATTAATCAATTGTTTAAAACCGTCACATGTATTTGTCAGTTCTTATTATATATATATTTTATTGTATTTGCATATAGTTATTAAACAAATTAATATATTCATGAGAAAACATATTTGAAAATTATTTTGTATTTAATTTATGCTAAACTCCGACCTTCCCTTCAAAGCATGATTTCCTTTTACCAATGTTTTAGATATATATATATATATATATATATATATATATATTATTGTATATAAAAAAGTCTAAGATAAATTAATTTTAGATATAGTTTGCTAATTTTTAAGAAATTCTGTCATTGTATTATATTTTTAACACAAATAGTTTATATTTGTGAAATAAAATTTATAAATTTATCAATTTAATATACTTTTATCATATTTAATTTAATATAATAATTGTTTTAACATGATGATTATGATTATAGAGTAGATAAAATAGGATATAATTTTAATTTTTCATTTTATAATATATATCTTAATATATATTGATGCATAATAATAGTTAATTGCTAATTACGAAATTAGTGAAAATATTTACATATTTTTTTTTAAAATTAACATATTGCTAAAGCATTTTTCAACAGATTATTAGAATTTTTAAAATATAATATAATATATACATATATATTTATATTTAAAATGAAAAGATATCATGATTAAAGTAGTTTCAAAGATTTAATTTTGAGAAATTTGTTTCCTATACAAATATAACTGTATAATTTGTAAAAAAAAAACACCTTTTCAGTTGAGCTGTTTTTTTTTATAATGGCCAAATTACCCCTGCAATAACTATAGCCGGATAACTATATATGTAAGCTATATCTAAATGTTTTTTCTTAAATTTATTTTCATGTTCTTAATTTTTTTTTGTTTGGTAAAGATGCAGCTCTTTCATGACTGCGCCACCGCGGGACTACCGAACATTATGTCGCTGCGTCATTGTCATCTCGGCTCCAAAACTTTCAAATAAGCAGATTTTTCATCAATCTTGCCCCAAAATCTTAAAATATGCTGAGATTGCTTCTAAGGTTCTTATGGCTCTTAATGAAAGTTATTATACCTTTAGCCGACTATTGATCGAAATTGCAACTAACAATTCTGATATTTGGATAATTGATATACATTACTTAACTTTTAGAGTTTGAATATACAGTGATAGTCGACTACTGATCAAAAAATCCAACTAACAATAACAGTATCCGGATAATTATTTTAGTCAGCCAGCCACTAACATAATAACCAGTTAATATGTAAAATATCCGAATAAATTGGAATATAACCATGCAAATTCACGGAGGAAGATGAATTAAAAACATATGTCTATTAGTCGGTTAAAATAATTTGTAGACTAGAAACATATTTGTTAGCCGTCTAAAATAATTTAAGATCTCTGATTGTAAGGAGCAAGGATAACAATGTCATTTTACCATTTTTCTCTCCACTTATTACTGTTTTTCCATTTTTGCAAATTTTCAAGTTATTACCTTTTTTTCATGAATTCACTCTTATTTTGAGAAATTGGTTTTGGTGAAATATATGTTAATTTTATACGTATTATATAATTTGCTAATGTTAACCCGTCGTACTAATGTATTATATTTTTATTTTTGAACACAAAAATTTTATACTTACGAAAATAAAATATATAATTTTGGCAGTTTAATACAATTTAATCCTATTTAGCTCAATATAATATAATATTTTTATTTTAATATGATTTATTATGATTATATTATAAATAAAAATAGGATATAATTTTTATTTTTCATTTTGTAAATGATAACTGAATATATTAATGTATAATAGTATTCAAAACTAATTTCAAAATTAGTGAAAATATTTAAATATAATTTTTTTAAAAAAAATTTTAAATCTTGTTAAAATCTTTTTGAACAGATTTGTTATATTTTTTTAAATAAATATATTTATATTTAAAATGAAAAGATATCAAAATATATTATGATTAAATTAGTTCAAAGATTATATATATTGCTAGTCTTAATAAAATATATTTAATAAAAAATTTAAATGATGGTCCAAATTAAAAATCAAATGCAACTAAAATACTAATCTTTATTTATAAACGTAGTAATTTAGTGATTCATTTTATTTTATTTATTAATTTGAAAAAAATATTTTATTAAATTAGTAAGATATCCTAAATGAGAATGTTGACCATTTTAATAAAACTTCCTAACTAATAAATTTGACCAACTTATTTTATAAGAAAGATATCTCAAAATGATCATAAAAGTCCTCAAAGATAATTAAGCAATAAAATAAATCTAGGCTTATAAAACTGTAAGTTAGTATATATATGCATGTATCTAACCTCTTTGTAAAATCCAAAAGTTAAGAAGGTGTGTGAAGATACATACTACGTTCTATCATATTGACAAAACAACAATATATATCTTATTAATTGTCTCTGTTCTCTTATTCACGCAGGGAGGAGGAAGAAAGATGGTGTCTTGTGGGAGCTTTGCTCAGGTGTCCTCGAGTGACGACGAAGAGGACTCCCTAGCGAAGACGAGGTCTCAGGGACAGAACTCAAGGAGACCTGAGGAAACAATGGAGGGAAATATGAGGAAGCGTGAGAAGGTGAGCCTCAACGAAGAGTCTGATGGGGAAGAGGAGGAGACAGAGAGGAAGAGAAAGAAAGATGACGAAGAAACGCCGCCAAAGGAATTGGAGCCCGATGACGCGAAACCGGTTGGTGAGCCGGTTAAAGTTACGGGTAGAGGAACCCATTACGGGCAGTTCGAATACGGCGGTAACAGATACGAGCTGGTGAGTTACATCATGCTTTCCTTTGCACCTGAATGCTTTGTTTCTAGCCTCTCTCTGACATTCCTTTCTTGCACAGGAGGATTCGGTGCTGTTGCATCCAGAAGACACTAGTCTTGAGCCTTTTGTTGCCATTATCAAGGTACTGAATTTTTGTATATGCTCAGGGCTGGTCTTGGACAAAGCCAAATGAAACGCTGATCTTAGGCACCCTAAAATTTTGAAGTAAATTACATAGACATGCCAAAAAAAAATAATAATCTACGCTTGCAAATTTGTAGAAAAACAAATTAGTTGAAATACTTAATAAATCTCCTATGGCCTCTTAAATCTTGTTGTATCATCCATTTCACTTGTTTTTTTGGGTAGGATATTACCAAAAAACAAGATGGAAGGATGATGATTCTGGGACAATGGTTTTATCGTCAAGAAGATGCAAAGAAAAGGGGTGGGGGAAACTGGGTAGTAAAGGATACACATGAACTTTTCTACAGTTTCCATCGTGATGAGGTCCCAGCAGAATCAGTGATTGAAAGATGCGTGGTGAATTTTGTTCCAGCTCATAAGCAACTTCCGAGAGGCAGAGGTTTTATTGTGCGAGAGGTGTATGAAACGGTTGGTAAGAAGCTGTGGAAGTTGACTGATAAGGATTATGAAGTTGCAAAACAACGTGAAATTGACCTCTTTGTGGACAAGTCATTGGCGCGATTGGGTGATCTTCCTGACCTCTAATCTAAACTGTTTCATTATATATGGTTTTGTGGAGAGTTAAGCCAACCGTAAACCAATTAAAACTTTAAAAGTATAATAGTCTTTGTTTAATAATGCAAAAGCTGTATGTTGCTGGACCCCAATATATTAATAATCTTGGTAATGGTCTTCTGTCCATGCATCCAACTAACAAAAGCTTAAAACTCAAATTTCTTGTGAGTATTGTTGTGTAGTGTTTATTTTGTATGACAGAAAAATACTAGAATTACTGCACGGGTGGTTCTGCTATCTTATCTATCTGATGTTTTAAAAATTATGCCTTAAAGGATCGATTTCTCTCCATCGAATCAGTTTTATTTTGTTTGAGAGGGTCCCTTGGCCATAATTTCTTAGGGTCGGTCTAGAAGGCAAACAAACCACAAGATCAATTAGGGCATACATCACGAGGGAACATATTTTCATCTGAACTGTCATATTAATTTTTTAATAGTAACTGAAAACTTAGAGTTTTAACTCTTTAATTACACTGCAAGTGCACATCAAATGAGAGTAGTATAGAAGGAAGAAAATCCACGAAGAGCAAAGATTTGACAATAAGTCTGTGATAATAAAGTCAAGCTAGGGCAAAAAAGGGATTTTGGTTTTCCTTAAATTAAGCAAAAAATAATTATGCGGAAATAAACAATGAAATAAAAGCGTCATGCATTAAGAAAATCACATGAAATCAGATTATGAATATAAACAATTTATCAAAAAATCAACTAAGCACCATCCTGGAATTCAAAATACAAGTGTATAAACTTTCCAATACCGTGGCTCCAGTTACGTACTATGTCTAAGAACTAGGTAAGAACATAGAGAACTAATTCTCGTTCAACCTAAAAAATTAAACATGCATTAAGTTTGAGTTTCGATAGGTCACAAAACGTAATAACATCAACCCATATTGGCTAAAGACACCTACCTTGCTCACATAAAATATTTTAAAGCAATCAAATCAACTCCCACTGCATTCAATTAACCTGAGATCATGAACTAGGCAATCAATCAGACTCAAACATTAAGAACAATCCAAGTGAAGAACTGTAATAGATATTCCCTAATCCAACAATCCTAAAATTCATTATCTTCAATTCTTTTGAAACCCTAAAATCTAACTATGATGCTACTCAACATAACCAAATAACACAAGATCAATGATAGAATCTGCTTAATTAGAATAAAGAGACAAAAACAACGGTTCAAAAATATTTTCTCGTCACTTCACAACTTTAAAACCTAAAAGTATAGACCTAATTAAAAACAACTCAAATAATAGATATAGGTCAAGAATACGCCTTGGTCGAATTTTAGGCACAATCAAATCAAAAATAAGAAAATCTAGAATTTTATTTTTCTTGTATTAAATTGACAAAAACACCAGTTTTCAGTACTACGAGCATAACTTTTGATCTAACCAATGGATCGACCTTACCCCGATAGTATTGGAAAGAGAAGTCATTTCTCTATCTTGTGTCCAAACTAAGCTCAACCTCATTGTGGAAAATCTTCCATATGTTGCTAAATTTCAGACATATCTGCATAGTTCTACATCTTTTATTTCTTTCTTGTATCCAGTTCATAACTCTTTTGTTCTAAGTAGACTTACCTGTATGACCACCAAATAACACCAAAATACTTGAAAACACGTACTTAACTTAACAAAATACTCAAAATATAGGATAGAGGTAGATTAAACACTGATATGTTATGTATGTGTAAACATAGTTTATAATTTGGGTTTTCTGCAAAAAAAAATCATGTTAAAAAACTCTCGAACAGGATTTTGTTTTTTGCGTATTAAACTGCGAACTTAAAACCCACGGGGTCAAACCATGAAGTAATGGTCAACTCGAAATATAGCCCTCGGTCGTGTATAGGTTTATGAAAATGTGTATATTTTTAACTGAAACTAAAACTACGTCGTTTTGAGCAATTTTCTTTTTTGTAAAAAGACGCATAACAAGTGAGTCAAACCCTAGTCTCAAGCTTAACCAAGGAAATACCAAACCGTTTAAGCTGTTGTGTTTCTTTCAGTTACTATCAAACACAATCATTTTTATTTACTGAATGTATTTTTTTCCTTCCTCCGGTAATAACCCGACGGTGAACTCCGTGACGGTAAGGCAAGTCCCGTTGATGGCGATGCATTCGCTGAGCTTCACGTCCTCCAGAACCACTCTCGCACCGATTTTAAGGTTGCATCCGCCATGGTCAGCCATCCCCAAATCGTTACATGGCCCATCTCTTCCACGATTCCCATGAACACAGATCGGATGCTTAGATTTTGCTTCCTTCTTTTTCTTCCAAATATCTACTTTGATTAATTTAGTTTCGATGTGCTCTTTGTTCCATCAGTACGAATCCTTGTGGAGTATTCGGCTGAGATGGTTAACAAAACAATTTTTAGAGGAAGGAAAAATATACATTCAGTAAACGATTGTGTTTGTTAGTATTTGAAGAAACACAACAGCTTAAACGGTTTGGTTTATCCTTGGTTAAGCTTGAGGCCAGGGTTCGAGTCAGTTGTTATGCGTCTTTTTTCAAATTTTTTTAAACCGACGTAGTTTTAGTTTCAGTTAAAAATATACACATTCTTATACACATATACACGACAGAGGGCTATATTGCGGGTTGACCATTACTTTGTGGTTTGACCTGTGGGTTTTTAAGTTCGCGGTTTAATACGCAAAAAAAAATCAAGTTCGAGGGATTTTTCGCAGAAAACCTTTACAATTTTGATTAGCCTTGTTATAGTACGGTTGACTTAATTACGTTATTTTATCGAGCTGAACTAGTGTAATAAATTTTAATATTATATTATAACTATATATGATACTAGATTAAAATATTAAAAATATGTTAAAATTTTGCTTAGACCATCCAAAAATGTTATACCGGCACTGTGTCGTAATATCTCATTTGGAAATATGTTTGTTTCCTAACTTTTCAATATTTTATTTGTGTAGAAATCTATTAAAATCTATCTATACTATTATTTGCGAAGTGATTTTTGTAACGGAGCTCGCATGTTGAAAGTTAGAGCGGCTAAAGTCTTTAAGACCCTTAATGAATAAGATGATTTGTTAATATACAATTAATTTTAAATAAAAAAAATTAAATTATTTGGAAACATAGTAGTTTACTAAAATACTAATCTTTATTTATAAACATAGTAGTTTACTGATTACCTTTTATTTTATTTATTTATTTGAAAAAACTATTTTATTAACTTAGTAAGATATCCTAAATGAGAATGTTGACCATTTTAATAAAACTTCCTAACTAATAAATTTGACCAACTTATTTTATAAGAAAGATATCTCAAAATGATCATAAAAGTCCTCAAAGATAATTAAGCAATAAAATAAATCTAGGCTTATAAAACTGTAAGTTAGTATATATATATGCATGTATCTAACCTCTTTGTAAAATCCAAAAGTTAAGAAGGTGTGTGAAGATACATACTACGTTCTATCATATTGACAAAACAACAATATATATCTTATTAATTGTCTCTGTTCTCTTATTCACGCAGGGAGGAGGAAGAAAGATGGTGTCTTGTGGGAGGTTTGTTCAGGTGTCCTCGAGTGACGACGAAGAGGACTCCCTGGCGAAGACGAGGTCTCAGGGACAGAACTCAAGGAGACCTGAGGAAACAATGGAGGGAAAAATGAGGAAGCGTAAGAAGGTGAGCCTGAACGAAGAGTCTGATGGGGAAGAGGAGGAGACAGAGAGGAAGAGAAAGAAAGATGACGAAGAAACGCCGCCGAAGGAATTGGAGCCCGATGACGCGAAACCGGTTGGTGAGCCGGTTAAAGTTACGGGTAGAGGAACCCATTACGGGCAGTTCGAATACGGCGGTAACAGATACGAGCTGGTGAGTTACATCATGCTTTCCCTTTGCACCTGAATGCTTTGTTTCTAGCCTCTCTCTGACATTCCTTTATTGCATAGGAGGATTCGGTGCTGTTGCATCCAGAAGACACTAGTCTTGAGCCTTTTGTTGCCATTATCAAGGTACTGAATTTTTGTATATGCTCAGGGCTGGTCTTGGACAAAGCCAAATGAAACACTGATCTTAGGCACCCTAAAATTTTGAAGTGAATTACATAGACATGCCAAAAAGAAAAAAAAAAAATCTACGCTTGCAAATTTGTAGAAAAAAAAATTAGTTGAAATATTTAATAAATCTCCTATGGCCTCTTAAATCTTGTTGTATCATCCATTTCACTTGTTTTTTTGGGTAGGATATTACCAAAAAACAAGATGGAAGGATGATGATTCTGGGACAATGGTTTTATCGTCATGAAGATGCAAAGAAAAAGGATGGTGGAAACACTACAACAAATATGGCTTTTCATAGCATACGGATAACGCTATTATATGGTTTTTATAGCGGTTTTATAAATGCTATTATAGTTGACGCTATAATAGGGTACCTATATACGATAGCGTTTTGAAATGATGCTATTGTAGAGTGACCTATAATAGCGTTACGATTATGCTGTATTAATGCAATTTATGACACATTAGTCATGTTATAGGAAATTCTATAACAGCTGTTCTCTAACGTTGTATTAATTATATTTATAACACGTTATCCGTGTTATAGGAAATTATATAACAACTGTTATTTTTTGCTGTATTAAACTTAATAATAAAATCTAATTCGTGTTATATATAATTGTATAATAACATTTTTTTGCTGTTATGTATATTTGTAAAATAGCTATATCATGTAGCCATGAATTGCGTTGTAGTAGCTCTGCATAGATGCTATTTGGTGATGTGGTTTTGATTTATGTATATATGAATTGTAGCTTCTATTTTGGATACAGTTTCAGACAATAAATTCATCACATGTTACAGCAAATTCTCATAAAGAAATAAACAAAGTCTGAATCCATTTTCATTTCTCCATAATAGAAATACAATGTCATAATTAAGTTTGAAAGAGAAAACACAAATACCATAGGTTCATTAGTAATACTAAAGGAAAGAAAGTAGAAGACCATACAGTTTTTATTCCACCTCAAACGATGACAACTTTATCTTCAGGCCATGCTACAGTAGTGCCGACAGCATCCTCCATACACTCAATTGCAGACGTTGGCCTCCAAACCTTGGCATCATTCACCTTCACTACATCAACCCACACACGAACTGCATTATTCCCCAACGGAACGAAATGGACTAACTGTTCAAGGTTGTTCGAAGACCAGCGTCCTTCTGCAACAACTACTTTTTCACCGCTAATATCCAACAGTTTGCACTTCTGACCCTCTTTCACAATCTGTATAAAAGAACGATGTCAAATAGTGTAAGTAATATGTAACCATTAGCAACTTTATCAGGTCAACGATCACTACCTACTAATACACTTACACTTACCTTCTGAGAACTTGAAGGAGGTTGTGCAAATGTTTTTGAAATCTTAGCAGGAGCTGGTGGAGTGTGAACTTGTGAGTGCGTATGAGGAGTAGCTGTAGTTGGTGACTGTGTGTCTGAATTCTCGAATAAAACTCTGCTCACTGGCCATGCTACAAACGTCTTCAAACAGTCGCGAAGGTTTGAGTGTTATTCTGTTGGCCGCCAAAGAAATGTCTCTGTTACCGTTACCACATCCACATATACTTTAACAGCATTTGGTCCAAGAGGAAGGCCATCCACTAAGGCTTCGGGATCACGACTCTCCCAACGACCTTCAGCAACTGTTTCTTCATCATCTGTTAGCCAATGTAGCAGTTTGCACTTGTTCATTTTATTTTTCTCTGGGCTCTGACAAACAAACAAATCCATCATTGGAAACACATTAATAGATATTAGAAAAAATAACTTAAGATCAAAATGAGATGAGTAATGAAAACCTTACATTACTTGGAATGTCATTTGGAGAGAACTCCTCGTCAAGAACTAGAACCGCATCCTGAGGCCAAGCTACTGTTTCTCCTACAGCCTGGCCAATAGTATACATTTTTGGTGCCGGTCTCCAAAGAAATGCATCTTTTTCAAAAGCCGTCTCAACTACCACCTTAGCTGAATTAGGGCCCAAGGGTACATTGTTAACAAACTCCATCACATCAGAAGACAGAAAACGACCGTCTGCTACTTTGGATTCCCTGTCACACCAATCGTATAGAATACACTTAGGCAGTGGAAACCTTTTGTTTACACTCTACAAATATTAATCAACAAAACTGTTACATTCCGTTCAAGTTCAGCAAAAAATACTTAATCCAGAAGAACTTACTGATGGTGGTGAATTTTCACCCACTTCCGAGTCTGACCGCTGCAAATAGACATAAAAATTAGGTTACCATTTTGCAAAAAACAATAACCAAAGGACAGTTAATCTTTAACACTTACTCGACTATTCATTTTTGCAAGGGCCTCTTGTAATTCGTGAACCTGCTGCTTCAACTGAACTTGTGTCTGTTGCATTTCAGTCATTTGCTTGCTCTTCAAGCCGAACAACGCAAGTTTGCTCACACTCATTCCTCTACCCATTGCCCTCAAGCGTCCAGGATTGTCAGGTCCTAAGAGATGACTAAGAGTGTCTTCTCTTGGGTTTGAGGATGATTCTCCTGGATCATCAGACCGAATAAGCTCATTGGCCTTTTCCTGAAACATGTTGAAGTTATGATTAAACTGTTGTGTACTTTAACTCTACTGTGAATCTCATAATCAAATAAGGTAATGAAACAACAAATTACTATTTTTTCAGCAGCATCCATGTTTACTGCTGTCCCATCCTTTTTAGTTCGTGACTTGACCCATACATTCAGTCTGGTTACTTCACCAACATCTGAGCTCTCTTTTTTCTGCATTATGTCACGAAATTTCTTATTAAAAACCAATGTCAAATATATCACCACATGTTCATACGATTAAAGATCATTAGCAGGAAAATACTTACTAAATCTTCTGCCAGTCTAACCATTCCTTTACGGCTACATGTATGAGGAATCTGCTTACATCTTCTTTCCTTGAATGCATCGCTAACAGCCTATATAGAAGTGTTACAATGCTGAATATGAAAAATAAAACTAAGTACAATTTCATACCTTGAACTCTTTACTAGTCTTCTATTTCACAAACTTCCTCCACTCAGCCACTGGAATATTGTCTGGACGCAACTTCATTCGCTCTGCGTGGTTATCAGCTTTAATAATCTGATTAACCAAGCGTGATTTAGAGGCCCTCCATAAGCATCCCATCTGTTTCATTACTGCCGCTTTCTCAAACTCTCCATCCAGTTCAAACCGTAACTACAGCAACAAGAAAAATTTAAGGTTAACAAGAAAAAATAAAGACAAGCATAAACTACAATGAGCATTACTAGAAATACCTTAACAGATTTCCAGAGAACAGTCTTCCGTTCCTCACCAATTTTTCTCCAATCATCTATGACGACAGGAACATGTTCCCTTACCAAGGGACCTAAGTAAGAAGAAAGCTTAACTGATCCTTCTCCACAAGGTTCTCCAAACTCGGTGAACTCCACTTTTATTCGTGCATTAGGATCTCTTGCAATATCTTTCATCTTCGTTGGTCCTCTGTGTTTCTTAGTCTGGGGCTGTACCATATCACTATCCTCATCACGAACCTTAGCACCTTGGGCCTCTTTGTTGGGTTCTTCTCCACAAGCCGTAGCAGCTTCAGGATCTTTGTTTAGTTCTTCTCCACCATCATTAGCAGCTTCGGAATCTATGATGGGTTCTTCTACTCGAGCATTAGAACCTTCGGCATCTTGGTTGAGTTCTTCTCCACCGTCACTAGCACCTCGTGGTTCATCAAGCTGTGGCTGTGTCGGGTTCTCTTTGTGTAGAGGCAGAGATTCCTCAATCCCATGGTAGATGGTGCCGATGAATTCAGGGTCATCAACTCGTACTTGGGTCTTCCTTTTCCTGGATTGCTTTCTCCCTTTACCGGCCATGACAATCCTACAATAAAACTCAAGGGAAACTCAACAATTAACTCATACTCAAACCAACTCAAACATGAATCCTAAATAGTTAATCAATGCAATCAATCATTTATTCCATAATCAACCAAAGAATGTAATGCAAACCCAAGAATAGTTAATCAACGAAATCAAACATATATTCCTTCACTATCATCTCTGACATCATCAGCTTCATACGATATGTCTTCTAGACTCATATCCATATCCGAAGGCAATGGACCTACATCTGCATGTAGGTCATCCACTTTCTCATCACTGTATCTTCTACTTGGACACTTCATCACTACATACCAACTCGATTCATCATTTTCCCTTGAGTAAAATATCTGTCTCGCCTGAGATGCTAAAATGAATGGATCCTTTCCAAAGGATATGTGGCTGTGATTAAAATTAACCAGCGTAAAGCCATCCTCTACCTTCACACCGTTACCTTTAACTGCCCACTCACACCTGAATATTGGCACGTAGAAGGCATTGTAATCCAGTAGTATAATATCAACTACTCTTCCATAGTAGGATACAACGTCTACCACCTGCGCTGTGTCCCTTGCACTTGATCTACACATTGCTGTTGCCTCATAGTAAACCCCACTATTCTGACTTAGCCTATGCACTTGCTTCGTATAAAACTGTAGGCCATTCACAATGTAGCCTGTGTAAGATCGGGCTATACTACGAGGACCATAAGCCAGCCACTTCAGTGTCTCTTCCTCATCAGCTGAATCAATGGGTTTCTAAAATTTATTAAAATAAAAATTTGTCAGCTAAACTACATGGGTACAAAATCAAATAAAAACATTTACAGTACTAAGAGACCTGTTGCTTTAGCCACGCCGCGATTTTTTCAGTGTGCATACGCCATAAATAAGTTGCATCCCGTTGACATCTACTATTTGAGTCTTGTAGATGTTGTAAATGAGCACTTGCATATGAAAAAAACAAACCTCAATACTGGAATCTAATATAAGTTTAAATGAAAAATATTCTAAGTAGTAAGAGAAACTTACTCAACATATGGATCCACCATAGCCGTGTTTTGTATTACAGCAAGATGAGCTATTTTCAACTCTGTATCAGAAAATTGGAATGAGCGGGCAGCTGATATAGGACGACCTTCGAGGATGGAAAGGCTCTCATACTCAGTGTTTCTGTCCTCTTTTTCTTCTACATTTGTTGTAGTCTTCAAGAAAGCCGAGCAGAACTTCATGCACTCGTCTGCAAGATAAGACTCAGCTATACACCCCTCTAGTCTTGCTGTGTTTCTTACATAGTCTTTCAATACTTTCATGTACCTGTTTTAAGTGAACATAAAATTTTAGTTATAAGTCCATTTGGAAGATAAATAAATATTTTTTTTCACAAGAAAACATACCTTTCAAAAGGATACATCCATCGGAAATGGACAGGACCACCAAGTCGAGCTTCTCTGCCTAGATGCACACACAAGTGAACCATGATGTCGAAGAAACTAGGTGGCCAAAATCTTTCAAAAATGCAAACAGTCTCCACAATTTCAGTTTCCATTAGCTGGAGTTGTTCCATATCAAGTTCTCGTTGGCATAGAAGGTTGAAGAAAGCGCATAAGCGGAAAATGGCTACCCTAGGACCCTTACATAGTAAGCCTCTAATTGCTACTGGCAGCAGTTGTTGCATTAGGACGTGGTAATCATGAGATTTGAGTCCCATCACCTTACACTCCTCTAATGATATACAACTAGATATATTAGCACAGTAGCCATCAGGACCTTTAAAATCAAAGAGCCGCTTACAGAATGTGTGTTTCTCTGACTTTGACAAAGACCATGGAGCTGCTGGGAGTAATGTCCTTTTACCCTGAGCTTTTGGATGCAAATCCTTCCTGATACCAAGACTTTCAAGATCCTTTCTAGCCTTTAGACCATCCTTTGAATTGCCACAATGTAATAATGTGGCAATCAAGCTTGCAGCCACATTCCTCTCCACATGCATAACGTCTAGATTATGTCGAACAGGTAGCTCCTGCTCATGTGAAAGCAAATAAAGAAATCAGTCAGAACAAGTGTTATAGAATTAAACATCTTGTAAATCGAATTTTTATCCATACCTCCCAATAAGGCAATGAGAAAAAAATCTAACGTTTCTTCCATCTAGACAATTCCTCTTCGTCTTTCTCTCCTATATCTTCATCTTCATCAGATTCACTTAGTTCCTCCTCGTTATCAGATGGTATGTCAACTCTAGTAGCTCTCTTTTTCCCAGACTGTTTTCTATTACCAAACACATTATTGTAATTTCTCAGCACAAATGAGACATTCCTACCCGTCAGTATCCTTCCCTTTGTCCCATGCTCTGTTTTCCCATCAAACCAAGTCTTCTTTCCTCTGAAACTATGTAAGGGAGGCAAACATTTCCGGTGGCCCATAAATACAAATTTCCTACTATTACTCAGCCACAAACTATCTGTGTGCTTCCCGCATATAGGACAACCCATCTTACCCTTCACTTTACAACCAGCAAGATTCCCATATGCGGGGAAATCACTAATAGTCCAAAGAAGCATTGCCTTAAGCGTAAAGGTTGTCTTACTAACTGCATCGTATGTTAACTCGCCTATGCACCACAGATGTTTTAAATCTTCTATCAGAGGTTCTAAGTATACATCTATACTATTACCCGGTTGATGGGGTCCTGGAATCAGCAGACTGAGCATTATGTTCTCCTCCTTCATACATAGGTGAGGAGCCATGTTGTAATTCACTAGTAACACAGGCCAACAACTGTATCGGCTGTTCTTCATACTGAAGGGATTAAACCCATCTGTTGAAAGCCCAAGTCGCAAGTTCCTCTCCTCCGCTGCGAACGCCGGATACTTGTCATTCATTGACTGCCAAGTAACAGAATCTACTGGATGGCGCAGTTTCCCATCTGTGCTCTTGTTATTGAAATGTCATCGTAAATCCATTGCAAGTTGCTCCGATCTGAACATCCTTTTCAGGCGAGGTATTACTGGAAAGTATCTCAAAACCTTCTGTGAAACACCCTTCTTGATTTCACCAGTATGCATGTTGGTCTTCCATCTAGGCGCCTTGCATTTTGGGCAACTCTCAGCCGTCTTCAGCTTCTTTCTAAATAAGCAGCAGTCGTTCACACAAGCATGAATTTTTTGATATCCCATATCAAAAGATTTCAAAAACTCCTTGACATCATAAGTTGATGTGTGCAGCACATTGTCTTCAGGTAACATGTTCGACAAAGTTTGCAGTAAGTCATCAAAGCTCTTGTCTGACCACCCATTCTGAGACTTAATCCTGAACAATGAAACTACAGCTGATAGCTTGCTATGACTCGAACACGTTGGATACAAGGGGGTTTCAGCCTCTGCAAGTTTTGCTAAAAACTCATCTTCTTTCCTATCCTCACCCTCAACTGACTCATGCAACTCTGACCCCCGAATGGCTAAATCCTCATCTAAGCAGTTTGCGGCTTCATATAAACTAAGGATCTCAGCATTCCAGCATCTATCTTTAACTTCCACTACATCAACTGAGTTACCATCTCCATGGTGAAACCAATCCGACCGTACCTTGTAAGCATCACCCATTCCATTTATAACCAAATGAGAGACAACCTCCTCACTTGTATGGCGATCTAGATTACGACATCGGGCGCATGGACATACAATCTTCCCATTAACTCCTAACTTAGCAGTAACATCATTGACAAAACTCCTCGCACCTCTCTCATATGCAGAATCAACTCTTAAGTTCATGTAAAAAAAAATAGTTATGATAAGAGGAAATGCATAAACTGAACACTTAAACAAATGTACATACCTACATAAATGCACCCATGACTTGTCCAACATTGTTAAGACCCTTGCCACAGTTCAAACAAGCGTACATGGTTCAAGCAACAATGACAATATAAATTACACTTCAAAGTGTTAACCGCAAACAACAAACGCAATGTCTACAAAGGCTACAAATGATTACAAAATGAGAATAAGTAAATAGATGTGGCTAACCTCCACAGAAGATAGAAGACGCAAGATTGTGAAGACACGAACCCACACCTGCAAAAAAAAACTGTGATTAATGGAAACTAATATGAACCCAGAACCTAACTAATTATCACAGCATTGAACAGCCAAAACCTATCTACTTTCAGAACTTGAATCAATCGACAACATCATAACCTAACTAATCACAGCATTAAGGATTCACTTTCAATTTAGAATATCGGATTTGAAATCGGAGATGATGATGGCTGAATCGAATTGGAGACTCGGTTAGGATTAATGGAACCAAATATGAACCCAGAACCTAAGTAATTATCACAGCATTGAGCAGCCAAAACCTATCTACTTTCAGAACTTGAATCAGTCGACAAAATCAAAACCTAACTAATCACAGCATTAAGGATTCACTTTGAATTCGGAGATGATGAAGGCTGAATCGAATTGGAGACTCGGTTAGGATGAGCGAAGAGATTAATGTTGGTGAGCGACGAGGAATCGAGTTGGAGATGGTGGAGAGAGCGTTGAGCTCGATGTGGAGAAGAAGAGAAGACGGAGAAAACGAGAACCTTTTTTTTTTTTTCTAATGCTATGAAAAGTAATTTGAGAAATTTTGGCCGCGAAAACCCCCTTTTTTTCTAAGTGTTGCCGCTAAGTGTATAAACTTGGGTGATTAGTAAGTTTTTAATCTCGTTTAACTGATTTTTCGGCATAGCATAAGTAAAATGCTATATATTTCTTATTCAGGCTTCTAATTACCTTTCCATAGCAGTTACGAAAATTGTGCTATTATAATCTGCTATCAATACCTATATTTGTTGTAGTGAAACTGGGTAGTAAATGATACACATGAACTTTTCTACAGTTTCCATCGTGATGAGGTCCCAGCAGAATCAGTGATTGAAAGATGCGTGGTGAATTTTGTTCCAGCTCATAAGCAACTTCCGAGAGGCAGAGGTTTTATTGTGCGAGAGGTGTATGATACGGTTAGTAAGAAGCTGTGGAAGTTGACTGATAAGGATTATGCAGTTGCAAAACAACGTGAAATTGACCTCTTTGTGGATAAGTCATTGGCGCGATTGGGTGATCTTCCTGACCTCTAATCTAAACTGTTTCATTATATATGGTTTTGTGGAGAGTTAAGCCAACCGTAAACCAATTATAACTTTAAAAGTATAATAGTCTTTGTTTAATAATGCAAAAGCTGTATGTTGCTGGACCTCAATATATTAATAATCTTGGTAATGGTCTTCTGTCCATGCATCCAACTAACAAAAGCTTAAAACTCAAATTGCTTGTGAGTATTGTTGTGTAGTGTTTTATGTGGTATGACCAGAAAATACTAGAATTATTGCAAGGATGGTTCTGCTATCTTATCTATCTGATGTTTTAAAAATTACGCCTTAAAGGATCGATTTCTCTCCATC
Organism: Brassica napus; assembly: GCF_020379485.1. Lineage (NCBI taxonomy): Eukaryota > Viridiplantae > Streptophyta > Magnoliopsida > Brassicales > Brassicaceae > Brassica > Brassica napus. The sequence continues at coordinate 29,004,518 of NC_063452.1, forward strand.
GTTTAGTTTTATTTCGTTTGAGAGCGTCCCTTGGCCATAACGAGTGAACTTATTTTAATCTGAATTGTTCACATTAATTTTTAATAGTGTATTAACAACTTAGAGTTTTAGTGCACATCAAATCACAATAGTATAAAAGGAAGAAAATCAACTAAGACCAAGATTTGACAATAAGTATGTGATAATAGAGTCTAGCTAGGGCAAAAAGGGATTTTGGTTTTCCTTAAAGTAAGCAGAAAATAAATATGCAGATATAAACAATGAAATAAGAGAGTCATGCTTTAGGAAAATCACATGAAATCAGATTATGAATGTATACAATTTTTGAAAAAAATCAACTAAGCACCATTCTAAAACTCAAAACACGAATGTATAAACTTCCCACTACTGTGACTCCAGTTACTATGTCTAATAACTTAGAGAACTAACTCCCGTTGAACCTAAGAGATTGAACATGCATCAGGTTCGAGTTTCGATAAGTCCACAAAGTGCAATAACATCAATCCCTGTTGGTTAAGGACACCTTGCTCACATGAAATATTTTCAAGCAATCAAATCAACTCCCACTGCATTCAGTTAACCTAAGATCATGAATTAGGTGATCAATAAGTTCAAACATTAAAAACAATCCAAGTGAAGAACTGTAACGCATATTATCTAATCAAACAATCCTAAAATTCATTTTCTTAGACTCCTTTGAAACCCTAAAATCTAACTATAATGCTACTCAACATAACCAAGTAACACAAGATCAATGATAGAATCTGCATAATTGGAATAAAGAGACAGAAACAAAGTTCAAAAAGATTCTTTTGTCTCTTCACAACTTTAAAGCTTAAAAGTCTGGACCTAAAAACGGCTCAAAATAGTAGATATAGGTCAAAATACGTAATGATCGAATTTTAGGACAAATCAAACCGAAAATAAGAAAATCTAAAAAAAATTCGTATTAAATTGGCAAACAGTCCAGTTTTCAGTAATATGCGCATAACTTTCGATCTAACCGATAGATCGACCTCCCCCGGTGGTATTGGAAAGAGAAGTCAATTCTCTATCTTTTGTCCAAACTGAGCTCAATTTCACTGTGGAAAATCTTCCATATATGTTGTTCAATTTCTAACACATTTGCATAATTCTACATCTTTTGTTTTTTTTTTTTTTTTTGTATCCAGTTCAAACTCAATTGTTCTAAGTAGACTTTAAACCTGTAAAACTACCAAATAACACCAAAAGAATTCAAAACACATACTTAACTAAATAAAATACTCAAAATATAGGATAGAGCTAGTAACAACACTGATATATCATGTATGTGTAAACATAGTTTATAATTTTGATTAACGCTATACGTCGACTTAATTAAGTTATTTTATCGAGTTGAACTAGTGTATGGAATTTTAATACGACATCTATTATATTATAAATATATATGATACTAGATAAAAATATTAAACATGTTTAAAATTGCTTAGGCCATCCAAAAGTTTTCTACCGACACTATGTCTCGCAAGGGCATCCTCAATCTCACTCTATGTTTCACTCTAAAATAGACATTAAAATAAAAATGACCCAATAGTTTTCTTATATTTTATTATATAATAGAGTGAAAATTAGTTTACTAGAGTAATTTGTTTATTTTTATTCACCACTCTATTTTTCACTCTAAAATAGAATACTATTGAAATATAACTCAGTTCTATTATAGAGTTATTCTATTTTAGAGTGAAAAATTGAGTGAACCATTGGAGATGGTCTAACATCTCATTTGGATATATGTTTGTTTCTTAACTTTTAAATATTTTATTTGTGTACAAATCTATTAAAATATATTTAAATAATTGAGGAAGCAACTTAACGATTTTTATCTGAAAAAGGTACAAAAGAAAAATTACTAAACAAGCACAAACCACTAAAGTATATATCATGAATTATTAATTAACTTCCTATTGTGAAAAATACAAGTCTTGACTGTGTTTTATGCAAACTACTCAATCTTTAAGGAACTAAAATACTAATCTTTACGTACAAACATAGGACGTAGTTTAGTGATTACCTTTTCTTTTATTTATTAGCTTGACAAATTTTATTTTTATTAATAAGATATCCTAAATTAGAAAGTTGACCATTTTTATTAAATACTTTGACCAATCTTAGTTTTGTTAATAAACTTTCCTAAATAATAATTTGCCCATTCTGATTTTTTTAAAAAGATATCCCAAAATGATAAACTTGACCAATTTTTTGGAAATAATTTTATTTTTGAACCAATAAAATATGTTTTAAAAAATATAAATATTAATAATATTAAATTTTGTGATTATGTTATGAAATCTTACAATATTTTTTTGTATCGAACTACAGTTTAGCTAAATATTTCTGTAATAATTTAATTGAAAATAATTTTTGCAAACAAACATTTAAGCAAATAATACTTTTCGAAAATTAATAACTAAGAAATAAATTTTTTTAAAAAAAAATCTTTTTGCTAAATTTGGCAATAAAATAAACTTCTGCTTAAATTTGGTTTAAAATGTAACTAAATTAATATTAATTTTCACATAAACTTGTCAAAATGAGCTGGGATACTAAAGTAATAAAATAGGTTGACCATAAAAGTCTTTAAAGATAATTAAGCAATAAAATAAATCTAGTCTTATAAAACTGTAAGTTAGTAAATATGTATGTATCAAACCTCTCTGGAAGATCAAAAAGTTAAGAAGGTGTGTGAAGAATATACATACTACTTTCTATCATATTTACAAAAACAACAATACATCTTTTTAATTGTCTCTGCTCTCTTATTCACGCAGGGAGGAGGAAGAAAGATGGTGTCGTGTCGGAGGTTTGCTCAGGTGTACTCGAGTGACGACGAAGAGGACTCTCTAGCGAAGATGTTGTCTCAGGGACAGAACTCAAGGAGACCTAAGGAAACAATGGAGGGAAAAATGAGGAAGCGTAAGAAGGTGAGCCTGAACGAAGAGTCTGATGGGGAAGAGGAGGAGACAGAGAGGAAGAAGAAGAAAGATGACGAAGAAACGCCGCCGAAGGAATTGGATCCCGATGACGCGAAACCGGTTGGTGAGCCGGTTAAAGTTACGGGTAGAGGAACCCATTACGGGCAGTTCGAATACGGCGGTAACAGATACAAGCTGGTGAGTTACATCATGCTTTCCCTTTGCACCTGAATGCTTTGTTTCTTTTTTTTTTTTTTTTGATAAGTCCAAAGAAGATATGCTTTGTTTCTAGCCTCTCTGACATTCCTTTCTTGAACAGGAGGATTCGGTGCTGTTGCATCTAGAAGACAATAGTCTTGAGCCTTATGTTGCCATTATCAAGGTACTGAATTTTTGTATATGCTGGTCTTGGGTAAAGCCAAATGAAACATTGACCTTAAGCACCCCAAAATTTTGAAAAAAATTACATAGACAGGCAAAAAAAAAAAAATAATTTACGCCTTCAAATTTGCAAAAAAAAAAATAGTTGAAATATTTAATAATCGCATATGGCCTCTTAAATCTTGTTGTGTCATCCATTTCACTTGTTTTTTTTTGGGGTAGGATATTACAAAAAGACAAGATGGAAGCATGATGATTCTGGTACAATGGTTTTATCGTCAAGAAGATGCAAAGAAAAAGGATGGTGGAAAATGGGTAGTAAATGATACACGTGAACGTTTCTACAGTTTCCATCGTGATGAGGTCCCAGCAGAATCAGTGATGCAAAGATGCGTGGTGAATTTTGTTCCAGCACATAAGCAACTTCCGAGTGGCAGAGGTTTTATCGTGCGAAAGGTGTATGATACGGTTGATAAGAAGCTGTGGAAGTTGACTGACAAGGATTATGAAGTTGCAAAACAACGTGAAATTGACCTCTTTGTGGATAAGTCATTGGCGCGATTGGGTGATCTTCCTGACTTTGAAACTGAAGAAGATGTAGAGAAGGCTAAAAGATTTTCCGGGAAAGTAAAAAAACCTCATGTTGATCTTAGAAAGGACAAAGATGTCTTTCCTATTTCATCAGAGTATCATTCTATCTTAGACAAGTTTGATTCACTAACAGATAATTCTCATCGTAACGAATGTTTGGCGAAGCTTCTGGAAGCAGTCCAGAGCATATGCTTTAATGCTGGTGATGAAGCAAATGTGAGTTCCAAATAGTCTCTATTTTCACGCACTCACCTTTCATTAACCCTTTTGTTTAAACTGCTTGATAGGATGAGAGCTTTCTCTGGCCAGATGCTGCTGTTTCTCCCGTGTGTGCCCTTGAGCTGGCTATAAATGTTTCTTATGCATCAGATTATTCTAAATACAATCAAAGGATAAGGACATTGGCATTCAATCTGAAGGTTAGAATCTGCATTCATGCCATTTCATGATTATCTCTGCACGTATGCTCCATATTCTTAACCGTTGTTGATCTATGAATTGAATGTGACATTCTTATATGACATGCTAAAATTTGTATGCCTTTATGATCATTGAAAATTAGTTCCATTTTGTTTTGTCTGTAGAACACTGCACTGCTGGCTAAACGACTGCTCAGTGGCGAGTTAGAACCTGAAAAGATTTCGAACATGTCACCCACTGAGTTAAAGGTTAGGGAATTGTTATACTATCATATTACTATCATATTTGTAAACAGATTAATCTTAATCTTGCTTTCTGCTATAATGGGTAAATAGTAATGATTATTTCTTAAACTTTAAACTAATAAGATTTGTTTTTTATGGGATTCAGGTGGGTCTAACTAATGAGGAAACAGAGAAGAATGAGCCTGATGATGCGGAACGAATGCAGGTTTTTTCAATTATGACAGCCAAAGTTTTATCGAGTTTCTTGGATTTGTGTTGGAGACTGTCTTTGACCATGCCATGTGTTGGCTTTTGATGCAGATGACTGATGTAAGATGCTCGAGATGCAGTCATATTAAAGTTGGCCTGAGAGATATCGTTCAAGCTGGGCATCGAGATCGCTATCAGGTTCTTTTGCCTTTCAATATTACGTCATCTATTCTCGGCACGATCTTATGCATATTCATGGATCATAATAATCACATTCTGATTTTTTATGCATTTAGTTGGAGTGTATTGCCTGTGGAAATTCCTGGTACACCTCAAGGGATGAGGTAGTATCCTCTAGCTGTAGATACTGAACAACCTGCCTAAGGTACAAGGAGTGAGGACGTTGAGAAGAATTTAACCAGTCCTGAAGCTGAGAAGAAAATGACATAAGATTCCTTGAAGACAACCAATGACTCAAATGCTGACAACAATCCTGAAGCCACCAAGAAACCTGAGTGAAGAAAGTTTATTTAGGGTTTTGGGTATGAAATCTGTAAAATAAACTTGATATGTTTTCTTAGTGATCTTAAACTTGTACAAAAGATATATATACATTCCGTATGACGGTTTAACCATAAACCCTATCGGGCTTTACTAACACAGCCCAATACTCTCCCTCAAGTTGGAGCATGAAGATTGAGAATGCTCAACTTGGACACTAAACGCTCAAATTGTTGTCTCCCTAAAGCCTTTGTTAGAAGATCAGCCAGCTGTTCATGAGTGCGGACGTGAGGTTTTGCGATTGTTCCATCAAGAACTGCATCTCTAACCGCATGACAATCAGATTCTACATGCTTTGTTCTTTCATGAAATACCGGATTTGCTGCGATGTATATAGCTGCTTGATTGTCGCAAAAGAGATGAACAGGGGTTGTGTGCGGGAAACGAAGTTCTTTGAGCAGTTGTAGAAGCCATAATATCTCATCCAAAGTGTGTCTCATAGCGCGATACTCGGCTTCAGCCGACGAACGAGAAACCTTGTCTTGCTTTTTAGATTTCCATGATATAGGAGAACCACCAAGAAACGTGACATATCCAGTCAATGATCGTCTTGACAAAGGACACGAGTTCCAGTCAGAGTCGCAATACGCAGTCAGAGTCAAGTCTGTGTCGGCGCGAAACATGATCCCCTGACCAGCAGTGCACTTAACAAAACGGACAATACGTAGAGCAGCTTCCCAATGAGCCTCGCGTGGTGCCTGCATGAATTGTGAAAGAGTATGCACCGAGTATGAAAGATCCGGTCGCGTGATGAGGAGATAAATAAGTCTCCCAACTAGGCTTCTATAGCGAACTGGATTGACCGAGAAAGGGCTCTTGTCTTTTGCGAGACCGTGTTGCTGCTCCATGGGAAAGTAGACAGGTTTGGACCCAAGCATCCCCGTGTCTTTAACAATCTCCAGTGCATATTTTTGCTGGGACAAAAAAATACCTTCATCGTTGCGAGCTACTTCCAAACCGAGGAAATATTTCAATTTTCCGAGGTCTTTCACGTGGAAACATGTTCCCAAGTATTCTTTGAAAGAGCTTAACGAAGAAGTATCATTACCGCAAATCAATAAATCGTCAACGTAGACGAGAACTCGCATTTCAATCTGCCCACGGGTGTAAATAAATAGCGAGTAATCAGAGTAAGATTGTATGAACCCGAACTCTTTTAAAGCTGTCGTTAGCTTTTCAAACCAACAACGTGGAGCTTGTTTGAGACCATATAAAGACTTGTGCAGACGACATACTTTATTTGGCTGAGAATGACGAAATCCCAATGGGAGTTTCATATAAACCTCTTCCTCAAGATCTCCATGTAAAAACACATTATGTACATCCATTTGATGTACTTCCCATTTATTAACCGCAATAATTTTTAGAAGTGCACGAACGGTAGTGACCTTTGCAACCGGTGCAAATGTTTCTGCAAAATCCTCTCCCTCTACTTGATGATTACCGAGTACAACCAACTGTGCTTTAGGACGTTCTATCGTGCCATCAGCTAGGTATTTGTACTTAAAAAACCATTGATTTCCAAGAGCTTCTTTACCTTCAGGAAGATCAACTATGCTGAAAGTTTTATTTTCCTCGAAAGCATCAACTTCAGCAACCATAGCATTTCGCCATATCTTGGCCTGTAATACTTCTTTGTAACTCTTAGGTTCGGCTCCTGCTAGAATTGCGGCCAAGAATGCTTGATGTCCTGGGGAGAACACAGCATCAGACATGTAATGTTCAAGTAGATAAGGAGTGTTACCTGAGACCGTAAAGGACGAATCTGACGAGTCGGTGAGAGCGGGATCAGGAAGTGTATTATCAATGCAGCGGACGTTGTAGAGCATATAATCATTGAGTTTCTTGGGCGGTTGTCTTGATCGTTGGCTACGGTTTAAGGTTTCAACCAGAGGAGAGCCAGAGACAGCAACAACTTTAGCAGTTGATGTAAGATTTTCAGCCGTAACGTCATGAGACCCATCATCAGGAAGAATCGCTAAATCACCAGACAGTAGTATAATAGTTGTCTCAGCAGGAGAAGTATCCTTCTCATTAATGACAAAAACAGGACTAGGAGCCGCTGATGAATTATCAACTTGTGCAGGTGGAGAGGGAACATCGACTTGCTCAAGTGGAGGAGAGTCATCGGCATTATCGTGTGTACTCCCCCTGTCCCTCGTATCTGGAATGTCTGGATGAAAAATCCAGTCATCATCGGCCACATTAAGTTGATCGAATGAGTTCTGAATATCGTCATCTCTTTCTTTTTGGTATAGAAACTCGTTTTCGCGAAATATGACATCACGTGAAACCAAAAAATCTCCAGTGTCTAGATCATACACTTTCCACCCTTTCTTCCCAAAAGGATACCCTAAGAACACACAGTTTTGACTACGCGCACCAAACTTATCTTTGTCGCGAGATCAGAGGTGCGTGAAACAAGCTGAACCAAATACTCTCAGATGATCGTAGGTTGGTTTCTTCCCAAAAAGAATCTCGTGTGGAGTGAGACCGTTGAGAACCTTTTTGGTGTAAGGTTAATAATGTGAGCTGCAGTCAAGATAGCCTCTCCCCAAAATTTAGTTGGTAAACTCGCTTGGAACAGAAGCGAACGGGCCACATTTAGAATGTGTCTGTGTTTCCGTTCCACATGACCATTCTGCTGTGGTGTTCCAACACAAGATGTCTGATGGATGATGCCTTGTTGCTGAAAAAACGAACTCAAACACATGAATTCCGTACCATTTTCGCTGCGAACCGATTTGACGGTTGATATCTTGCATATTTACATTGTTTTATCCATTCACCCATGTGCATTTTGATCATATAGACTAGGATTTAGCCATGTTTAGGTTGCATTTTGCATACATGAGTCTTTATCAGGTATTGGAGTACCACATGGAGTTCTTGGAGGCATTTGGGTGCATTTGGAGCTCAAAAGAAGTGTTTAAAGCGATCAACGGACGAGCAGCGCACCAGAGCGACCTCACCGGAGCGACGCCGTGAAGTCGCTGTGACACAAATCCCGTAGCGATCCAGCCAGAGCGACATGGAGAGGTCGCTCGCGTTTCTATCGTTAGACACCCCTCTCAGAGCGACTTGCCAGAGCGACGCTCCGAGGTTGCTCGCGTTTCCATGGCGAGATGACACAAAACGAAGCCCGGAGCGACCTCTCAGAGCGACCTACTGACGTCGCTCCCGAAGTCCGGAGCGACTTGTTGGAGCGACACACCAAGGTCGCTCGCGTCCTCTCGTCCGGAGACACCAAAGTCGAGCATTCTGGAGCGACCCCTCAGAGCGACCTACCAAGGTCGCTCCCAGCCAGAGCGACCAGCCAGAGCGACCAGCTCAAGTCGCTCGCGTTTTGACGGGGCGAGACACGAAGAAAGCGTCGGGAGCGACCTCCTGGGAGCGACTATGCTAGGTCGCTCCGCGTGTTTGATTGGACGATTTTTATGTTATTTCAGGGGCCTTTTGGTCATTTGTTTTATTGTTTTTAGATTGCAAAAACCTAAGCTAAGTACTCTAGGTAGCCACCAGGAGATTATCTCTTGATCTATTGAGAAATACACAAAAACTCTCTTGAGAAATTCATCTCTTGGATTTTGATTGTTATGTTCTTGTGTTATTGTTGATTTCTTATCTATTTCTCTACATGATTAATCTGAAATCCAATATGGGTTTAAGAGGAATCATGGAGATTAGTGAGTAATCACCTTTTTGAATTCATGGGTTAGGGAGATTAAGGGTGATTAGGTTAGTTCTAGGATGTTTTAGTGTAGATCATTCTTGTTCCTTGCTAGTAGAGTATTCATAATGCATCTTCTGAGTTGGTCACTCAAAAGTTGATCAATAGGCATTTCCCACCCAAAAGGTGTTTGATGAAATGCCTGAGACAACTCTCCTAGGCTTTTAGTATACTTTGCCAAAGACATTTGTTGTTAAAGGTGCTAAAATAGCTAGTAGACTTGTTAGTAATGATTGCTTTCATATTATTCAACCAAAGACATTTGATGTTTGAGATATGTTAGCAAATGAGCATTCATCTAGACATAGAGCTTGCTTAGAATTGTGTCTAGGCTTAAGGTCGATAGTTTGATTGATCATTTGTCATCCTCAGTTCGAAACTTGATCACCCAAGGTCTAATCCCTATGCCCATGAGTTCTCTTTTCCCTTAGTCAAGAAAGTATCATTCTGTTATTGCTTTTTAGTTTTAGTCATAGCTTAAAATTCATCTAAATCATTGGTTGCACTTAGATTAAGTGAGTACTTGCATTCTCAGTGCTTGAAATCCTTCAGAACTGGTTCGACAATCACTATACTACAACATTTGTCTTAGGAGCCTTGAAAACTCCTAACATCAAATTGGCGCCGTTGCCAAATTCTGAGTAGATTTAAACATTGAGATTTAGTCACTTGCTTGAGACTAAGTCATTTTAATTTTGTTTTGTTACTGATTCTTCTTCTTCACCTACCTTTCACTTTCAGGTGTATGAACTTGAGGAGCAGGGGTCCATCAAACCTAGTTCCAATAGTAGCAGACATCAGAGCTTTTGAGAGGGAGTGTGCTAGAGCTAGAAGAGAAGAAGAACACCAGGCCCACTTGGATATTGATATGGCAGATCCACCGCAAGGGGCAGAACACCAACCGCGGGCAGCTCGACCCATTGGCACTTACGACCGCCCCAACATACATGGTCATAGATTCGGAATCCGAGCACCAGCTGTGGCAGCCAACAACTTTGAGGTCAAGTCAGGACTCCTCAACGTGATCGAGAACAACAAGTATCATGGCTTGGCTCTGGAGGACCCATTTGATCACTTGGATAGGTTCGACAGCTACTGTGGGTTGTCAAAAACCAATGGTGTGTCCGAAGATGCCTTAAAGCTCAAGCTATTCCCTTTCTCTTTGGGGGATAAGGCACGTCAGTGGGAGAAGTCTCTACCCAGCGACTCTATCACCACTTGGGATGAGTGCAAGAGAGCATTCTTGGAGAAATTCTTCTCATCCTCAAGAACTGCTAAGCTGAGAAATGAGATCTCCAGTTTTCAACAGAAGAACTTGGAAGGATTCAGTGAAGCCTGGGAGAGATTCAAGGGCTACCAAGCTCAATGCCCACACCATGGTTTCTCTAAGGAGAGCTTGCTGAGCACATTCTACCGTGGTGCTCTTCCTAAGTACAGGGCCAGACTGGATACAGCTAGCAATGGGTTCTTCTTGGGGAGAACTGAGGAAGATGCAGAGGAGCTGGTTGACAACATGGTAAAGAGTGATGCAGTCTACAGTGGAGACCACGACAGAAGCAGTCGAACAGATGATAAGCAGACGAGGAAGGAGTTGAAAGCTCTACAGGATAAGATAGACATCCTCCTTGCTGATAAAGCCACACAAGAGCAGCTGCACTTTGTTGGTAACCCAAGCCAAGAGACACCACCTGTTGTCCATGAGGTTGAGGGTTTGGAAGGTCAGGAAGAGCTGTGTTTCATCAACAACAATGGTAGCTGGTACAAAAAAGAGCCCAACTTTCAGTACAACAACTACCAACAGAAATCCTATCCCAACAACCAACAGAGTGGTTATCCGCCTCGAAACAACCAGCAAGGCAGCTATCAACCTCAGCAAAACCCCTCATCTGGTTCCTCTGCTCCTCAAGAGAGCAGCACTGACACCCTGCTGAAACAAATCTTGGAGTCTCAGACTAGAAGTGAGAAGCATGTTGGTTATGAGTTGAAGAACCTTCATTCCAAGATTGATGGGAGCTACAATGAGCTCAACAACAAGTTCTCACATCTTGCTTCTACAGTCAAGAATTTAGAGAATCAGTTTGCTTCCATGAACACTCACCAGACTCGCCAGCAAGGATCTCTACCTGGAAAATCTGACCAAAACCCCAAGGAGGCCAAAGCTATCACCCTTAGGAGTGGTAAGCAGTTACCTCCTACAACCCTCACCAGGGATGCTGAGAAACTAGGTGAGGAGGTGGCCATCAACTTAGATGATGAAGTGGTGATTGTTGATGAGAAAATCAATGATGAAATCTTGGAGAAGATTGTGGAAGCCAAGGGTAAAGGAAAGGTTGGGGAAGAGAAGAAAACAGTGAAGGATGGTGAAGTTCTTGCTCCAGCAAGTGAGAATTCTTTTGTTCCTCCTCCCTATGAACCCAAACTACCATTCCCTGGTAGATTCAAGAGGCAGCTGCTAGAGAAGTACAAGGCTTTGTTTGACAAGCAAATGAGTGAAGCTCAGGTTGCAATGCCCATCATCGATGCTTTCATGTTGATTCCTCAATACAACAAGTTCCTGAAAGATGTTGTAGCTGCAAAGAAGAAGGAAATGGAAAGCATGATGATTCTTACCCATGAGTGCAGTGCCATCATCCAGAGGCTTGATGTTCCAGAGAAGTTAGAGGATCCAGGATGCTTCACACTACCTTGTGCTCTTGGACCTATGGTATTTGAGAAATGTCTCTGCGATTTGGGAGCTAGTGTCAGCGTGATGCCTTTGTCTGTTGCAAAGAAGCTTGGATTCACTCAGTACAAGAAGTGTAAACTCTCTCTGGTGTTAGCTGATCGTTCAGTGAAGTACCCTGTGGGCATCTTAGAGGACCTACCTGTGAAGATTGGAAGGTATGAGATACCTACAGATTTTGTGGTGCTTGAGATGGGTGAGGAGGCTCAGGACCCATTGATTCTTGGAAGGCCATTCTTAGCTACAGCAGGAGCAATTGTTAAGGTGAAAGAGGGCACGATTGATCTCCATTTGGGTAAAGGGCATGTTCTCCACTTTGACATCAAGGAGAAAATGAAGAAACCAACTGTGTTCGGGCAAGCCTTCTACATTGAAGAGATGGGCACTCTTACTGATGAGCACCTTGAAGAGTTACCACCTGAGGACGACGAGGAGGGAGCATCTCCCTCTACTCATTCTCCATAGAAGGTAACCCACTACTTTCCCTTGTATATACCATTTCGTTTTTGCATATTAGTTTTCTCTTTTTGGGTATCTCTCTCTCCTTGACAACACAGAGACTGTGTCATTTAAGTTTGGGGGAGGTACCAAGTATTTGATCACGTTTGCTTTGATGATTTTGAGTCTCATGCATTGCATTATACATATATATTTGCATAAAAAAAATTCATTTAGTTTGCATCATTGGCATTTCTAGGAGAGTCTAGAGCATATAGGTTGCATTTACTTGCATTGGGAGCAATGATTTGAAATGCCTTGTAAAGAACATTACTTTGCACCTGAATAGCTTATGCACCTCTCAAAAACACTTGTATGCTTCGAGCCTTGAAGACTCTTCCTGAAACTTGTTGATTGCTGAAACTCAGTCTTTGAAGCCAACTACAACCTTATTTGAACTGAACGAACTTAATGCTTCTTGCTCATGGTCCCTTGTGTACTGAGTCATGGCTATACACACTTGAGTTGTCACATCCTTTATGCCAATCTTATTTTGACAAACTCTAGTGGTAGACCACTCCCAAAACCTTTCCCTTCTTTTAAGCTTTCATTGTTTGATGAGTGAGGCCTTCTTCGGAAAGTCTTACATGTGCATAATGTTGAGAGTATCGGGAACGACAATGCTTGATCTTCATTCTTGCTGGATTGGGCACTCTATTGTCTAGCTATAGGTAGAGGGTGAGAGTTGTGATTATGATTTGGGAGCAATGAAAAAGGAAAAGAAATGACTCTTTGTGTTTAAGTGAATTGCCTTATTGGGATAAGTAAAAAAACCTCTAGCTCAAGTTATGGAAAGTCTTGGCCCCCATCTAAAAAAAATATATATATATATATATATATATATATGAAAAGAAAAGAAAAAGAAAGAAAAAGGAGGCTAGCAAAGTTGTTAGGAGCTAAGTAATGTTTTGAGGTTGTCGAAAATCCTTTGTAGATTTCAAAGAGGAGGAGTTAAAGTTCTTAGGATCTTTTGGTGAGAGATGTGAGTTGGGTTTGACATTTGAGAATGATTGTGCAATTGTATGTTTGGGAAAAGGGTAGAACAATGGAGATTGAGCATTGTATGCATGAGTTGGTCCCTTTCTTAGATATATTATGTGCAATGTCAAGGCTACTTGTTTTGAGAGTAAACCTGTTTAAAAGATCATGGATTTTGAATCTCTTGACCCACTTGAATAAAAGTCTTCCCTTACTCAACCAAATGATTTGGACCAATTGGCCATTTGCAAGAATTCACTTGATGCTATGCTTAATGAACTTGAGAGTTGGCTGATTTGCATGTGTGAATGCATGATGATGAGTGTAGGGATGAAAATAGTTGAATAGGCCTAGAGAAGCTAGAGTATACTAAGAGAGGGTGTACTAATGCTGAATTTAGATGTTGATTTGAGTGCTTTATGTGTTTCTTTTGGCTATGAGTTCCCACCTTCAAACCTCTCTCCCTATGAGTTCTAGAAAGTTCACTTGAGGACAAGTAAAAGAATAAGTTTGGGGGAGTTGATATCTTGCATATTTACATTGTTTTATCCATTCACCCATGTGCATTTTGATCATATAGACTAGGATTTAGCCATGTTTAGGTTGCATTTTGCATACATGAGTCTTTATCAGGTATTGGAGTACCACATGGAGTTATTGGAGGCATTTGGGTGCATTTGGAGCTCAAAAGAAGTGTTTAAAGCGATCAACGGACGAGCAGCGCACCAGAGCGACCTCACCGGAGCGACGCCGTGAAGTCGCTGTGACACACATCCCGTAGCGATCCAGCCAGAGCGACATGGAGAGGTCGCTCGCGTTTCTATCGTGAGACACCCCTCTCAGAGCGACTTGCCAGAGCGACGCTCCGAGGTCGCTCGCGTTTCCATGGCGAGACGACACAAAACGAAGCCCGAAGCGACCTCTCAGAGCGACCCACTGAGGTCGCTCCCGAAGTCCGGAGCGACTTGTTGGAGCGACACACCAAGGTCGCTCGCGTCCTCTCGTCCGGAGACACCAAAGTCGAGCATCCTGGAGCGACCCCTCAGAGCGACCTACCAAGGTCGCTCCCAGCCAGAGCGACCAGCCAGAGCGACCAGCTCAAGTCGCTCGCGTTTTGACGGGGCGAGACACGATGAAAGCGTCGGGAGCGACTATGCTAGGTCGCTCCGCGTGTTTGATTGGACGATTTTTATGTTATTTCAGGGGCCTTTTGGTCATTTGTTTTATTGTTTTTAGATTGCAAAAACCTAAGCTAAGTACTCTGGGTAGCCACCAGGAGATTATCTCTTGATCTATTGAGAAATACACAAAAACTCTCTTGAGAAATTCATCTCTTGGATTTTGATTGTTATGTTCTTGTGTTATTGTTGATTTCTTATCTATTTCTCTACATGATTAATCTGAAATCCAATATGGGTTTAAGAGGAATCATGGAGATTAGTGAGTAATCACCTTTTTAAATTCATGGGTTAGGGAAATTAAGGGTGATTAGGTTAGTTCTAGGATGTTTTAGTGTAGATCATTCTTGTTCCTTGCTAGTAGAGTATTCATAATGCATCTTCTGAGTTGGCCACTCAAAAGTTGATCAATAGGCATTTCTCACCCAAAAGGTGTTTGATGAAATGCCTGAGACAACTCTCCTAGGCTTTTAGTATACTTTGCCAAAGACATTTGTTGTTAAAGGTGCTAAAATAGCTAGTAGACTTGTTAGTAATGATTGCTTTCATATTATTCAACCAAAGACATTTGATGTTTGAGATATGTTAGCAAATGAGCATTCATCTAGACATAGAGCTTGCTTAAAATTGTGTCTAGGCTTAAGGTCGATAGTTTGATTGATCATTTGTCATCCTCAGTTCGAAACTTGATCACCCAAGGTCTAATCCCTATGCCCATGAGTTCTCTTTTCCCTTAGTAAAAAAAGTATCATTCTGTTATTGCTTTTTAGTTTTAGTCATAGCTTAAAACTCATCTAAATCATTGGTTGCACTTAGATTAAGTGAGTACTTGCATTCTCAGTGCTTGAAATCCCTCAGAACTGGTTCGACAATCACTATACTACAACATTTGTTTTAGGAGCCCTCAAAACTCCTAACATCAACGGTCAAACCAAACTGGTTCTTAGTATATGCGCAGAAATTTTGCATAACTTGTCGTACTTCTGATTTTTCCAAGAGGAGATGAAGCCATACTGTTCTAGAGAAATCGTCGACTATTGTCGAAAAATAAACAGCACCACAAGTAGATGGAGTACGATATGGTCCCCAGACATCAACATGTATCAAGTCAAAACATGCCGTAGTTTTATTGAAACTATCATTTAAAACTTCTCTTGTTTGCTTAGCCTGGAAACAAACGTCACAAGGACCCGGGGTAGGCGATTTTAAAACATCAGAAAATGGCAAAGCGGAAAACACAGAAAACGCTGGATGTCCCAACCGTTGATGCCACAAAGTCTGATCAGAAACTACTCCAACTCTGTTAGCTCAAACTGTTGCTACATCCGTTAGATAATACACTCCATCTCGTTCTTCACCGGCTCCAATCAGGCTCCTCGTGAAACGGTCATGGACAATACACAAAGTGTCAGTAAACATCGCAAAACAATTCTTCAGTTGCTTAAGCAGTTTAGAAACAGAGATCAATGAACAATTGAGATCTGGAACGTAAAGAACGTTCATAAGCGAAATTGTATCAGTGATAGGCAATACTCCCATACGGACAGAGTATGTTTTACTTCCATCCGCGAATCCTACTATACACGGAGATGTGTCAACAAGATCAACAAGCAGAGATAGATCCCCTGTCATGTGATGAGAAGCGCCAGTGTCGATGATAATATCTCCTGAGAACTTACCCGAAAGTTTGTCTTTTGTTGCATACTCTGTTTTTTCTTGAGCAAGCAAACTGATTGCCTTCCATTGATCAGTGGTGAGTTCTGGAAAGACGGAGGAATGAGACAAAGTCGCATGAGCTACATTCGCTAAAGCTTTTCCACGACCAGTAGCTGACCCCGAGCTGCCACGACAACCGCGACTGCTTCCTCTTCCACCATTACGAGCGCTTCGCTCGGTGACCCATTCAGGATACCCTGTTAGTTTCCAGCAGAAAGCTTTCTCATGTCCCGAGCGACCACAGTGAGAACAGAGTAACCGGTCTCTGTTTTTACTCCCAACGGGATCAACGCATAGTTCAGAACCAGTAACATCACCTCGTGTAGCGAAGCCAATAGCATCTGTCGATTCTCGTGAGTTTGCAGAAGTGAGTCTTTGCTCTTCTCTTATAACTCGAGAATACACTTGTTCCAGTTCTGGAGGGGGGTCTGCATCGATGATTGAAGTGATCACGTTTGCGAACCGTGATTCATCGAGACCCATGACAAACTGTTGTAATTTCTCCTCCTCTCTTTCTTTAGCGAACTTGGCTGAAGCACCGCAAGTACACACCGGAATAGGTTTGTATCTGTAGAGTTCATCCCACATTGTCGCCATCTTCCCGTAATAATCAATTACAGATTGACCATCTTAACGACAAGCTGCAAGTTGTGATCGAAGATGATGTACACGAACCTTGTTACCCACGGAAAATCGTTTCCTTAGGTTTTCCCATAACTCGTATGCACTTGTAAGAAACGAGACTGTAGATCGAACCCGAGGAGTAATCGAGGTTCGCAGCCATCCAATAACCATCGAATTCACCGATATCCAAGAATCCAACTCAGCTCCAGCAGTGTCGGGTTTGACAATCGAGCCATCAACGAACCCACTTTTCTTCTTGGCGCTAAGAGCGTTCAACATCTCAGAAGACCACTCATTATAGTTGTCTTCGGTTAACAAAACAGAAGTTATCATTGCCCCTGAATTATCATTAGGGTACAACGAATATGGTGTAACCACGCCAGAATCACCAGCATATTTTGTTACAGCTTCGTCTTTACTCATGATGGCGAGTATAAGACTTTTGATCAGAAAGCAAGCTCGAGCAGAAAAGAAGCTCTAACTTGGAGAGAAAGAAAAAGATAGAAAAGAAAACGGAGAAAGCAAAAATTAGGGTTTCAGGATTTTGTGTTATGATACCATGTAAAATAAACTTGATATGTTTTCTTATTGATCTTAAACTTGTACAAAAGATATATATACATTCCGTACGACGGTTTAACCATAAACCCTATCGGGCTTTACTAACACAGCCCAATAAAATCGGACAATATGAAAACTAATTTATGAAAATAATTGTAAAACTTCGATTATGGGGATATATCAGTTGTCGATGGATTTTTGTTTCATTATGGATCCTGCAGAATTTGGAATAACTCTATTATTTCTATTTATTGTTGTTACTTTGAAGTTAGATAAATACCTTTTTTATGATTTTGACATATCTAATCTATTAAAACTGAAGTACACATTAAAAATAACCCTAAATTTTTCTAAATATTTAAAACTGAATGCCACTGGTCTTAAATTTGTAATTGTAATTAATCCAATATTAACCATATATTTGAAAAAAATATAAACAGAATCAATATAAACAAATTTGTTAAGAAACAATAACTCCTGATTTTGCTCTTCTTTACTTGTAAGATATATTAATAACATTATTTTTGGAAACAGTTCGGATTTTTTTTAGTTAAAGGAAGAAATAAACATATATATTAATATATATGTTCAATGGATATATATTAATAACATTACCTACGACCCATCTATGAGAAGAAACATTTATATATATATATATAGATTTATGAATAAGCAAATGGAATTTTATACAAATAATTTAAAATCAAAAGCATGACCTTTTTCATCATCAGCCCCTAATTTCACAAACATCTTTTAACAAAAACCAGAAATGAGCTATTCTATAACCAAAATAAAAAACCCTGAAATGAACTATTATAGTTCATATCTAATATATAATATTAAATTCATTATCTTTAAAAACATTATAGTAGTTTTATACACATAAGTAGATTTTGTATAATACATATTTCTATTTTACAAACATATATAATTAACATAAAATTTATACACGTAATTAGATTACAAATATTTTGAAACACACAATTCTACAATGTACTGATATTTATATCTTATTCTAATTAAATTTTAATAAGGAAAAAATTAACAAACAAATCTCACGCTTTAGAAGAACATTTTCAGAATCAACAAACGTGCACGCCTAAACAAATTAGTGAACAAAAAAATTAAACCGGTCACCAGACATACATATGCCTAAACAAATTATTGAACAAACGACGGGTTAATAAACTATCAACAACAAAAATTATCCCGCGCTTTTAAAGCGCGGGTCAAAATCTAGTAACCGTTTAATGTAAGAGTTAAGTTGCATTTAGTTTGAAAGGTTTGAAACTTTTATTTGTTTGCTACGACTAAATGAATCAAGAAATCGTTATTCTTAGATATTGCTAGAATAAATAAAAGTCTTTCCTTATCTTTTAGCTTCTGTTTCATCACTATCTCTTTTTGGTCTTTATCAACAACAATTATCCTTTTTAGGTACCAAGCAGGGGCGGAGCCAGCACCTTATCCAAGTCATTTGAAATGTAGTGATGATGCATCTATCACCCCCCATCGTACCATTGTAAAACCCATGGTGAATCTTCACATTAGATGCAAGAGATGAGAGGATGTTTTCGCGGTTAATAGCATATTTACTATCTTCTCCAAAAGACCCAGTGCCACTGCATCGCTGTGAAGAAACAACAGCAATTATGCTACTGAGGACGAACAAGAAGATCAATAAGGAAATCTTCTTGGCCATTCTCAATGCTTTGGGTTAGTATATGCATGGCATTTACACTTTGTATCGTTTTAATAGCAGTTGAGTTCTCTCTACAAGTTGCAAAACTTAATTGTCAGTGGCAATATTAAAGCTGAATCAAACGATAGACAAAATCAGAGAGCCAATCATAGCACATACCTGATGTGTTTATGTTAATAAAAATACTGTTGATGTTTCAAATATGTTTACGATGTGAGCTGCACCCAGACCCCCACGATGTTTGTTTAATGGTTCTCCTGAACTTCACACAACGAAGCAGGTGAAGAGAGAGAGAGAGAGAGAGAGAGAGGATCATATGAGGTATAGGTTATAGCATGGTTTCGTTAATATAGAAAGTCTCAATCCTTTTTAGTCAAATCAATGATTCAGTCTAGCCAATAGATTTACAATAACAGTACTTTGATACCTTCAATAGACATTCTTATTATTTTTTTCAGCAAATTGAGCAATCTCAACAACTAATATATATAATACTTTGACACCATCAATATATTTTCTTATTGCTACTAAACATAAAAACAATTTTTTTTGCCTGAGGCATTGTTGACAGAATCATTCAACTTGACTAAACAAAAGAAACAATATCATTGTCGGCACTCACTTTCAAAACCTACCATGTGTTGAAAATAGCGCCTCAAGTGGTGAAGCGATAAGGAAGAACAATCTAGCCTAGGCCAACGCTAGGGTCGCGTCCCTAGACAAGGTTAGTAAAATCTGAAATATGATGTTTCTGACATCATTGTAAATATGTTTTTAAAGGCTTTTCAGTTTTCTATTGAATCTGTATAGTTTTTTTTTAATCATTTCAGATCCGGAGCAGGTTGTAGAGCGAAAGAGAGTGCATGAAAAAAGATGTCATAATTGGAGTGTTTACTGCGGAACAGGCATGCGGGGCAGTTTGACGGTTGATCCCACAAGGAGTAGCCGGGTGATTGCTCTCGATATTTAATAAAACCTTCAAAATATTTCGGGGTTATCCCTAACTGCCCTATCTTCTCATCTATTCTAGTGGTCCCTCCATATAAAAGACGCCTTCTATCTTTACTTTTTTACGCTAGTTTTTGGCAAAAAACCTTAGACTCGATTTTTAGCGAATTGTAACTTGTAAGGGAGACGGTTCCATTCTCTCGTCTAGAGAAGATTATCCTGAACCGTCTTCGTTTCTATTTTGTTTTACATGCAATATTATCAGAAATCATGTCTTTGGTCTCTTGTGTTATGGCTGAGTACTCGGATGGTTGATCTAGGGTGCTAAAGTGCTAGTTCACAAGCTAAATACAAATAGGTTAATGATTTAATAGTCTTCATTCATATCATACTTAATGCTTGTGCTAATCCGATCATCTAGCATTCGATCCTAGGTTAATTTATGCATCAAAAGTGACATAAATTGCTAGATATAGTATGAATGAGCATCGCATCCCTAGCCACGTGAAAGTAAATGTTAGGGTATTTATGTGAACAGATCGGACTTGTACGCTAAGGAAGCGACATCATAGGCGCTGAGTGTGATGGGTGAAATGAGCAACTACACGACAGTGTATTGTTCTAATGGCGAGTTCCGAAATCTAGACTTGTCCTGATTTGAACCTGAATAGTTGTTTTGCTTGCGAGTGAAGTCACTCGAGTTAACCACCCTAGGTTGACTTCTCTTTAATTCGAAGGGTCTAACTGGTGACCAAGGAATGAAAGGGAATAATGCATTTCTTATTATTCCTAATTTTTTTATACGGAATAGTTTTTCCTTTTTAATCTTTCTCATTCCTTTTATTCTAGAGGAATATAGAACAAATTTGTTCATCACTAAAATTGATAAGGAATAATCTTCTTTTTCATTCCTATAATTTTATTCTTCTTCATTTATTCCCTACTTATTCATAATGTTCCTATAGTGATCACCAGTTAGACCCGAAATCTCAATTGAATCATGTTACTTATTTCTTACGTTACCTTGAATTCAAAACACCATTATTGTTTTAGCTAAATATTGATCCAATAAGATATAGTGTAAACGGGTCCTCTGGAATTGAACCTTAAAATATTACAACAACACTATTAACTTGACACATGTTAACACCATTTTACGGCCATAAAACCATGCTAACATGCACCCTCCACAGGCACAAATTGCAGAAGAAACACAGGCCTTAAGCTTGGGTAATATTTGTATGGTAGATGGTTCATGGACCTCCACAAATCAGTTCAGTGGAATTGGATGGGTCTGGAAGGATAGCATGGAAAAGATCCAACTAATGGGGACACGGAACTTAAGGAGGCGTGAGACAGCACTACACTCGGGACTGGAAGCACTAAGATGGGCAATGGAGAGCATGTTACAGCATTCGGCATGTCAGAGATTTGTGACAGATTGCAAGGACCTGATTGCAATGATAACATACCCACAAGCTTGGCCAAACTTCTCAACTAAGCTAGAGGTCATTCAAATTCTCCAGATGTGTTTTTCGAACTTCAAGATCAGCTACATCCCAAGGATGCAAAATGTAATTGCTGATTCGTTGGCTAGGAATGCATGTTCTTTTCATAGATCTCTTTGTTTCATTGGTTGTTCTATTCCGGTCTGGTTATCCGGACCACCTCAAGTTTGAGTAATAAAATAGCCGTTTGCTGCCAAAAAAAAAAAAATAGCCGAATTTTTTTTTTAAATAGAGAAATAGTCGAACAATAAACCAATCCAAACAAAGTTACAAAATCAAATTGGTTAGGTTTTAGTTTTACACACCTATCCTTGACAGTGTAACATGGTTCCATGATCTCAAGCTTAGCAGCAAACCATGCAACAAACCCTTGACTATATTGTTTAAGTACACCATCAGAGTCTATGAACTTTATGAACTTTGCAAATAGGTTTAAGTCTATAATTAAGTTTTTTTAGCATACCATACAATTAATTGAGAACACCCAGTGAAAACATTATAATTTGATTGACTCTAGCATGTGACATGGCTAAGATGACATATATTAATGATTCAAATGTGATTCAATGCCGTTTAGGACAAATCTCTCCAAACTTGCTGACATGACTAATGCGGGATTACCTTTCCTAAAATGTTCTTAATCAATGGTAGAGAAATTTGGAATGTGATAGGATCATATATCAAGATTGACGATTAGATCAAGATTTAATTACAACATCAGAGGAGAACGATCTTCATTTGAATTTTCATTGCAATCGGACATTTACTGGTTAATAAGGTTGGTAATGTCATTATACATAATACTTATTACACCGAGAATATCACGTCGGCGTCACTAAACTGGCCATGGAGCTAATTTTTAAATGTTTGGTTAACATACAGTCCAGTTTTCCTAAACCAAAAGAGACAACTAAAGAAACATAAAATGTAATGAAAAATAATATAACCTTCACCTGCTAAAGAAAAAAATATAATAATATCATCTTCAACGAGGATCTAACTCTGTGACCGATGCATCATTGATAGAACAAGCAATTGGTTTTCCAAACGAATCCGAGCCCTCAGCTTCTAAATCTTGGTCCCGACTACTTCGGAAGAAAAATCCAGGTGCATG
This sequence comes from Brassica napus, assembly GCF_020379485.1. Classification (NCBI taxonomy): domain Eukaryota; kingdom Viridiplantae; phylum Streptophyta; class Magnoliopsida; order Brassicales; family Brassicaceae; genus Brassica; species Brassica napus. The sequence continues at coordinate 29,027,138 of NC_063452.1, forward strand.
AGGCACTTGTAATGTGACTGTGCTACTAGTTAGCAGCAAAATGATTTTAGACATCGTAGGACGATCACCAGGATCTTCTTGAACACATAAAAGTGCGATATGAATGCATCTTGTAACTTCATTTCTCTGATAACTGTCCCTATAAGAGGAGTCTACTAGTTCTAAAGCCGAACCTTTTCTCCATAGTCTCCATGCCTAACATTAATATATGACTGTAAAAAATAATCCATCATATGTGATTCTAATGCTAAAAGAGAGAATAAAAAAAATGTATACTAACATGTGTGACTAAATTGCTGGCAGATCCATCTGTTTGGTTGAAGCTACTATTTATCTTGCCACTTATTATTTCAAGAACAAGGACTCCAAAGCTGTAGACATCAGATTTCATGGAGAATCGACCGTGCATGGCATACTCAGGAGCCATGTAACCGCTGAAAATGAAAATTGAGAATAATGTTTACACTATATAAGTGACGGTTAAGTGGTTTCATTAGGGTTAGAACATATCTTACAAGGTTCCAGCTATCTTGCTAGTGTTGGCACGAGTTTGCTCCATCCCGAAAATCCTTGCCATGCCAAAATCCGCTATTTTCGGGTTCATATCATTGTCTAGAAGAATGTTGCTAGCTTTGAGATCACGGTGTATGATTGTGAGCCTTGAATCTTGATGAAGATAGAGAATCCCTCGCGCAACCCCTCTAATGACATTGTACCGTCTTGTCCAATCCAGCTGTCGTCGCTTTATTGGATCTGCGCATTTGACGATATAGATAAGAATTTAGGTTATAATATGATAACAAGATAAATACCAAGAAAATTATAGATTATAAACAAACCAAAGAGGAAATAATCAAGACTCTTGTTAGGAACAAACTCGTAGACAAGTATTTGTTCATCTCCTTCCACGCAAAACCCAAGAAGCCTAACAAGATTTCTATGCTGAAGCTTTGCCAAAACGACAACTTCGTTCCTGAACTCTTGTGTGCCTTGTCCTGAATTTCTAGACAATCTCTTCACCGCAACTTCAGCTCCATTTGGTAATTTTCCCTACAAATATACACATCAATGGCTTCTTAGCCTCCATGAAAAAAAAATCAAGCAGTCATAGAAATATACAGAGGTTTAAATAATACCTTGTAAACTTCACCAAATCCACCTTGACCGACTTTGTTGCTCCTAGAAAATTTGTTAGTAGCGGCCTCAATTGTCTTGAAATCAATTTGTAATGAATGTGGACGTGTAATGTCATCATCAGCTGCAACAATAGATGCATGGTGTTATGAGAATTTTATATGTATAATCTGTTTCAAAATGGGAAAAGGTGAAAAGCAGCTCACTTTCAAGCTTAAGTGTTTTGTATGACTGCCTTCTCTTCAAAACAACCAATACTAAAGCTACCAGCGCCACAAATATGACCGCGGATACAACGATCACCACTATAACTCCTGTAGAAATCGCTTTACCATCTGGAGGAGGATGGGGAGGTGATGTTGTGGGTTGTAAATCTTGAGAGATTTGAGGAGGAGGGGACGATGCTATATCATCAAATGCTTCGAGATACGGATAAGGATCAAACCGGAAAAAGCAAACAGGTCTCCTAATGCTACCCCCTTGCTTCCCCCAGCAACAACCTTGGTAGCTACGAACATTTGCTTGAAGACAAGCATTGCAATCAACAGAAGAAATCCCCGGAATACATTGCATCAATGCGTATATTGTCCGGAAACCGGACAAAGGAGCTGTACTCGCTGCGTAATGTCGGCCCGCAAGCGACCCGGGAGTTGTCGAGGAAGCTGCTGATATCACACGCGACATTAAACCCTCCCATGTTCGGTTATACTCCGCAAGATCTCCAGTGATATCTAAATTTAAAAACTCTGCTTGGTTCGGCTCTAGATCGATCTGGTTAAAAAACCAGCGGTTTGAGTACCGGACGAAACAGAGCGTCTTGTCGGCTCTCCAGTTCCATGAATTGGTCTGGTTCGGACATTTGTCTAGTAAAGTAACGGACGCAGGTTGGATACAATCGGAGCAGGCCGTTGGATCAGCCCCTGGGATGCATAGGCCTAAAACGTAGATCCTCCCAGGGCCCTCACCGACAGAGACGTTGTAGTAGCCGTCTCGAGAACTGACGTTCGAAGCAAGAGTTGAGAGAACGAGACGACGGTTTGTATCGTAAGTACTGTTTGGTCTGAAAAACAATGAGTCTCCACATCTTTGTTGCGCAGAGACAAAGCCGCAGCTGAAGACAAGGACAAAACAGAGGATTGACAAGAAATTGCTCATATTACATGAGACTGACTTTGCTCTGCCTACTTGTTGCAGTCTTGCATTGCAGATCTTGGAAGCTGAATCTAAAATAAGACAAACTTTGATTAATACTGTAGTTGTTGATCTGGTCAAAAGCTATGCGTGTTTAGAATTTTCTTTTAGTAGTTGAGTCAAGAATTTAATTCAAGTCAACTCAATAAATGTTTTGGATTTATATTTTGTAGCGCGTTGACGTGAGTGAAGGAACGGACTTGCTGCTGGATTGGCCCGGCTCGGATCCATACGTTAAATGGTCTAAATTGGGTCCGTTCCTGAAGAAAAAGCCAGGTGGCCGAGGCACAGGTAGAATAATATAGCTATTGGTAAGCATTTGAAAGATTGTAGACATTTCTGGTCGATCTGCCGTCTGCGGGAGATTCTTGAACACATAACAGTCCAATATGGATGCATCTAATGACTTCATCCTTCTCGTAGCTTTCCCCAATAGCGGGATCAATGGTATCTAAGGGTGATTCATTGTTCCAAAGCCTCCAAGCCTGCCAAGTAACTCATAGTCAGAATGAAAACCCTTGATGACCATAACTAAAAGGAAGTAGGATTTTGATTCGGGGTTTTCTCACATGTGTAACCAAATTTCCACCAGAATCATCGACTTGATAAAAGCTGCTGTTCTTCTTGCCGCAAACAATCTCCAAAACCAATACTCCAAAGCTATAGACATCAGATTTGGTAGAGTATTGGCCATGTGTCACATACTCTGGAGGCATGTAACTGCTGCAAATATAGCATGAATATGTTAACGTTTAAATAAAAACAAATATGATTAACCAAACTTAAGTAGAATACTAACAAGGTTCCAACGACTCTTCCTGTCATGTCCTCCGTTTGGTCCACTCTGAAATTCCTTGCCATTCCAAAATCCGCTATTTTAGGGTTTATATGCTCATCTAAAAGAATGTTACTTGCTTTGATGTCACGGTGAATGATGGTGAGCCTTGAGTCTTGATGAAGATAGAGAAGCCCTCGTGTAATCCCACCAATGATGTTGTACCGACTTTTCCAGTCTAGCTGACTCTTCTTTGTTGGGTCTACATTAGAAGAAGATTTTAAGAAAAAAAAAAATTTGCTTAGAAGAACATAAATAAAATATAGCGTTCTTGTTTATTATTAAAGAGGAAATAATAAAGGCTCTGGTTGGGAACGAACTCGTAGACAAGTATCTGTTCATCTCCTTCCACGCAAAACCCTAGAAGCCTAACAAGGTTCTTGTGCTGAAGCTTAGCCACGATCACAACCTCGTTCTTGAACTCTTGTGTGCCTTGCCCTGAATTTCGCAATAGGCGCTTCACCGCAACTTCAGTTCCATCTAATAATGTTCCCTACAGATTTTTACATGAATAGCTTCTTAGTTCTTAGATTTCATGACAAATCAAGTACTCATAGGTAAGCATAGAGCTCTTGTATACGTACCTTGTAAACTTCACCAAATCCACCTTGACCTAACTTGTTGTTCCTTGAAAATCCATCTGTTGCCGCTTCGATTGTCCCAAAATCAAATTGCAGGGACTGTGGACTTGTCATGTCATCATCAGCTGCAGTAACATCTGTATGGTCACTATTATGTATTCCAAAAAGAATTGTGAGAATGGTAAAAAGGCTAAAAGTGTAACTCACTTTGAGGTTTTAATGTTTTGTATGATTGTTTTTTCTTCCAAATAAATAATCCTAAAATGACCAGCACCACAAATATAACTGTGGAGACGACAATCCCCACAATGGCTCCAGTAGTAAGAGGAGGTGGAGTAGGAGGAGAAAGAATCGGCCCGGGTTGAGATTCTTGGGTAGGTGCAGATGGCGTATCATTAAAGGCACCAAAATATGCATAACCATCCCACAGGAAATAGCACACCGGTTTGCGAATGGTTCCACCCATAAACCCATTGCAGCAATTCTGGTAGTCTCTCAGACTATCTCGAACACAGATTTCACATTGCTTAGAGGATAACCCCGGAATACACTGCATCAGCGCGTATATACGTTCAGAACCTATCAGAGGGGACATATCCGCCAGGTAATGAGTTTTGTTAAGATATACTCTCAATCCCCTTGATTGATACAACATTAACTACTCTGTAAATGCACAATATATTATTTCCTTATGCTCTGCTCTCGATCATGTATATATGTCTATGTTCAGTCTATCAATAAGATCATCTTCCATATTCAACATGGTATCAGAGCATTGATTCCTTGACCTAAAATTTTTTTTTTTCTCTGCGCCTCCATCTTCTTCTCTTCTTCTCTCCCGTTCCTTTCTCTGTATCTATGTTTCTTCATTCCTTGATTCTCTGAGACATCATGAACACTGAAAGCTCTGCATCCATTGAACAGACCTCTGTTTTCAATGTTCGAAACCCTCAAAGTACGTTGCTCTCCGTGAACATGTCGAGTGTCACCAAACTCACCAACGTCAACTATCTTATGTGGAGTAAGCAAGTCACGGCTTTACTCGAAGGCCAAGCTACGCCGAACCCTGCCTTCGCTGCCTGGAGACGTCAAGATGGCCTCTTGTTCAGCGCCATGATCGGAGCCATCTCCCTTCCGGTTCAATCCATCGTCTCCAGCGCCACAACTTCAGCTGAGATTTGGAGCCTCCTCGCTACTGCCTTTGGAAATCCGACACGAGGTCACATCCGCCAGCTCAAACATCAAATCAAAAGTTGTACCAAGGGCACCAAAACCATCTCAGAATACCTGCGCATCATCAAAGCCAAGGTTGACGATTTGGCTCTGCTTGGGAAACCGATGGATCCTGAAGATCTAACAGAACAAATCCTCGTTGGACTCGGTGAAGAGTACAAGCCTGAGATTGATGCCATTAATGGCAGAGATCATTTCATCTCCTTCGCTGAGCTACATGAGCGGTTACTTAACCGTGAAGCTATGCTTCTGTGCACCGAAACTCCTCAAGAAACACCTATCGTGGCTAATGCAACTGATACTCGATCATGGAGATCCAACAACAACCAGCAAGGACGTAGCAATCAAAACTCTCGTCCCCACAACAACAACAACAATCGCCAGTACCAAAACAATCAACAACGTGGAGGAAGAGGACAGTATCAAGGTCGGTGCCAAGCGTGTGGTGTTCATGGCCATAGTGCCAAGTTTTGCCCTGAGTTTCGTATTGTACGTGGGTCTCAAGCAACTCAACAATGGCAATCCTCTCCCAACCCACAGCAGTGGCAGTTTGCCACACAACCATGGCAGCCAAGAGCTAATCCAGCAATTCTTTCCGACTCCTCAACTTGGCTGCTGGACTCCGGAGCCTCACACCACATGACCTCTGATCTCAGCAATCTCTCTCTCCACGCACCTTACAATGGCAGTGACGATGTGATGCTTGGAGACGGCTCGGGTCTCCAGATATCACACACCGGTTCTTTCTCTATTCCCACTTACACTCGTCCCTTCTTTATTAACAAAGTTCTATGTGTTCCTTCACTTGCAAAAAATCTCATATCTGTTTTTCAACTTTGCTCAACTAACGGCGTTTCTGTGACCTTTACACCAACTTATTATCAGGTGAGAGACCTCCAAACGGGAACCCTTCGGCTGGAAGGCAAGCCTAAAGATGGAACATACGAGTGGCCAACTCCGAGTTCCTCCCATCGTCCATCTCTTGCGTTTGCTTCCACCATCAAAACCACTCTCTCAGATTGGCATTCTCGTTTAGGCCATCCGGCTGTTCCCATCTTAAAACATATTGTTTCTGCTTTTCATTTACCAGTTTCATCAAACGCTTTATTAGACAAGCCTTGCAATGCTTGTTCTATCAATAAGATGCACAAGTTACCGTTTTCTACTTCAACTTTGCAATCTAATCATCCTCTTGATATTGTTTTTTTCTGATGTGTGGACTTCACCAATAATTTCAGTAGATGGTTTCAAATATTATGTTATCTTCGTGGATCATTTCACAAGATACACATGGATTTATCCCTTGAAACAAAAGTCTCAGGTTTTTGAAGTTTTTTCAAAATTTCGATCTCTAGTTGAAAATCGATTTCAGTTCAAACTTAAGACCTTGTACACTGAAAATGGTGGTGAGTACATTTTTTCGAGTTTTCTAGCTAGTCATGGTATTTCTCATTTTACAACTCCACCTCACACCCCTGAGCACAATGGACTAGCTGAGCGACGCCACATACATATAGTCGAAACAGGCTTAGCTCTACTGTCTCATGCTTCAGTGCCTCGGTCATATTGGACTTATGCATTTGCAGCTGCAGTATACTTAATTAACCGTATGCCTACACCTCTACTTCAACTCACGTCGCCATTTCAAATTCTGTTTTCTCAGACTCCAAACTTTGAAAAATTAAAATTTTTTGGCTGCTTGTGTTTCCCCTGGCTCAGGCCATATGCATCTAACAAACTTGATGCTCGCTCAACACCTTGTGTGTTCTTAGGATACTCTATTACACAGAGCGCTTATTTTTTTCTTGATCGTACTAACTCGAGGATTTATACCTCACGTCATGTGTTGTTTCATGAAAATGTTTTTCCCTTTAGTGTTGCAGGAAATCTCACATCAAATGGGCCAGCACAAGTAGAGGAGGCACCTGCTAGGCCGTCAACCGTAACGCCTACTCAGAGATATCAACCACCAGTGCAATCAACACAACCCATCCCTGCTCCAGCAACTACCAATCCAGTTCCTGCTCCTACTGCAGTACCTGATGCGATTTCTCCTACTACAATACCTTCAACAACAAATGTTGCAGCAACTTCAGCGACTCAACAAACTGAAGCACCACAACAACTTGCAGCACCACAACAGCCACCCCCACGCATAAGCACTAGAACCCGCAAGCCTGTTAACAAGCTCAACCTTCACGCCACTGTCCAACAGCCAACAGAGACAATACCTACATCAGTTGCACAAGCTCTCAAAGATCCTCGGTGGAGAGCTACAATGCAGGCTGAGATAGATTCTTTATTTCGAAATAAAACTTATACTCTGGTCACTCCTGAAATGGCTTCTAATATTGTTGGATGCAGGTGGATCTTCACAATTAAAAGACTACCAAATGGAGCGGTTGACATATTCAAAGCGCGTCTTGTAGCTAAGGGGTTTCATCAAAGGCCGGGAATCGATTTCCATGACACTTTCAGTCCAGTTGTAAAGCCTACAACAATCAGACAAGTTCTTAGTATTGCTGTCTCATGCCAGTGGCCTCTTAGACAACTGGATATCAACAATGCCTTTTTGCAAGGCAAGCTTGAGGATGATGTGTTCATGACTCAACCACCGGGTTTCCAAGATCCATCAAACCCCACGGCGGTGTGTAAACTACACAAAGCAATATATGGGCTCAAGCAAGCTCCTAGGGCTTGGTACAATGAGCTCAAGACATTTCTCCTTCAGTCCGGGTTCAAAAATTCATTAGCTGATGCATCTCTCTTCGTCTACAATCACAACAACATCATCCTCTACATGCTCGTCTACGTTGACGACTTGATCATCACAGGAAGCCACACTGATATCCTAAATAAATTCATTCAATCTCTCTCTGCTCGTTTCTATCTTAAAGACTTTGGTTTTTTTTTTTGAAACACAACTTTCTTAAAACATAACTTCATGAACTACAAAGACAAGAGGAAATTAAACATCCTCTTAGAAACAAACAATAAACTACAAGGAGAAATGAAATCAAACAGGGTAAATCTTCATATGAAAAAGACAGCGGATTCAAGACAATGCTTGAATGCGCCTGGAGAACCTTCACGACAAAGTCGGACAGCTGAGAAATAGTCACAAGTGACGTTGAGGGACAACCCCCACCAACGAGAAGAACCAGAGTAATCTCAATTGCACCTTCTGGCCCCGTACAGACCGCTACACAAGGTGACAAACCGGTGAGTGAGTTGAAACAAAAGCTCGGGATAGAACCCAAGAGGACATCTCCATTCATTGAAGGAAGGTATGGTGGTGAAATACTCTCCTCATTAGAGGAGGATGATGACAAATTCTTCCTAAAGAAGTGATATTGCAATAATCTCAGATTATAAACCCCTATGAACCCATGGGAAATCTTCAAATTATCCAAAGAATTCAGACCAACAGCTAAATATCTCACGTCTTGAACTGATAGTCTGGCCTTTAGAATCTTGATAATTTGGTTATAAGCTTCAGCAAAAGAGTTGGGCCAGGCCCACTTACGTATAGATCTCAGTTCAGAAGCAAAGGCATACGCCGGGAAGTTACGAGACGTCATGGATCTCGGTTGAAGGTCGGAGATGGTACGTATGACGTCGACTGAGAGATATATGGCACTCGCCGGCGGAGAGACAAGTTTACTGAGGTAAGTTGGGTTACCATCGAAGCCGGATGGCGAAGGAGACGGTCAGTGAAGGTAAGCTGAGCCGCGGTTGAGAAGAGGGCACACAGGGGAAGATGACAACACATTTAGAGGCGAGGAAAGTGAAGAGCTTCGGATTAGATCTGGATCGAGGCTTGAGTTATCGTGGATTCTGGCATCGTATAAGTGAAAAAGAGCAACACCCAGTTGATTTGTTGTCTCACTTCCCGGTGGCGGAAAGCGAGAGTTTGTACGTTGAGATCTGAACTCCATGAGCAATTGAAGAGCAAGGACAAAGTCGACGGTGTGGCTTGTCCGTCGACAGCCAGAGAGAGGTTCACCGGAAAACGTTCCCGTGAACCAGAGTACAACGGTGGTGAGAGAACCCTCTCGACTCATTGTTGGGGAGGAGACCCACCAAAGAGGAGGCGCCGTCAGGAGAACTGCAGTGAAGACGACGAACCAAAGCTCTTGTCTCCATTGAAAGCTCCGCTGGGAACCCCTTTCTCCAGTTAACAAAACGCTACGACTCCGCAGCACACGAGAAATGAAACGAGAAACGAGCAAAGAGATGAAGACAGAGGACAACATTGTTGGGAATGGCCAGCGCCGGCGAGAAAACGCGTCGCCGGCGCCGGAGCGCATTGAATCACAGAGTACCTCGAGCCCCGTGCCTGGGAGCGTTAGAGCGTTAGGGTTTTTTTTTAAAGACTTTGGTTTACTATCTTATTTTTTAGGCATGGAAGGTCAACGTAACTCACAAGGCCTGTACCTAACACAAACTCGTTATATTGCAGATCTTCTTCACAAGACAAAGATGTCGGATGCGAAGCCGATGCCTACCCCAATATGCTCCTCAACGACACTAACACTTCAGAGTGGTGACCCACTACCATCAGGAACAGAGTATCGGGCCGTCATTGGAAGTCTCCAATATTTATCACTCACCCGACCAGACATTGCCTACGCCGTCAACAAACTCTCACAGTTCATGCACCTTTCCCGCACTGACCAATGGGCCGCTGCAAAGCGGATATTGCGTTACTTGGCAGGCACTCCGCACAAAGGCATATTCTTCTCATCACAAAACACACCATCTCTCCACGCATTCACCGACGCCGACTGGGCAGGGAATCGATCAGCCCCAGGGATGCATAGGCCTAAAACGTAGATCCTCCCAGGGCCTTCACCAACAGAGACGTTGTAGTAGCCGTCTCGAGAACTGACGTTGGAAGCAAGAGTTGAGAGAACGAGACGACGGTTTATATCGTAAGTACTATTTGGTCTGAAAATCAGTGAGTCTCCACATCTTGGTGCTGCAGACACATAGCCGAAGCTAACGGCTAGGGCGTAACAGAGGATTGAAAACACATTACTACGAGACATTTTATTTTTAAGAGATTATATTTGCACCAATAGTCAGATACTTTTTCTTGCAGATCTTGGAAGTTGAATTTAAATAAGACAGTTTGATACTAAGATTTAAGTAACGTTGATTTCGTCAAAACAGCATGCGTGTTTACAATTTTCGCAAAGAAGTTGTACAAACATAAATACACAAGTCAATTCGGTACAGGGTAGGATAATTTAATATACACAAGTCAATTCGATAGGTCAATGATGAAAGTGATCACACGCTAACATTGACCAATTCTCAGCTCTTCTAGGAGCTATCTGAGACCAACATGTTAAGTTAGAGAATTCATTCTTACTGAAAAAAAGATATGGTTTGGTCCTGAGAAAAACTTGCCCTAGACACTCAGTAGAACCTGCTTTACTAATTTGTAACATATCACGAGATCTCACCTTTGAATGTATCGCTTGTTTCATAAGTAATGTTGCGTCTGAAATACTGCGAGTCCCCGTACCTTTTTGCTAAAATCGGAAGCTAATCGCGAGGATAAAACAGAGAATCATCTGACAAGATATTGTTTTAGAGCACCTTTTTATTTTGTGTGTAGTGATTTTATGTTGATCGGACGGATACTTGTTTCAGAACTTTGGGGTCTGGAACAAAGTTCTGAAACGGAATCTAATCATAGTTCGATTACGTTGATTTGGTAAAAAGATTGGAGTACTCTTTACTTAGGTTAGGTAAGTCAAGCATTACTATTACACAAGTTAACGTGATTTTGTTAACTATCTAAACTATTAAAACTGAAGTACAAATAAATCTTAACCCTAAGTTTTCCTCAATAATTACTATCCATTGCCATTGACCTTATAAATAGCAATTTCTATAAAAATTGTTACGAAATTGCCTAATATTTAGCTACCTAATAAATTTAGAAGATATGCAATCCTTCATTTAATATAAATCAAAATAAAAAATTCAATTTTGCAATCCATAAAAAAACTATAAAATAGATTAAGTTATCAGATTAATTTATTGGTTTATTGAAAATTAAATTAATAAAAATCGTTTAAATTTTTAGAATAATAAAAATAACTCAGTTATATTTAATTAATTAGTCTCTTCTAATTTAATTAGTCCAAGAATGTATGTATTTAATTTTAAACGTTTACAAAAGTAAATACTCCGTGCGGACGCACGGATCAAGATCTAGTATATATTAAAGCGAAACTTTTTTGATAGACTTTAAAAACCGGAGTTGCGTGTCGTACGCGGAGAGGACCGAGTGGTGCTATACTTGCTGTCGCTGAGGTCACACTGCCGAGTGCACATGAACGGCCCAACCCAAACTAAGGCCCTAATCAAACTAAAAAATAATGTGCCCAAAAAAAAATCTTAGGGACAGGACGAATCAGATATCCATAGTATTTTAGGATATTTCAGATTCGGATTCGGATTCAGGCCTTTCGGATATCCAGGGTTCGGATATCCAGACTAAAATCCAAATATCTACGGATATCCGGATTCAGACTTTAAAGAAAAAGGTTTAAAATTTAAAATTAAATTAAAAACTAACTAATTAATGTTGTAAAAGTAATAGAAAAGTCTATTTTTATTCATAACATAGATGTTCCTTATATAGGAGATTACACCGTCATAGATAAATGGAAAGATTACAAATCATAATCTCTTGTTTATGAGCCATCCACAATCTGGTTCATAACACTCCCCCTTGGATGCTATAACCATTTAGAGCTTGTAATGTGTTTTAATGTTGTCTCATTAAAACCTTACCAGGAAAACCCAATTGGGACAAAACCATAGTGAAGGAAAAAGAGTACAACACACATTACTCCCCCTGATTTGGACATTACTGAAGGTCCCTTGGACCTCTCCAATTTTTTTGCAATCCGTGGGTGATGAAGATCTTGGACAGAATATGTTTTGTCCTCGAACATGATAGTTGGTTCTTCTTTACCATCGGCCATGCCACAATCTGATCGAACATATTAAGTCATCGACCTCAAATACACACACACGAAATCTTGGATGATGTTGCTGTGATATGCGTGTACCACCATGTGTAAAACATAACCTGTCTGAAAACAAATCAACAAAATCAAATAACCCCTCTTTGGACTGGTTAGTATAAAATAAACCAAAGTCAAAGGCTTCTTCATCGTCCTTCTTATGGACCAATCAGATCAGTGTCTAAAACAAGACTTCTGCATCGTCCATCTCAGGATTAAATGAACTTCTTTATCGTCCACCTTTGGACTGAATGGATCAGTGTCCAAAACAAGTGATCTTACGCCCATTTACCAGATAATGGGTGAGACTGGTCCATATTAAATCTCTTGAGTACCTTTTTCTATATATACTATTTGATGCACAAGGATTTCATTGTTAATGTACTCAAGCTGTAATCCCAAACAAAACTTTGTTTTCCAAGATCTTTCATCTCAAACTCTTTCTTGAGATATTCAACTATTTGGGAAATTGTATCCAGAGGTTCCTAGGATATTCAGATCATATACTTTGATGATTATCAATATTGTTCTCGAGAACTTGTTGTACTTTCAGCTCAATACCCTCTAGTACTTTCATTATCCAGTGGACCATATAAATATGCAGTCACTACATCAACTTGCTGCAAGTCTAATTTTCTCTCTTATATAGCCAGACTTATGAAAAATCTAAAAGTAGTTACATCCACCACATGGGAGTATGTCTCCTCATAATCTATTACTAGTCTTTGTGAGAATCATTGTGCAACATCAGCTTTATATCTCATGATTTCTATTCCTCACAAGACCCATTTATATCCACTGGTTTTAACATCATATGGCGTCTTAATCATATGGCCAAATACACTTTTCTTCCTTAAACTATTTAACCTCACGTTTCCATTCAATTCAATCTGTTCTACGAGTGCACACTCTTATATTGACGTGGGTTCATGATCCTCGCTTATATTCATAAATTCAAGTGCTACCTTGTATGCAAATAAATCATCTTATGTCGACATTCCTTATTGGTTCCATTATGTTCCAGACATGATATAATCGATTGAGATTCATTATTATCAGGACCTTTAATACTTTCCAGCTTGGCGTCTCAAGCTACATTGTTTGGTACCTATACCTTAGAGTCGGCCGGCCTTATCTCCATGTCTAGGATGGTTTCCTTAGTAACCTCGGATTTGGATTTTGATTATCATTCTCTCCACCTTTCTTTTGTTTCCGAGGATTCTTATCTTCTGGAACCTATTTGGTCTACCACGTTCATACGTTGTCTAGACTCTTTAGCAACTTGACTGTGTCTCTTCTTGAACATCAAATTCGTTGGTGCTTTACAAGCTGGTTTATATATGACTTAATCATTCATTTTCGGGTCAGCAAATGTTTCTGGCATTTGATTAGCTAGCTTTGTAAATGTATAATCTTTGGACGTCTATTTCACATTCTTTAGTCTGAGGATCTTGCCAAGACATTGATGGTTGATTCCACTCTATTTCCTTTACCATTCTTTTACCAGCTTTATTTTTTTTTCTCCTCCTGGTCTTAAATTAATCTGTGTACATGGCCTCAAATATAATCACCCATAGTTGGCTCAAAGTACTTTATTATTGTGGGAGAATCATATCCAACATATATCTCCATCCTCCTTTTGAGGTCCCATCTTAGTTCTCTGTGGTGGAGCAATTAGTACATAGACAGCACATCCAAATGTCTTATGAAGGGGTATGTCTGGCTCTTGACCAGTTAATAATTGTGATAGGGGATTTCTATGCTCACTAAATAGCCTGATGCGTGTTAACTTAGGTGCATGTAAATTTCGTGTGGCCCAAGCTGTGAATGGGAGTTTTGACCTCATAAGTTATGGTCTATCAATCAGCTATTTGTGTTTTAAAAGATTTCGGCCAAGCCGTTCTTGGTATGGACATGTATCACAGAATTGTCCACACTTATCCCCATGGACATACCATAATCATTTAAACGCTTGAGACATGTATTCACTAGTATTATCTAGACATATAGTCTTTATTTATGAAAAGGGGGCTCGTAGCCGTTTTACTGGTGATGGCCTAATGAGTTTCCCTTGTGTACATGCTACATACGTGAGATTCTTTGGGATAACTCTTCTTATCTTTTAATGTGTGCCTTTTGAATATCAATTTTCGCATCATGTTTGGACCAGGATGGCCAATCCGGTCGTGCCATAAAGTGTATATTTCCGCAGGCTTTTAGCCTCTATCATACTGATCTATACATTGTGTAGGTCAGTAGAGAATACATGTATAGTCTTTAGGACTTATTATGGCTTTGGGCGAATTTATACATATATCTAAAGGAACTCTTTGTTTCCTTCGCCCATTGTTTCAATATGGAAACCATTCATTCTTATATCTTTAAAACTCAATAGGCTGCTCTTGCTCTTAGAGCTGGGTGAATATAAGGCATCACTGATTTCTAGATGCATACCCTTAGGCAATAATATTTAGCCTAGCCATAGTCTTCTTTCAGACTGGCGATACCTGCTTTAGTACTTATATTGACGTTTTTCAGCATACTCATAAAGAAAAATCATTCATTCATTTAATCTAAGCAGACAATGTAATAGAAATAAATTCAAGGAGATAAAAATCAGAGAAAGCATACAAGCAAAGCAATCACACAAGTTTGATGTCGAAATCAGATTATCAACTTGATTCTTTTAGGCAATCATAAGTCTCATATTCCATAAGATCATCTTGATCATGTTCAAAATTATTTTCACCATCTTTATAGACCAAGTGAGTTTCAGGATTCTTCCCTTTCAGACTCTCTTTGATAGAGGTCACAAAAATGTTTGGGAGTCCTTCATATCTTAGCCCAATGGTTCCCCATTCCACATCTATGGCACACTGATTTGGTCGAGCTTTGTGGTTTAAAGGATATACCACGGCCATTGCCTTGACCATGGCTCAAATTGGGTTGATACCCACGGCCTCTGCCATAGTGATTCCCACGGCCTCTGCCATAGTGATTCCCACGGCCAAATGTGTTATAGTAGCCATGACCATGTCCTTTCCACCCTCCACGGCCATGACCGTGTGGTCTATCATTCTGGACGTGGTTACCTTTTTGTTTTCTTCTGCGGCTTTATTGGTATCGGGTAATGGGGTTAATCCAGGAGGTCTCAATTCACTGTTTTTTATCAGTAATCCATTATTTTGCCCAGTTAGCAATAGAATCATCCACGAACGTATAGTCATGGATTCTAGAATTCCTCCAATCAAATAAGGTCTTTGGTAATAACACTGTTCTTTGGTGATCTTATCTCGATTTTTAACTCTGTCCAAAGGTCTAAAGGATTCTCTATAGTCAGATTCTCTATAGTCAGATACTGATCTTCGAGACTCTTAATATAATGATGGCTAATAATTAATATTGCCCTGTTTCAATCTTTCTCATTTGCATTATTGCCTTCTATGATACATTCACCAAGTCTTTTTGACTTTAGGATAATCTTTGTATTCAATGCCCACCGTAAATAATTATCTCCAGAGAGATTTAGGGCAGCAAAATCCAGGTTGATTTTTGACATCTCAAATCATATATCACTCAATATTTAGGTATAATTTTCGTGCGGCTTTACTCTTAAAAATAATCAATTCGGATTTCAATCTTGTGAGGACAATGAGACTATCAATCTTAAAGGCATTTAATCAATCAGTCAATTTCTAGCAATTCTCAGCAATACTATTTCTATGTGCTCATAATATTATAGTTTATCAAGACTAGCAATAACAGATTCAATTAATCATGCAATTAGGGTTTAACAATCAATGGATTTTAGCAAGACTAGTAAAAAGCTTTATTAATCACTCAATCAGTTTCAAGGCTGATTTTAGCAATTATAGAATATAGATTTCAAGCATGAATTTCAATGAATCAGTTTCAATGCTGATTTTAGCAATACTAGAATATAGATTTCAAGCATGAATTTCAATGAATCAGTTTCAAGGCTGATTGGTATTTAGCATAAACCATGTGTAAATAATTTATCTAGTATCTGAATTTATCAAACGTCAAAAGCATATAATCAGATCAATCAATTTAATCGAAATTAGCATACAATCTTAAACCTCAAGACATTAGATTTTATCATGAATCTATCAACCTAGCATACGGATTCTCAATTCTCAACGACATCCAAATCAGATCAATATAACCTATCATACGGATTATTTAGGGTTTCTATTTAAAACAGATCAGATTACAAAACTATCAATCCTAGCAGATAATATTAAACCTCAAAAATCATGCAATCAGATCATTCAAATTTTAAACAAGTAAACCTCAATCAATCAATCAACCTATCGGATTATATAAGCAAAGAAAGCTAGCAACGTATCGGATTCAATCAATGTTTTAACAGGTTGGTCGGTTTAAACAATTTTAAATCAGATGAACAATTAACCAAGCAGGATGAGAAAATAAATCTATCAATTTAACGGTCAAACAATTCTAGCAACATAGCATCAGATTCAATCAGATTTAAAACCTCAATGATCAAATCCGAAAACAGTTTTGATTTCAAAATATTCAATTAGGGTTTTAATATGTTATTTGATAATTATAGTATAATTAATTCTGATACTTATATTATTTAGGGTTTATAGATATAAGGTTAGGGTTTATCGGATTTTAACTTGTAAAAACCGATTTGGGGTTTTAATCATGTAGGAACATGATTTAGGGTTTGGGGTATCGAACTTTTAGAGCTTCGATTTACTCAATTAGGATTTTTGATCTATTACCCTATGGTTTTGATTCATAAAGATTAGGGTTTTAGGGTTTCATTCTTTATCAATCAATCCATGTTCGATTATGGGTTCTTAGGTTTTGAATTACCTTTTAACCTTAAATGATTGTTGAATCGGACCACCAAAGGAGTTGAGACGCGAGTTGGACATGAACGGGACGCGAGCTGGAATGGATCGAGTCGCTTCTATCGGGTCACGGACGTCCTTTGTTGCTTGATCGGGAACGCCTTGATCGTCGGACGCGGGCTGTCTGATACTGTCGCGAACGAGGAAGAGGTCGCGTGCTGGAGCTGCTCTTGGGTCGCGAACGTCTGAGCTAGGATCAGGAACGCCTTGGGCTGAAGCTGATCGGGGACGCGAGCTAGAACAGATGCGGGAACAAGAGATGCGAACGGGGTTTAGGGTTCGTCGGATCGCCGACTAGGGTTAGGGTTTTATGGTTTTTCGATTTGGGTATTAGCTTAGGGATTTAGAGTTTCGTGTTGATAACGTATTATAAAAGTAATGGAAAAGTCTATCTTTATTCATAACATAGAGGTTCCTTATATAGGAGATTACACCGTCATAGATAAATGGAAAGATTACAAATCATAATCTTTTGGTTATGAGCCATCCACAATCTGGTTCATAACAATTAACCATTTATTTAGCCTATATTAAATTATTTTAAAAAAAATTTAAAATTGCTGAAACTTAATAAAACATAAAATTTTACTATCTAGATCCATATACGACGGATCCGTAAAATCACTATTCGGATCCAGATCCAGACGTCCGGATATCCGCCTTTTCGGATCGGATGAGAGCGGGTCTGGGATCGGATAACAGATCTCGGATATTAACTCCTAGACCTACAAAAAACACCATACATTTTTTAGGTCCTAAACCACTGTTTACCTTGCTTATGCCATGGGCTAGGCCTGCAAGTGCGAAAGAAAGGGTTATGATTTACAGTAACTTAATGATATTTACATCTTTAGCAAAAAAAAAAAACGTACTGAAGTAATATGTAAATCCCCTTTAGTCCAATGGTTTGACTAAGAGTTCATTAATGTTTCTACACCAGCAGGTCCAGGTTTCAATTCCCGGAGAAAGCGATTTATTAAACAATTATGCAGGCTACGGAGGAAAGGCTTACAAGGGATCTTCAACATAGTGCAAGTAAACTCGGTCAGGCGTGATCTTCGTAGGACAGCTAAAGTGATGCAGTTAGGCATAGATCCTTACAAGACAGGTAGTATTGTCGGTTGTCAGATCGTCTACGTAATCTTTCTCATGATTGTAATATCATTATAAATCAGCGTTTAAGAAAAAGTAATATGTAAAAATGTAATATTTATTGATGATTTTTGTATGAGAAAAGAGTATATTATTGATTTCTTCATTTATAGAACTGTGATGAACAAGAGGTATAAGAAGTATAAGAATACAAGTAAATTCGAGAGTAATTTATGTATAGTTGTGATGTATGAAAACTGGGATCCCCTTCCCTTTTTTCTTTTGCCATCCTCTTATAATGGAGTGAAACCCACCTACAACAATAATATCCCCCCCCCCCCTGCCCCCCCAAATCTCAGGCAAATATGTTGATGACTATGAAAACTTCGTCATGGATGATTTGGGGTGTTTGTTCCTAGGATTTCTCATTTACAGTGAGAACGGAAGGTTGCGTTTTGATCTTACCAATGAAAAGCCTGTGGCGATTTCCTTATTGGTTACTAGCGTTTGATCTCGCCTTCGACGTGGTGTTTCTCTCTTTCCAAGAGAATGTTTGTCCAGCACAAGATTCCCGATACCAGTGGCTTCATGATGGTGTTTGTATACCAAACTCTAAATTTGACCGTGTATGTCAGGCTGTTAAAGTATGTCCTTATCTCCAGTCTGTCTTTGCTGTTTCGTCAGTCTATTGGAACGACGTTTTGTTTCCTTTCCAACCGGATGGGCTTCTAAAACCGCAATGACTACCTCGTGGAAGTTGATGTCCTTGTGCCTTTCTTTTAGTCCTTGTCTCCGTCAACGATTTCCTTTGGTAAATCAAAGAGCCGCCTTTGGTTGGTACAAGGCATGCGTGCGTATAAAATCCAGAATCCGAGATCCGAACCGAACCCAAACAGAAAAATCCGGTCCGTTATCCGATCCGAAATGTAAAAATATCCGAACGGATCTTGTAGGGTGGTAAAAAACATATTTGAACCCGAAGTGTTATTAACCGAACCCGATATGTAACCCGAAAAATCCAAAATTAATAGTCAATATAAATATTTGAAATCTATCTATTTATCTATCTATTATTATAAAAGAAGGTTTATTCACTCCTGGTGATGCCACATCATCCGCCACATCAGAAAGTCGTTACTCCATGAGCCGACACGTGTCCGGGAGGTACAAAACGCAGCACTTCATTTATTCTGAAATTATATGGGCTTTTATTGTTAGTACGTGATTACGTGAGCCCATTAGCCGTAATCCCCTTTCGTCTTCACCAAATACACGCCAAATTAGGGTCACCGAAAAATGTTCTTTTGCATTCTCTGACACCATCAGTGGCGTTTCGAGGGATTGGATGACTCGAATCAACTTGAAGAATCTCTTTGTTTGTCTTCAATCATGTCGTTTAGCCTTCTCCTCTAATCAACCGAAACGGTCCGAGTTACAGGTTCATCGCTTTTATCGCCTTCTTAACTCTGCAAGGCGGTTTCTTCTACACCTATAAAAAGGTTATCTTTCTTCTTTTGAACATCATCCTCTCAATCCTTGATAACACTAAATTCAATATATTCTTTTTAAAATAGCTAACTCATCAATTCTCCCTTCTGATTTGAAATCTGGCCGCTGCTCCTCCACCTTTCAAGTGTGCTCAGATTCTGGAAGCCAGGAATGTCAAACGTGGTGGGGAACTGATGTCTCTTGATATGTTTTACTGGATTCAAAGGTAACTATGTTCTTAAACTCATGTTTAGAGTGCTTTTATGTTCATAAACTCATGCTCAAAGTGTTTTTGAAACCATGTTAAAAGTGTTCTTAAACTTATGTTCATAGTCTTCTTATGTTATTAAACTCATGTTCATAGTGTTCTTAAACTCATCATTATTAAACTGTAATATTCAGATCTTAATTAAGCATCTTCTGAAAGATTTATTTACTTGAATCCACTCTGGTAAGGTTTCATATTAATCTTTGTATCTGCTCATTAAATGTAATGCAAGTTTTTTCTGAAGCCATCTTCCTGGTGTGTCAACCTGCATTGTTATGAACCTTCAAGCAAAATGATCATATATCACTAACTATTCAATCTCCCTTGAAGCTTAGTTTTTCCCCTGAAAGATTGGGATTTGGTGAAGGGTTGCATATGATTTCCCAACCTCTGTATTGTTTTAGGTGTTAGTAGTTTAATTTATGTTCTGAAGCAGTTGTGATTCTTCTTAGCTGGATCGTGTAATGATGAGAGGACTGGTAAACTACATTCATTCTTGGTTACTTCGCATCCACAATAAATTTAGAAATCACCTGTGTGTAGAGTAGACTGTATATCATATTGTTAGAATATTACGAAGAAGCTCAGGTTTTGTGTATAATTTATAGTGTTGACGTTTTTTTTTGTGATAGTAGTATGCCCTAATTACGACATTGCAGGACGTGTATGTCTAGCTCTGTGTAGCCTAATAATACATGTAAGGTATGTTGATATTTTATCCTATGTCTTATACACACACACCGTATATTTAGAAATTATTATATCCTTTGTCTTGATATCCAACCGACCAAGGTAACTCAAAAGTCAACTCATTTCATGTTTAGTTTATTATATCTTATATCCAAAGTTTGGGTGTCATGAAACAATTTTTTTTCTTCGGGATATCTGACAGATATATCAGAGGGTTCTGCTTTGCATTCGAAGCAAAGAAGAAGTGGAGAAGCTGGAGAAGTACTTGGCCTGAGTTATGTACCAAGCATAAGCCTTTTCATTTCCACTGTAAGCTATTTTCTGACCACACGTTACACCCTAAATTCCTGTAGATAGGAAGAAACCTTAGACGTAACAGAGAAGAAACTTATGCTCTCTTATTACTTTTCAACTTGACGGCAAGACTTGCCCTTTACATCAATATATACAGCTCTCAGATTTAGGTTAACCTCAGCACACTGCTGTCCAGCTGTCCAGACACTCAAACCTATTCCTTGTCTTCACACAGTGAGCTGGCTTGACTGTACCATGCTCACACAAAGCTTGCTTGTTTACTGAAGTTGCAGAAGACGACAAAGACTTGATCTTGGGCTGAGAGACAGCAACAGTCTTCTTCTTTTCCTCCAAATGGGCTTCGAGCAACGGCCCAATATTCATACTACCTTTACTCCCCCTCAAACTTGGCGTAGGAGGCACGGAAACACCAAGTTTGCTTCTCCACTTGTAGAAAGACTTTTATGATAATGATTTTGTAAACACATCCGCAATCTGCATTGCTTGACTTCCAGAGCTTTGACTGCTACTCGTTCTCTGACATAATGATAGTCAATATCAAAATGCTTAGTCCTTTTATGAAACATCGGATTTGCCGTCAGACATACTGCAGACAGATTGTCGCAGAGAAGCAGAGGCGTGACTCTCTGTTGCAGTCCCATTATTTTTAAGAGATTTTGCTGCCACACAATCTCTGAAGTTGCGGAAGACATTGTTCGGTATTCTGCCTCAGTAGACGACTTAAACACAGTATCATGTCGCTTTGCAGACCAGGATATAACATTGGAGCCGAGCATTGTGAAAAAACCACCAGTTGATCTTCGAGTGTCCTTGCATCCAGCCCAGTCTGAGTCACTATAACAGACTAAAGTTGAATCCGTATGACCTTTGATGCTAACTCCCATATCAAATGTGCCCTTGACATATCTTAATATTCTCTTTAACAGACTGAAATCAGACACACTTGGCTGATGCATTTTCTGACAGATATAGTTCACTGAGAACTGAAGATCTGGTCTTGTCAAAGTTAAATACTGAAGCTTGCCTGCTAGGCTTCTGAAATAAGACGGTTCAGCAAATAGTTCATCATGACCATGAAGATTGTCTAGCTTCATCGGCAGAGGCGTAGGCATTGGAGCACAGTCTCGCATACCAGCACTTGTGAGGAGATCCTGAGCATATTTGGCCTGATTCAGAAACAGACCATCTTCATTCTGATGTACCTGAATGCCAAGAAGTAGTGTATCGGCCCCATATCCTTCATACGAAACACTGCACTGGGTTTTTCCAGAAGTGTTACTAGTAGATTGTCATTGTTTCCTGTCAAGATCATATCATCTACATATAGTAGAAGATCAATAAAATTTGTCCCTTGATGATAGATGAACAATGATGGATCTGGAAAGCTACACTGAAATCCAAACTCCAGGAAGAAATTACTGAACTTATCAAACCATGCTCTAGGAGCTTGTTTCAGTCCATATATTGCTTTCTTCAGTTTACACACATAATCTGGCCTCAACTGATCTTCAAAACCCGGAGGCTGAATCATATACACTGTCTCCTTCAAGTCACCGTGAAGAAAAGCATTCTGAACATCAAGCTGCTTGATTTTCCATTTCTTTGTGACTGCAACATGTAATACTGTTCTGATAGTAGCCGTTCTCACCACGGGACTAAACGTTTCAAGAAAATATACTCCTTCTTCTTGTTGATTCCCTCTGACCACTAGACGCGACCTGAGCTTCAAAACGGTTCCATCAGCATTGAGTTTAGTCTTGTAAACCCAACCACATCCTACTGGATTTTGTCCTTCCTCTGAGGGAACTAACTCATATGTCCCTGTTTCCTCCATATTGTCTATTTCCAAGAGCATAGATGCATTCCAACTTGGATCGTTCAAAGCTGCTTTGACACTTCGAGGCTCAGAGTGTTCGGCTTTGACTGTGACCATTGCATATCGAGGATTGGGTTTGATGATTCCTGCTCTGGCACGTGTTGTCATTGAATGAGTAACTGAAACTACTTGTTCCACTTGCTCTTGATGTTGAACTTCAGTATCATCATCAGACTGATCAGTTGATGATGTTGTAGAAGATTCTCCTGTTTCACTGCCTGTCTGAACTACGGGATTCTGCGGCAGTGCAACTGTTGGATCAACCACAGTCTTGATCACAGTCGCTGGTAATTCTTCAATACTCACTTCACTTTCTCCTTCTTCCTTTGACTGAAACAGATTCACACTCTTCCAGGAGTTGAGTAAAGATGAGTTTGAATCTGTGTGAAATTGATTGTAAATATCTCCAAATGGAAAATGATTCTCATCGAACAGAACATGTCTTGAGATAAACACTTTCCCTGTTGGTGGATACAAGCATCGGTAACCTTTATATCTCTCATTGTATCCCAAAAACACACACACCAGAGACTTTGGATCGAACTTATTCTTCATGTATGGCCTAAGATACGGGTAACACTTGCATCCAAATACTCGAAGAGCTCTATACACTACTGCCTTGTCATTTAACACTTCATAAGGACTTTTTCTCTCTTTTAGAACTGAGGATGGCAATAAATTGACAATGAAGTTTGCAGTAAAGAAAGCTTCAACCCACATCTGTTGCGGAAGTTTACTATCAAACATCATTGTCAGACCAAGTTCTGTTATGTGTCTGTGCTTCCTCTCAGCTAAGCCGTTCTGTTGAGGGGTATGAGGACACGACACAAGCTGCTTGATGCCGCATGACTGCAAGTGTTCCATAAACCTCTTATTTATGAACTCTCCTCCTCCATCACACTGGAACTGAGCAATGCGTTGTTTGTATTGATTCTCAACCAGACTTTGAAACCTCACAAATACAGAAAAGAATTCAGACTTGAGCTTGAGAGGATAAAACCAAGTGTATCTTGAATAATTATCAGTGAAAATGACATAGTATCTGAACCCCTGAGACGACATTACAGGACTAGGCCCCCACAAATCACAGTGAATCCTTTCTAAGGGATGACTAGAGACAGACTCAGAGTTAACAAAGGGAAGCCTTGAACTCTTTCCTAATGAACAAGCATCACAACACAGACGCGAGCTTGTTTTATTCATTACTATAGATAGACTTCTTGATAGGTGCTGAAGAACATCCATATTTGTATGCCCCAGCCTTCTATGCCACACTTCATCACTTGCAGCTTGTTGACGTGTTGAATAAAAGGCTTGAAACCGCATGTCCTTCAGTACATACAGATCTTTAAGTCTTCTTCCTTGTGTTATCACTCTCTTTGTTGCTTTGTCCTTAACACACACCGAATCAGAATCAAAAGTGAACTCACATGGATAATCAGATGTTAACTTTGATACTGACAACAAAGAATTAGTTATACCAGGACATATCAACACATCATTGAGAGGCAAGTTACCTTGTTGAGTTTGAAGTGAAATGGATCCGACATGAGTGATAGGCAGGAAGTCACCGTTACCAACTATGACCTGATCATTCCCCAAGTATGGCTCTGAAGACTGAAGTTGAGCACTGTTATTCGTGATGTGAGTAGTTGCAGCAGAATCTGGATACCACTCATGACCTGACTGACTGTGCTGATGTGAGACTCTCATTGTAGAAAGTGCTGTGTGAATGTTGTCAGGAGTTCGATAGTCCTGATCAAAACGGTTGTAGCATCGATCTGCAGTATGACCAAAGCGGCCACAGATTTGACATGTAGGTCTTGAAGTTGCATTGGAAACAGAACCTCCTGAGAACTGCTGCTGAAATCCACGACCTCTGGTTGAATAGGAGTTGTTGTTGCTACGACCTCTATATCCTCCATGATAGTTGTAGCTTCCACGACCTCTGGTGTTATAACCTCTGCCAGTATGAAATGCCAAATGAGGATTTACTTCAGGAGCTTGATTGAATTTCTGCAGCTTGTCATCAAACACCACCAACTTGAACACTGCATCCTCAAAACTCATCTGTGGAACTGAATCCATTGAATGCTCTATCACCGTACAAATAGACTCATACTCTTTTCCTAACCCACTGAGAGCTCCATATATCATCTCTTGTTCAGTAATAGAACAACCAATCGAATCAAGTTGATCACACACTCCTTTGACCTCACCCAAATACTCTGTCATAAACTTTTGACCCTTTGTCATACCTTGGAGCTTACGTTGCAGGTCTAGCTTGCGAGTTGCTGAGACTCTATTATACTTCTTCCCAAGACTGAACCACACTTCTTGAGCTGAATGAAGACCATAAACCGAACGCAAAGCTTCTTCAGTCAATGAACCAAACAGCCAAGACATGACCAACTGATCTCGGCGAACCCACTTCGCAAACTCTGGGTTTGATTCTTCAGTAACAGCATCTCTGTCTCTTGTTGTCAAAGTAGGTGACGGTCGTGGCGTGGATCCGTCGAGATAGCCAAGCAAAGACTGATTGGACAGGAAAGATTCAAACTGAATCTTCCAAAGAAGATAGTTCGAAGAAGAGAGCTTCAGAGTAACACATTGTGAGATACTCAATGATGGAGTTGAAATCGTTTCTGAAGCCTCATCCATGGCTCTGATACCATGTAGATAGGAAGAAACCTTAGACGTAACAGAGAAGAAACTTATGCTCTCTTATTACTTTTCAACTTGACGGCAAGACTTGCCCTTTAAATCAATATATACAACTCTCAGATTTAGGTTAACCTCAGCACACTGTTGTCTAGCTGTCCAGACACTCAAACCTATTTTTTGTCTTCACACAGTGAGCTGGCTTGACCGTACCATGCTCACACAAAGCTTGCTTGTTTACTGAAGTTGCAGAAGACGACAAATACTTGATCTTGGGCTGAGAGACAACAACAGTCTTCTTCTTTTCCTCCAAATGGGCTTCGAGCAACGGCCCAATATTCATACTACCTTTAGTTCCTAATATATGCATAAATGATGAAAGAACTATATTGCTTTTTTATTTTATCAAAAAGTACTATATTGTCATCTATGACAATATAGACGTATCAGCTGTTTTACTATAGAGCCAAAACCAACTTAAATTTAAACAAATTATTGTACTAACTCACTATGTGAGGAGAAGTCGCGTGCCTTATTTGAAAGATTCATGAGTTTTAGTTCTGTTGATTCCAAGATTGCATAAGAGGTTCCATTGTAATAACATTATGTAACGATATTTATTTAAGTTGAGTTGAAATTCTTAAAAGCAGTAGCTGCTGATTCCCCTGCACTTGATATAATTCTTAAAAATTTGGTGACCATCTTTCCTTCCACGCATAAATGGCAAAACTTACAAATGACAAGCATGTTGTTTTACTACAGGGCCCTGGTCTGGGAGACTTTGATGAGAACTATCACGGGTGGGCGTTCGGATACCCGTTCGGGTTCCTGTTCGGGTTCGGGTCGGGTATTTCGGATTTTCGGATATTCTGGTATAGGGATAGAGAACCCGTTCGGGTATTTCTGTACTTCGGGTCGGGTTCGGGTATTTTTAGTTCGGGTTCGGTTATTTTGAATCGGGTTCGGATATTTAGATTTTAAAAGAAAAAAAAATTTCATTTTTTAAGTTTATTGTATTTAAAAATATAGATTTCACTTAACTGTTTTTTTTTTATTTTTTATAGACTAAACGATTAATAGGTTTGGAGATAATATTTCAAAAATAAATAGATATTAATTTGGGTATTGTTTTTAATCTTTGAATGTAACTTTTATTAATACATGAAACAAAAAGTTTGACATACATTTTAAATGAATATTAAATCATTTTCTCCATAATTATATATATACTTATGATCTTAAAGTATGTGTAACATCAATATAAATATTTTTTTAAAAAATAAGAGATGTAAACTATAAATATAAGGGTAAGTATACATATGTTTGGTTATCTTCGGATATCCATTCGGGTTCAGATATTACCCGTTCGGGTTCGGATATTCAATCTCTCCTAACTTAATACTCGTTCGGATACTTTTCTACTTCGGTTCGGGTTTTTCCGGTCGGATTCGGGTGCGGCTTCGGGTATCGGGTAAAGTGCTCACCCCTAAGAACTACGTACTCAAGTTCGTTAAAGACATTATTGCCGAACGTGCACTCAAGAAGCCACGCAAGGCTAGCTGCTCAATTTATCAAAATAATAACCTTATCTTGAATAACTCACCGCAAAGTTTAGAAAAAGTTACAAAAATAAATCATTTGTTGGTAAAGGCAATCAAATTTTAATTTCATCCTAACAACTCCTCCGACAAGTCCGATCAGCGAACATTACACCGGTAAACGACACACCTCTGCTCTATGTGATACGCTTTAACGCAGCTACAGCCTCGCAGGTTATTAACTGGCGTAAAACACAACTTGACAAATTACATCAGATATAATAGACTTAAAACACAACTTGACAAATTACATCAATCTCAACAATTGTTGGACACCAAACACGGTGATAGTATATAAGAAAGAATCACATGCCATGAAATATTCATTTCAAGATGGCTTTGTTATTTCTGTTATTTTGCTTTGTTATTTTTGCTTCTTTTTTTTTAAATTTCTGTTAGTCGGCTTCCATGTAACCAGTGTTTTAAAAACCGGATCAGACCGGCCGGTCAGACCGGTTGGACCGTGACTCAGCCTTCTAACCGGTTCCAGACTGTACTAAAAACCAGATTTTAGTTAAACCGACAAATCCGGTCAAAAACCGGTAAAACTTGCTAAAACCGGTGATCCGGTTCAATATTAAAACTCGTTTTTCTCAAATTCAAGTAAAAAATATTAAAAAATTGCACATTTTAAAAAGATTTCATAAAAATTTATATTGTTTTTAAAATATCTATCTAAATAAATTATCTTTCATTATATTTTATATTATTTTAAAAGTTTTCATTATATTATTTTAAAAGTTTTCATTTTATTTTCAAAACAATTTTAGATTCTAATAATGATAAATTTTTTTATAAAACAGAATTTTATAGTTATACATATATATTTACTTAATCTAAAATTAAATAAAAATTTAAAACCCAACCGGTTCGACCGGTCCGATCATTGACCCATCTACAATACCGAGTCAATGTCCGGTTTTTAAAACATTGCATGTAACCTATTGCCGCTGTTTCTCCGGTAAGCCGACGATGTTGGTACTGTTCCAGATCCCCGTTTTTCGGGCTGGATTTAAATATTAATATAATAAAAATGGCACAAGGCAAAATTCCGCGCGAAGCGCAGACCGGCCCTAGTATATATATATATATATATAAGCATTTCAAACACTCAATTCAATATTTATCTTGATATGATATAAAAAATAAACACTAAATTTTAAATAGATACCTTAAAAACTTAAATAGTTATAAATAAGTATTTTATAAATTTGTTTGCTTAAATAAAAAGTCTACTCTCTTTACAAGGTAATGCATATTGTTTACAAATGATGTTTGTTTTTATGTTTGATTTAACATTTAATTGTTATTTTATCATTTTGATGTGTGTTGGATTAATTTCTATTAAATTTAAGTGATTTTCTTTATGTTTTGATTTTATATTTTGTCTTTTACTTTGGATATATCCGAAATCCGAACGATATATGATTACTTTATTGGTTTTAGGATGTATTACAAATTAGAACTGAACCCGACTCGTACTTATAAAATATTAGAATGAGACTTAGCAGGGTTTACCCGTAACGGAAATACCCGATCCGAATCCGAATGCCCAGGCCTAGTTGGTACCATTTCGGTGTTTCGGATCAAAGCTTCGCTTGAACTTAGCTATGACTATGCAATATTTGGCTATAGATTCTCGGATTTGGTTTGCGTTTTCTCAGAGCTTTGATGATTGTTACATAACGCGATTGTGGAGTATGAGTGAGACATTCCAATTGTGGTGGCAAACCATATTGGTGGCCTTTTTTGGAATCTTATCACTAAAGTTAGAACGTATCATCTTGAGATATAAAATAATTGTGTTTTTATATTAATGAATCAGTTAGTGATGCATCAATCAATACTATTAAATCAATACTATGACCTATTGATAAAAGGTTCTGTCCAACTATTATTTCTATTACTCCATGTTTTTTGCCACTAATCAATACTATTAAATCAATACTATGACCTATTGATAAAAGGTTCTGTCCAACTATTATTTCTATTACTCCATGTTTTTTGCCACTAAATCTACTTTTAAATATATATAAACTACCGTGTAACTACTATCAGTTCTATCTTGCACCAAAAAAACACTACCAGTTGATAAAATAAATATTTTGTAACTTCCGCTGTGATTCCAAAGTTTTCGGATCCACTTCTCTCATATACATATCATAGTCGATGGTACATAATGTCTGTGAGTCTAGAAATAAATGCCTAATATTTGGTCAACTAATATATATTTAATAATTAATGCTAAGTAATCTTATTTTTCACTGATCGATGCAACAATATGATTGACAACGAGGGTCCAAGATTCATCCACCAACCATTATTCTGCACCGCTGAAAGTGAAATTGTGTTGGAGGGTCTAAGATGCAGTCTTCGTAGTAATAAAAAGGTAAAAGTTATAAGAAGAATGTCAAGGTATATTCCTTAGGATACTTCATTATGTTTTTTTTTCAACTACCTTCATTATGTTTTTAAGACTTTATACTTATGTTCTCATAACAGAAGTTTCATTGTTTGGATTCCGGATTATGCTGGTTTACAGTGATCTGCCGTAGATTCTTTTAAATTTATCTTGTGGAATGTAGCAGCTACTGTTGTTGCGCTCATACTGTGAGTGTCGGCTTTGTTCCCCTCTCAAATTTCAAATCGCTTGATCTCAAATGTACTTAATTCTTTATTTTTTCAATTGGTGTTCTCCAGATTTTTCTTCTTTGATGACCTTACGGGTTTTGAAATCACGTCTTGCTCGAGGTAAAACCTCTATTGACTCTTATTTTATGGTTTAGTAGATTTTTCTTCCTTGATGACCTTACGGGTTTTGAAATCACGTCTTGCTCGAGGTAAAACCTCTTTTGACTCTTCTTTTATGGTTTAGTGGATGTAATACTTGTAATGGTTCAAGTTTTCTTGCAATACTTGTAAAGCCAAAACCAAACGTGCAGCTTACAAAACCATAAAGTTTAATTTGGTTAGCTGTGGTGCATGCAATTGTATATCCGGTGCTATCACTCACCAAGCTGATCATCAAGGACTTCTTATTTTTGAAGGTATAATATTAGTCCTCTCAGATCAGTTCTTGATCTGGAAAAACAAGAGATTGTACTCATGACAAGGAGTATCGAGATGATGATGACAACATCGAAGAGTTCTCTTTTCCAGAGGGTAAAATTACATTTGAGTTTTGCTTCTCTTTACCATGTTATGTGTAAAATGAATCTTGCGAAAACTTTACTTTCTTTAGATAATTAGTCGTTTTTCATTATTCGGTTTAGAGTTCAATCTCTAATAATTGCAACAAAATGAGATAATTTTTCTACCCAAATAATATATAATGTGAATTTAATTTATCAAAAAGTTGGTTTGAGATGGATGAAACATAGTTGTTACTATATTATATTTTATAGTACTTCGTGAGTGTCCCCTGATAATATACAGGCTTGCACGATTGTGAATCATACTTTTTTTCTTTGAAAAAAGGCTTACCGTGAATCATACATTTGATACCAAAGATGATACGAAAGTTTTATCGGCATATCTGCATAAGAACAATATGATTTTCGTGATGACGTAAATAAGAGCAATATGCCGATAAAACTTCAAGCAAAAGACAGAAAAGGAACTTCAACTAAAGAAAATACAAAACAAAACAACAAAATATCAAAAGAGAGCCAAATAATTATTATAGAAAATTTGTGAAGAGAGAATGAATAGAATATGGTAATGGGAACAATTTATACAACAAAGTAAAATATAAATAGAGATTTTTTAAAGAATTTTATGTAATAAAATAATAATTAAGAAACTATATAATAATTTAATAAATTTATTGTTGTTGATAAAATTAAAAACCGTATAAATAAAATAAACACCTTCTCTGTATCTGAGTTTTGATATTTATTTTAATGTGTTTTGCATTTCAATTAATATATTTTATTTTAAAATTAAAAGTACAAAAACATAAATGATAATACTATTGTACAAAAAAAATTTTGAACTAATGAAAAATAAACAAAAAATATTTATTTATATTAAAAATATTATAAATTCTGTAAAAATAAATGAAATGTTATCTATCTAAAATACAAGAAAACTAATTTGTAAAATATTTATACTAAAGTAGCTACTATTTGAAATATTATGTTATAGTTTCAAAATATAAATTAAATTAAATTAAAAAATAAATTATTTGATTAAAAAAAAAAAGTAAAATCTTGCCGGGTAGCGCGGATAATTACCTAGTTTGTATCAGTGACTTCAGAAAACCAAGCGTCGAAATGGACATTATCTATGCGATATGGAGATCAACAAAAATGAATACAATATATGCAATACCTATACGCCCATCGTATAGTAGTGGAACGAACGATTTTTGAATCGTTTCCAATAAATGGAAATAATATCAGCTAATGAAAAGATTTGTTCTTACAGTTTTGTAATAACTTTGTAATTTTGGTTTGAATGAATGAAATTTAGTCGGCAAAAACATATATATGTGATTGTAAATGATTCTCTGATACATGAAAATTAAATCTATAAAATTTAAATATAACTTTATAATTTTTTTTTTTATTTTTATTTTTATTTTTATTGTGTTCTCAAAATAAAAGGAAAAACTGTTGGCCTCGCTCAATTGTATAACACCTAGTGCTTACATAATTGGGTTCTTAACGATCCTAAGAAGATAAAACGAAGAGTATCCGAAACTATTAAAGATTGTGGTGTTATCTGCAAATATTGGTAATACATATTTACAACAATCATATTAATACCAGAAACCCTAGTCTCTCCCCATCTCCCTTTTTTTTTTTCTCTCTCACCACTCTTGTTTCACGGCGACCAGGTTAGTGGTAAATTTCTCGTCTCTGCCTCAAAAAAAAAACAGAGTGATTGGATCTCTCTGCTATTGCCATCGGATCTCACCGAACTCACTTTCTCTGAATTTTCATCAGTTAATCGAATCTCTTGTTTTTGTTGATTATAAGAGATTAATTTAGGGGTGTGGGCGAGATTTTCTGTCGCAAGAAAATTAGGGTTTCTGTATCGGATAGGTTTTAACCAAATCGAGTTTCATCCTTATTGATTTTTTCAGGCAAATTTAAGAGTATCGACTTGGTGTCAAGCTTGTTCGTCTGAAACATGGCGAATTTTGCCAAACCTGAGAACGCACTGAAGCGTGCTGATGGTAAGTTCACGAATCACATGCCCATAGATTTGGTTTTAGCGTGTTTGAGATTGACATTTGTTTGCAGAGTTGATCAACGTTGGACAGAAACAAGATGCCCTCCAGGCACTTCACGATCTCATCACCTCCAAGAGATACAGAGCGTGGCAGAAACCTCTTGAGAAGATCATGTTCAAGTACCTGGATCTCTGTGTCGACTTGAAGAGGGGTCGTTTCGCCAAGGATGGGTTGATTCAGTACCGTATTGTTTGCCAGCAAGTGAATGTGAGCTCCTTGGAGGAAGTGATCAAGCACTTCCTACACCTTTCTACCGAGAAGGCTGAGCAGGCTCGCTCTCAGGCCGATGCCCTCGACGAGGCTCTTGATGTCGATGACCTTGAAGCTGACCGAAAGCCTGAGGATCTGCAGCTGAGTATTGTCAGTGGGGAGAAAGGGAAAGATAGATCCGACCGTGAGTTGGTCACTCCCTGGTTCAAGTTTCTGTGGGAGACTTACAGAACAGTGCTTGAGATACTGAGGAACAACTCAAAGCTGGAAGCACTTTACGCGGTTAGTATTAGCTTTAGATAAGCTTTTTAACTTTCCTCTCATCTTTAGTTGATTAAGCTCTATTTTCTTGTAGATGACTGCACATAAAGCGTTCCAGTTCTGTAAGCAGTACAAGCGAACAACAGAGTTCCGTAGGCTTTGTGAAATTATCAGAAACCATTTGGCAAACCTGAACAAATACAGAGACCAAAGGGACAGGCCTGACTTATCAGCACCCGAGAGCTTGCAGCTTTACCTTGACACAAGGTTTGATCAGTTGAAAGTCGCTACTGAGCTTGGACTTTGGCAGGTGTGTGTTTTGTTTCCACTTGCACCTTATTGTGTCTCCTCTTTCTTGATGTATCTTTTGTTTTGCCAGGAAGCTTTCCGTTCTGTTGAAGATATATATGGACTAATGTGCATGGTTAAGAAAACGCCCAAGTCATCTTTGTTGATGGTCTATTACTCCAAATTGACCGAGATCTTCTGGATTTCTTCTAGCCAACTTTACCATGCGTATGCGTGGTTCAAGCTGTTCAGTCTGCAGAAAAATTTCAACAAGAACTTGAGCCAAAAGGATTTGCAGCTAATAGCATCATCTGTTGTTTTGGCGGCGTTATCTGTGCCACCGTTTGATCGGGCTCAGAGTGCTTCCCATATGGAACTTGAAAATGAGAAGGAACGCAATTTGAGGATGGCCAACCTCATTGGATTCAATCTTGAACCTAAATTCGAGGGCAGAGATATGGTAACATAGGATCTGATCTTACTTTATTGTTATATATATGTTTCTAATATGTTATTTCTAATTCCATATATTTCTTACACAGCTTTCAAGGTCAGCTCTTCTGTCTGAGCTGGTGAGTCTCTAGTAGCCACATCACAGTTGATTATTATATGTATCATCGCCTTGCAGGCATCTGATTTCCATGTTTTTTGCACAATTAGGTTTCAAGAGGCGTTTTGAGCTGTGCCTCTCAGGAGGGGAAAGATCTCTTCCATGTTTTGGAGCATGAGTTTCACCCACTTGACCTTGGCTCCAAGATTCAGCCTTTACTGGAAAAAATATCCAAGTCTGGTGGGAAGCTGTCGTCAGCTCCGTCTTTACCCGAAGTGCAGCTCTCCCAATATGTTCCTTCTTTGGAGAAGCTGGCAACTCTGAGGCTACTTCAACAGGTAAATCATTACAACATAATCTCAGCCCTTTTATCCGGTGGTTTCTCCCGTTTATGTAAAAAAAGTCTGTTGTGATTATTTTTCCAGGTGTCTAAGATATATCAGACTATAAGAATTGAGAGTCTGTCTCAGTTGGTACCCTTCTTCGAGTTCTCAGTGGTAGAGAAGATATCTGTTGATGCTGTGAAGAACAACTTTGTTGCCATGAAAGTTGATCACATGAAGGGTGTTGTAATTTTTGGAAATTTGGTAAGCCTCTGTTGATGCTTTAGTTCAACACTGCTTATATCATGCCCATCACTGAGTGGTATAAATTAACTTTGGACCCTACTGTAGATACTAAGTTTAGTCATCTGCTTTCCTATTAGGGTATTGAGTCTGATGGACTGAAGGATCACCTGGCTGTTTTTGCCGAGTCCTTGAACAAAGTAAGAGCTATGCTGTATCCTGTTCCAAGTAAAGCATCAAAGCTAGGTGGCATTGTACCAAATCTAGCAGATACTGTTGAGAAGGAGCACAAAAGACTGCTTGCTCGGAAATCAATCATTGAAAAGAGGAAGGAGGATCAAGAGCGCCAGCAACTAGAAATGGTAGTGTGTTTTCTTTCCGGGCTGCTTTTCATACTTCTCCATCAACGTTGTGTCATTCGTTTGATACTCATTCTTTGATTTGATTTTTACTTTTGAAGGAACGTGAAGAGGAACAGAAACGGCTTAAACTTCAGAAGCTAACCGAGGAAGCAGAACAGAAGAGGCTTGCGGCAGAGCTTCAGGAGAGAAGGAAACAAAGAATTCTGAGGGAGATAGAGCAGAAGGAGCTTGAAGAAGCTCAGGCGTTGCTGGAGGACACAGAGAAACGCATGAAAAAGGGGAAGAAGAAGACACTTTTAGATGGGGTAAGCTTATTAACACAATATGTAAGATGTTATAGCTCCCTGGGTTTAACTAATATTGTTTCAAATAAAATGTAGGAGAAGGTGACAAAGCAAAATGTGATGCAGATGGCCTTGACTGAGCAGGTCAAGGAAAGGCAGGAAATGGAGAAAAAACTCCAAAAACTTGCTAAGACTATGGATTACTTAGAACGAGCAAAGAGAGAAGAGGCTGCTCCAGTGATTGAAGCTGCATATCAGCGAAGACTGGTAGAGGAAAGAGAGTTTTATGAACGCGAGCAACAGGTAAAACATTTCATTTCTTTTAACTCGGTTTTGAGTTGAAGTGTATGAGGTCCATAAACACTCTTCTTTTTATCAGCGTGAAGTTGAACTCAGTAGAGAGCGTCATGAGAGTGACTTGAAGGAGAAGAGCAGATTGTCCAGAATGTTGGATTTTAAGGTCAGTTATAAAATGTCAAGTTGTTTCTCTGAATCTTCATCTCTTGATATGATTTTCTGTGTAAGCGTACTCATAATCAAAACTGTGTCCAGGAAAAATTTCAAGAGGAAGTGATTAGTCGTCGTCAAGCAGAGTTTGACAGAATAAAGACAGAGAGAGAGGAGCGCATCAGCCAAATAATTCGAGCAAGGAAGCAAGAAAGGGATATCAAGAGGAAGCAGATGTATTATTTGACATGTGAAGAGGAAAGAATAAGAAAGCTGCAGGAAGAAGAGGAAGCTCGCAAGCGTGAAGGTGAGATATGCTTCCACAAATTCACATCAGTTTACATCGATGTTTGAGTTTTTCTAATATAACCCCCTTCCTGTTTTGTTTCTGTTCTTGTTTAACTCTTGTATAGAAGCTGAGAAACGCAAGAAGGAACAAGCTGAACGCAAAGCCAAGTTGGATGAAATTGCTGAAAAGCAAAGACAGAGAGAACTCGAGCTGGAGGAGAAAGAGAAGCGGAGGCGTGAAGAGGTGTTGAAGGGAACTGATGCACCACCTGCTCGCCCTGCAGAGCCTACAGTTGCTCCTGCTGCTGCACCACCAGCAGTGGCGCCATCATCTGGTTCCGGTAAATATGTTCCTAAGTGGAAGCGTCAGACAGCTGAGGCCTCAGGTCCAGCAGCTCCAACGCCCACACGACCAGCTGCAGAATCTGATAGCTGGACCAGCCGTGGACCGCCTCAGAGGTCTGACAAGTGGACCAGTGGTAGCAGCAGTGATCGCCCAAGTGGTAGTGATGCTTGGCGAAGTGGTGAAGAACGCCGGTCCCCGTTTGGAAGCTCTCGGCCCAGGCCACAGCGTTGAGTTGCTTTCTTCTTTTTTGGTCCCAATTCTGCATTGAATGAAAGTGATCTCTGGATCTTTCACATCACAGCCTTCCTGCCCCCTTTTTTTTTGTGCCAAATCTCTGTTCCTTTAAGGATTAAATGAAACATGGTCAATGTTTTTCTCTTGCGAGGATTTTAAAAACCTCTAAAGACTTGTTTTTGCTCTAGTATACACAAAGAGAGTTTTTCTCTTTCTTTATTCGGTTAGCTTACCGTTCATCTTTGTGTCTTAATATTTCTGCCGTAAGATTACACGTCGAAAAGCTACTTTTCATGCTATTTCTTGTTTTTTTTGTTGGATTGTTTGGATTAATAACCCAAACAAAGGTTTTAACATAACCCAAACAAATGTTCACGTGAATGCATAGATGTATGTATACCTGCGGGTTGTTATTTTGGGTTGGTTAATTCGGTTTGCCGGTTTATGTGGATGCTGAATGTTCTATAGAAGTGAACCGAAATATTTATGTTCAATATTTAAAATTACATTTTATATAGATTCTTGCATATTTAATTAAAAATGATCAAAATCTAATTTTTGTTAAAGTAAAATATCTTCCAATCATACTCCAAAGATTTTTTAAACTTACAGATTTTTTTTTCCTTTATGTTTCTTTGGTTTAAGAAAGCAAAATATCTAGAGGACTTATATGTTTTGGGTTTAGAAAAATTACAAGTAAATAATTAAATCTCATTAACCTGGTAACAAAATTCTAGGGCAATAAAATCTAAAGCAATAGGATAGAGGAAGCTGCTATTTGCGTTGATCTGAGAATCTCTGCAAAGAGCTCTCTTCCGAGACGACACTGAGGTGTGTGTGTGTGTTTGTGAACTTTTTCAATTTCGCCAAGGAAAATCAATCAGTAAGAAGAATAAAAAAATGTGGCCTTTTTGGTGGAAAGGAGCATCTGGCTTCTCAGCTCACTCCACAGCTGAACAAGTCACTCATGGAATCGACGGTACTGCTCTCACCGCAATCATCACAGGTCCTTTCTTCATCAACTTCTCTATGATCTGTGTTCGTTTCAGTTCTTGGTTTTGAATTTGATCCTGCTTTTTAACTGATTCAGCGATTAAGTCTTTATGGGTATCTAGTTAACTGAATAAAGGATCGAACTTTACTGTTTACAGGAGCATCAAGTGGTATTGGAGAAGAGACTACGCGTGTTCTTGCTCTTCGTGGTGTTCATGTCGTAATGGCTGTGAGAAACACAGATTCTGGTAATCAAGTCAGAGAAAAGATACTTAAGGACACACCTCAAGCTAAGATTGATGTTATGAAGTTAGATCTTAGCTCAATGGCTTCCGTCAGGAGTTTTGCATCAGAATTCAAGTCCTTGGACCTTCCATTGAATCTTCTCATGTAAAATTTTTATAATATCATTACTTGCTTTTGAACTAGTGTGTATAGTTTAAGCTAATCTATGTTCTTGTTCTTGAAGTAATAACGCAGGGATCATGGCATGTCCCTACACGCTCTCAAGCGACAACATTGAGTTACAGTTTGCAACCAATCATTTGGGTATGTTTACCCAGAAACCAAAAAAAAACTTGTGATCCTTCATTTTTGCATCTTTGTCTTATTGTATAAACATAAGATGGGGAACATTTTCTGTGTCAGGTCATTTTCTGTTGACGAACCTTCTTCTTGATACGATGAAGAAAACAGCTAATGAAAGCAATACTGAAGGAAGAATTGTCATTCTCTCATCGGAAGGTCATCGATATGCTTACCGGGAAGGGATTCGATTCGACAAAATAAATGACGAAGCAAGGTGATTGTTACTAGTTAGGGGATAGTATTGTTCATACTAATAACAGACTCTTATCGCTCTCATTGTGTCATTTGCAGTTACAACACTTTGCAAGCGTATGGTCAGTCAAAGCTCTGTAACATATTGCACGCAACTGAGCTCGCTAGGCAGTTCAAGGTACACTAGTGTTTTTTGTCTTTTTATCAGTTCCAAATTTTTTAAAGAAATGAGTTGAGTTTTGTCGGTTCTGTGTTGGTTTTGCTTTAAAAACAGGAACAAGGTGTGAATATCACTGTCAATTCACTTCATCCCGGATCCATCATGACCAATCTTTTGCGCTACCACAGCTTCATAAATAGTAAAAGTTCTTTGGCTCATTCTTCTTAAATTTGGCACTGGATACACATCTGATTGTAATAATAAAATTCTAAGCCTGCCCTGTGAATTATATCCTAGGTGATGTTCTATGTATAAACTAGTATAAGATGACCTTTTGCTTACCATATTAAGCTTGTCAATGAATGCATTAGAGGACCAACCGCTAGTGTCATGAACTGTGGAGTGGTGAATCTAACAACGGCTTTCTCTTTTCTTTTTTCTCGTGTTTGATGCAGCACTTGGCAACGCTGTGGGCAAGTATGTGCTTAAAAGTAGCCCACAGGTAGGTTTTTATTTTATTTTATTTCTCCATATGTAATTTACTTCCAAATTCATCACCATTCTCAACCTATCTCAGGGAGCCGCAACTACATGTTACGCAGCGTTGCACCCGCAAGCGAAGGGAGTGAGTGGGGAATACTTGATGGACAACAACATATCTAGCCCGAATTCTCAGGGTAAAGACACAGATTTGGCCAAGAAACTGTGGGAGTTTAGTTTGAGTCTAACTGGTGAAGAAGAATTATAGATTTATTTGCAAAGTACAGTCCTAAAGAAAAGAGATCTGGTTTAAATGTGGGACTATGTAAGGATATGCTGGTTCAGCTGTGAAGACAAATATTATCCTTTCATTTGAATAAAAAGTTCAGCTGTGAAGACAAATATTATCCTTTCATTTGAGTAAAAAGTTCAGCTGTGAAGACATATATGTGCTCCAAGTCCTAGTTCCATGTAGGATTTGGGCATGATTTATTAGCGTTGCCCTCATGCTTAAAGATTTAGTTAAAAAAAAAATTGAGTTTTTGATGTTTTGAAAATGAATATTTACGTAAATTTGAAATTTATATTTTTTTAAAGAAACAGATCTGGTTTAAATGTGTGACTATGAAAGGATATGCTGGTTCAGTTCATGTGAAGACTATTATCCCTTTTTGAATAAAAAGTTTGGTTTCTATATACATATGTGTTGATTCAAGTAGGTAGATATGGACATGTACAAAGAGATTTAGATATGTTCAAGGCGAGCTGTTTGGTTATTTCCAGAGCAAGAGGATACTTCGACATGGATGCTCTCTTTCTCTGTACCTGTTCGTCATAACAGGATGTTCTATCTAAATTTCTAGACAAGGCGGCAAGCACTCAAAATTTTGCCTATCATCCTCGCTACAAAAGTCTAAATCTGACCCACCTGACGTTTGCAGATGATCTTATGGTAGTCACATATAGGAAAGTGCGATCTGTAGAAGGAATAATTGACATGTTTGAAAAGTTTGCAAAATACTCAGGCCTGAGAATTAGTACGGAAAAGTCGACCATATACCTGGGAGGGGTAACAGAAGACATCCAGATGGAGCTGGAGAATAAATTTCATTACAAAACAGATAAACTTCCGGTGCGCTACTTGGGCTTACCACTAACCACCAAAAGTATGAATACTACTGATTACCAGCCTCTCATCGAGACAATAAGAACGCGAATAGGATCCTGGAAAAACCGGTACTTATCTTATGCCGGTAGACTTGAGCTTCTTGGCTCAGTTCTATGGAGCATCTCCAGTTTCTGGTTATCAGCTTTTCGTCTACCGAAGGCGTGTATTCGAGAAATCGACAAGATCTGTTCGGCCTTCCTATGGTCAGGTAGCGAGCTTAACCCTCGGAAAGCAAAATTGTGTTGGGAAGAGGTTTGTCGCCCTAGAGAAGAAGGTGGGCTTGGTCTCCGTTCACTAAAAGATATGAACAATGTTACCATCCTAAAGCTCTTCTGGAGGTTAATCCCTAACAAATCATCACTCTGGGTCAGATGGATTCACTCCACACTCCTTAAGAATGAGTCTATTTGGCCTGTCAAAGATAATGATCAAAAAGGTTCATGGATGTGGCGAAATTTTTTGAAAATTCGAGGGCTGGCTCGGGAGTTCTGTAAAGTTGAAGTTTATAATAGGAAAGGGACATCTTTCTGGTACGACCAGTGGTCTCCTTTAGGCTGCTTGATGGATATGTTGGGAACAAGGGGTCAGATCGATAAGGGAATACGGCAACATGATACGGTGCATACTGCGAGGACAAAACGTAGAAGAAGAGTTCATCGTTCTGAGGGTCTGATTCAAATTGAGAACCAGCTCCAGTCTTTATCTCGTTCTGAAGAGGAAGATGTTGTCCTTCGGAAAGGGAAACAAGATATTTACAAAGATCAGTTTCTTACTGCAGAAACTTGGAATCACATCAGAACTAAAAAAGAAAAGGTCTCTTGGCACAGAGGAATCTGGTTCACTCATGCTACGCCAAAGCACAGGTTCTGTACTTGGCTAGCTATTCGTAATCGGCTCACTACGGGAGATAGGATGGTCGCCTGGAACGCTGGGATTGATGGGACTTGTGTTCTATGTATGCAACATCTGGAAACGAGAAACCATCTATTTTTCGGCTGCGATTACTCCTCATCACTATGGTACAAGCTGATGAATGTTTTTATGGGTAATGGTTACTCAGAAGAGTGGATTGATGTCGTGCTCTTCATACAGAAACCAAACCTGGATCGAACCAGGAGCTTCCTTGTTCGTTACGTTTTTCAAGCTACAATCTACATGATTTGGCGTGAGAGAAACTGTCGCAGGCATGGTGAGAGGCCGCAATCTCCTGAAGTTCTCTTTGCCATGATTGACAGACTGGTCAAGAACAGAATTATGTCCATTAGAGCACAAGACAGGAGACTTGATTGTGCTTTCCAACTTTGGATTAAAGCTGTACAAGCTTGATTCTTTATTAGGTCTTTTGCTTGCAATTTTAATATGCTAAAGTGGCTTAGTACATTTTTTCTTTGAATCAAATTTAACATTTTTATTCAAAAAAAAAAAAAGATTTAGATATGTTCCAAGTCTTAGTTCCATGTAGGATTTGGGCATGAAACTATATAATATACTATAAAAATTAAAATATTAGGTTAATAACATATATTAAAGTAGTACTAAATAATAGTGGCTGGAAAATGTTTACGAAAGTAAACCAAAAGAATATAGTTTAAGATTTTATATTGTTATTGCTGTTGTTGTCTTCTTGTTGCCATGATAGAGTATATTCCTTCTGTGTTCATAATATATTACCTAAAAACATAAAGATTAATAAAGTTATTAATTTTTAAAAATATTATTTAACATATAGATTAGATACAATTTAGACAATCATAAAATAAGTCTATTTAATTTGATTAGTCATACTATATCCAATAAATACAAAAATTACCTAAAATATAAAAACTATTTACATTTTGAAACAATTTTTTTTTCTATAACTACTTTCAATATGAAACAGATGGAGTATTATTTAGTGCAAAGAAATGTCATTGGTGTAAATAGTGGATTTCGACATAAATCAGTTTTAGTTTTGTAAGGAACAATTTACCTTTTTTGTTTTTATTTTTTTGTACTTCATAATTTTTTTTGAAACTTAAGGATTTATTGGTATTACTGATACCACCCGCAAATGTTGCATTTGTGTGGGTGGTAGCGGTTCTTGGTATTTTACGTAATCATAAAAATGTTATAAAAGCTTTATGCCGTTTCAAAATTTTAAAATTAAAAGTTGGTTTTCACAAATGTTTGTGATTGTTGGTATGTTACATGTAAGTATTATAAGTATATATAAAATTTGAATTTAACTACTAAAATTGAGATATTATAAATAAAGTTTATAAATAAAATTTATATTTTAATTTATATTCACTAACAATATCCTAATTTATATTATAAAAACTTTAAACCAAAATATTCACTATAATGTTTTAGAAATTAATATATATATATATTCATATATAGATATATAAACCAAACAAAATGATTTTCGAAAATAAAAATAAATTGAATATTTTTATTAATTATATTAAATTAATAAGTTTCAAATTTTATCATAATAATATGTTTTGATATTTTATGGTGTTATATTGTGTTAATATTACTAATTTATTATTAGACCGGTTTAACATCTTAATTACCCAATAAATATTCTACAAATGCGCCAATTTCAAACTGATATACCAATCGTACAAATAATTTAATAGTATTTAGAACCGCAGCAAACTCCCAACATCTACATCACCAAACTTATCCGCAATCATTGCGTCTAAACCAGTGATGCCTTTACTTCATGAAGTCAATGCATAAATTTTCTGTAACTGGCCTTTTAATGCATGATATTTTGTTGGCAAACATTTGGAGTTGTTTAATTTACGTGTTTGCATT
Source organism: Brassica napus (assembly GCF_020379485.1). Taxonomy (NCBI): domain Eukaryota; kingdom Viridiplantae; phylum Streptophyta; class Magnoliopsida; order Brassicales; family Brassicaceae; genus Brassica; species Brassica napus. The sequence goes on from NC_063452.1 coordinate 29,069,517, forward strand.
TGGTGTTTAGTGATATGCAGAAAGATATCGCAAAGATTTAGGATTTTATGGAATGGTAATATGAATCTACTTTAAGCTTTTTTTGTATTGGAATTTTGAAAATAATAGTTCTACATTATAAATTTGGTGCAATTTGGTTCAAACGTTCACAGTTTTTATGTAATTATATATATATATATATATATATTGAAAACGGTGTTCTTTTTATACTTATAAATATTGAAGATTTTTAAAATTTATATGCTATTCTATAAATTTTTATTTAATACACAACTATTTAAATTTTTAAAATTTGATAATTAATTGATGTTTAGTTTGTTGGGTTTTTGTATTACTATTGTATATAATTGATGTCTAGATACTATGATCAACTTAACCTTGGGTAAAAGTTTTTTATTCTTTCTTTCTCTAAATCTTACATTTTCACCCCTTCTATCTTTTTGATTAATGGACAGGTGATCATCTCTTGTAAGGTCTGTTTCTTTATTTTAGTTTTTATACACATATAAGGTAAAATATGAAATAAAAATTAACTCTAACTTGTTCAAGCAAGAATGCTTATAATACATTCAATAGCTATGATAAAAACAGAGAACTTTCAGCTAGACAGTAGGAATACATAGTCAAATTGTTACAAAATGTTGGAAGATTTGTGACCCAACGTGTAACACATAAGCTAACTATTAAATGAATCAGTATTACATAGCACAAAATCCTTCCTATAACCTCGTTTTGCAGTAGAAGAAACAGCGCTAAGCCAAGAAAACAAAAGGAGAGGTTTGACAAAGCAATAGCTAGAAAGTCAAACAAAAAAAAGCTTCATATCATCACATAAATAAGTAATGAAAGTCTACAACATTTTTTATCTATACCATAAGCAACCACACAAGTGAGAGTAGATTTCTAGCTCGTCTACGTGAAACCGGCCATGAACCTGCCATGCCAAAAACCAAGGACACAGGTGATCATCAACCAGCTTGAACGTTCTTCCCATCTTCAGTGAAGGAAATGAATATTTCAGGTACCTGGAAATAAACAATGCAACAATCGAGAGGTTTTAGGAAGAATTCTGAAACAATCAATTACGGAATTTTTTCACATAAGTGAATGCACACAAAATACAAAACAGATTGGCGCGTTGACAAAAAAAAAAAAAAACAAAACAAAACAGATTGGTGCTGATGCGGTGAGAGGTCCAAAGCTGTATATTAAGAGCTAGATTTCTACTACTCTCTTGTCCCCAAATTCTGAAATGCAAGAATCAAAAGGTCTGGACTCTAACGCAGGTACAAACTCTACAAAACCATAAGCACATAATTTATTATTCATATTTAGGTTTAAAATCTGAATACCTTGACAACTGATGCGCCAACTTCATTCGAAGGATTTTAGACGCGTTGCTGAGTTTTATCTTTAATGAAAAATATTACGCATCAAGAGAATGAGGTTTGTACAAAGCTATAACAATACTAACATATCTCAACCAAAAAACAAATAACTCACCAAACAGTTCAAGTCATTTCACAATGGTGATGAACTTGAGCTTGTTGCACACAACCTTTTCAGTAACAACTTCTTGCCTCTCCTCTATTAGACAATCAGACAAAAAGGTTTGCATGAAAGACAAAGGAAACCGAGAAGAAGTAAAACGCTAATATGTAGTTTATTGAAATATATGTGGGAATATCCAAGCATGTCTGTTTTATACATTTCCATTGATCGGAAAAACGTTTGATTCTTCTCTCATAATAGTCAGTATGAGGAACCTTTCTCAGTTTTGTGACAAATGTACTTATGTCTTCTGTCATTTCCTTCATAACTGTACACTATAACCAATGTATATATATTACACACATACATATTAAGGAACTCCGTAGATGAATATTATCCAAGGTTACAAAAAAGATATCTTACTTGTTTGGAATTATCAATTCATCATCATTTAGACATTTCCTCTTCCGAGAAGTTTTCTTACCAGCCGGCATAGTAATGGTCGAGAACTGACGGCTTGTTTCCCTATATTCCAAAGTATAAGAGAACATATTAAAATTTTCTGGATCGTTTATTTATAAAAAGTGTTCACCTTAAGAGATTTTCAGCCGCGAAGGTGTTTTGAGTGTATCTTGTCTTTTGAAAATGTCAGGTTGGAGAGAAACCTTTCCTGGTAAAATTATGTCCAACTTTATTCACTTCATAAGTCTCATATTGTTTTCTATGAGAAGATATTAATAGAACTACAAAAACACTATTAACATAAGTGATTCATTCTCTATCCAATATATTCAGAGTTTTCATATATTCGTAAAATGACCTGAAATTTCGAAGTTAACTTGGAAACGTGGAGACTTGAGCGAGTTGTAGTGAAATTTGGAAACAATTTACCTCCGAGAAGAGGGATGAAGCTGCAGAGAAAACCAATCGGTTTTGGCGCGACGATCTCCGTCTTTTTGAGGAATTGAAAATCTCTCAAACTCTTCTTGATGGTGCTCGCAAGATAAGATAACGACATGGTGTGGAGGTTCTGAAGAAACGATTGCTCCATCCATTTTCTGAAATATAATTCTTAAAATCAAAAGACAACAACTAATTTTCTTATCGCAGACAACATAGACAATGAGATTAATGGTTGAATATTCCACTATTTAAATTTAAAAACTGGAGTTATAATGAAAAACCTTACGTGTTTTTTCACAGTACTTATAGCTTATGGTGCTTGATTTTGTGATTTTGCTTGCCATTGATACAATTGGTTTTCATTACTGGGTGTGGGGAACTGGAGTGCAGGAATGTACGCTGGTAACTTAATATATGTTGATGTTGGAGGAAGTGAAGAGTTCACATGGAACGTTACGGAATTGATGAGGAACTGAAGAATCAAAGAAGTGGAGAGCTTCAATTACACAGAAGTTGAATCGCATCTGGCTGTTCTGAGTTCCAGTCTCCAGGTAAGGTGAAAAATATAACTTTGACGGGTTTATTTTGGGCTGCGAATTAGATTTTTTGGTAACCTCATTTGCTGGAGCCTCAACCGGTCTGGTCAAATTGAAGAAATGTTATAGAATTCAGCTGACTTGTCAAGCTCGGATTTGTAGATTTTTTGTGCTGACGTGGACAGTTTAAACACTCACCATATTCTCATTTTAATATTGTAAGATAATAATTAAATTTTGGTTCTTGATGTTTTGAAAATGAATATTTACTTAATTTTGAAATTTCGATTATTCTTCAAGAAAAAGTTTATTTGTTGACTTGACTCCATTGTAGCGATTGACTCCAAACTTGGTCTGTTAACTCCACTAAGGAATCTGATGTAGACGTTTATCATCACAGAAATGTTCAGACATTTCACAATCAATTTGCTTATTGGTGGATATAATAGCATTGATTGTCATCCTCATCGGTGGCGTCTCTATGTCTTGTCCCCTTTTCATCATTTCTCCATGGATTATCTGAATAGCAAAGCCACAAACGGTTTGCCTTGCAATTTCTAACATCTAAACACAAAGCCTTTGGTTCTGATCTTGAGAGGATGAAGCTCAAGACTTCATGTTTACTAATCTTCTGTTCTTTCCTCACAAGCTTGGATGCTGTTTCTGCACAAATCTGCTTGAATGGTTACTTTAGACCCAATAGTGCGTACCATTCAAACCGTCGTCAGATCCTGTCTTCTATTGCTTCTAATGTCACATCTCACAACGGTTTCTTCAACTCCTCGATCGGTCATATTCCCAACAGGATCTTCATCACTGGCATGTGCATCCCCGAGACTAAACCAGAGTCTTGTTCAGATTGCATCAAAGGCGCATCAGGCAGATTGTTAGAGAGGTGTCCTAACCAAACAGAAGCTTATTCATGGCCAGATCTTTGTATGGTGCGTTATTCAAACGTTTCTTTCACTGGATCACTCGTTATGGAACCGTCTCACGTGATTTGCGATCCCGGAGATATCAATGTTGATTTTACAGTGTTTGATAGAGTCTATGAAGAGTTAATGGTTCGTACGACAGCCGCAGCTTCAAATAGATCATCATCATTTGAACAAAAGTACTATGCAGCTGAGGCTGCTTCGTTGAAAAATTTCGAAACTATGTACACGATGATGCAGTGTGCACCTGATGTTTCTTCAAGGGATTGTAAGTTTTGTCTCAACAAAAGTGTGGCTGAGTATAAGTCATCTTGTCGCGGTAAACAAGGTGGTTTGGTTAGCCGACCAAGTTGCTATTTCCGTTGGGAGATGTATTCTTTTTCTGAAGCTTTTGATACTATCACATTGCCACCACCTCCACCGCATCCGTCACCACCTTCTCTGACTCCTCCTGCTAGCGATGGTGCAACTACAACCGGGAAAGGTAAAGCTTCTTGATATGATTTGTAATAAGAATCTGTGGTAAATTTCTTCTCTTTTTTTTTTTGGGGGGGGGGGAACACAACTTACTTTCATTAAAACAACTTCAAGAACAACAAAAGCAAGAGGGAATTTAGACATCCTCTTGGAAAATAAACATAAGGTACAGTAGCAAGGAAGATTAAACATGATAATTCTTCTAACGAAGTTGACAGAATTCGAGACAAAGATTGAATGCCTTGAGGAAGCTTTTACGAAATACAGCTGAGATTTAGTCACCTTATGTTGTGGAAAACTTCTTCTCATTCGCCAGTGATTTATGACTTATGCAGATGGAAAAACAAGTTTGACAGGGACTATTGTGGCAGTTGTTGTCCCTACCATCGTTATCTTCTTGGTAGTGCTTATTATAAGATTCACGGTTTGCAGGAGAAAAAAAATCAGAACCTGGTGATGATATCACCCGAACAAGCTCATTGCAGTTCTGTTTTAAGACAATCGAAACTGCAACTGATAAGTTTTCGGACAGTAACCTGATAGGACAAGGTGGATTTGGTGAAGTTTACAGGGTATAAGTTCTTTCTCTGTGATGAAGTTGATACACAGCATGGTTTAAGTAAGCAGATATCATAGTTAGTTCATCTTACTTCTGTAGGGAAGGCTTCCAAGTGGAACTGAAGTAGCCGTGAAGAGGCTGTCGAAATCATCAGGGCAGGGCGCGCAAGAGTTCAAGAATGAGGCTGTTCTTGTGACAAAGCTTCAGCACAAGAATCTGGTTGGAGTTCTTGGGTTTTGTTTGGAAGGAGAAGAAAAAATACTCGTCTATGAGTTTGTACCCAACAAAAGCCTTGACTATTTTCTCTTTGGTATGGTGAGGTTTATCATTACTTACAAGTTCTGAGTACTCCTTAGTAGCTAAATGATTCATATTTTGGCAATGTACAGATCCTGAAAAGCAAGGCAAACTTGATTGGACAAGACGGTACAGCATTATTCAAGGGACTGCTCGAGGACTTCTATATCTTCATCATGATTCAAGTCTAACAATCATACACCGTGACCTCAAAGCGAGTAACATTCTATTAGATGCCCACATGAACCCAAAAATCGCAGATTTTGGCATGGCGAGGATATTTGGAGCTGATCAATCTCAAGCCAACACAAAAAGAATCGTTGGAACATAGTAAAAACTTATCTTTTTGGACTTTAAAATTTCTGCTTGGTCGTTGCTTGTAAGCTAAAAGGTGTTTCTTTATGTTGCAGTGGTTATATGTCTCCAGAATATGCAAGGTGTGGCCATTTCTCCATGAAATCTGATGTGTACAGCTTTGGAGTTATGATTTTGGAGATTATAAGTGGCAAGAGGAATAACAGCTTCTACCACATTGATGATTCTGCTGGCAACTTGGTCACACATGTAAGCGCGTATAGTCTTTCATGTTTGATTAGGCCAAAGCATATGATGAACTTACTTGAACATTTGTCCTAGGTTTGGAGGCTTTGGAGAAACGGGTCACAATTAGAACTCGTGGATCCGACATTAGAAGAGAATTATGAGAGTGACGATGTTATTAGATGCATTCATATTGCACTTTTATGCGTTCAAGAAAACCCTGTAGATCGTCCAATGTTGCCAGCAATCATCTTGATGCTCACGAGAAGCAAAACCACTTTACCTGTGCCTCGAGCGCCCGGATTTTGCTTCTCAAGCATGAGTGGTTTTGCCTCACAATCCACGAGCAGGTCTATTCCAGGTTCTATCAATGATGTGACGTTTACAAAACTAGATCCTCGTTGAAGAATGGTGTTTACTATAACACTGTAATAAATCTATGGAAGTATCAATATGATATGGTCTCTTGTTTATTGTCATTGGCTCTACTTTATAAGACATTTGAACAAATATACAGACATATAAATCACATTCTTGTACTACATATACATACATTCTACAACAAGAAACACGGTTTGACTCGTTTATCATTATCAAGGACGTACAATCATTCACATGCATTGTAACAAGAATCTGTTGATACCTGAACTGAATCAAACACTTACAATGATTTAAAGCTTATGCAGACATGATTTCAATTTCGATATGGACTATTGGGTGCAATTGTTGTCCCTAAACAACGTCAACAAAATGT